>NC_136919.1:100419314-100977400 GCF_949752795.1 Hyperoodon ampullatus
TTTCATATATTCTCTGCTATAACATTGTCCTGATTCTTTCTGTATATTCTTTACATATGTATATGTTTTCCTTAATCAAAGTGTGTCTTTTAAATCTTTTCAAAGAATATTCTTTGGACTTACTAAATCACCTCAATTTTATACGTTTTCTGTTGTATTAAGTTCTGCTCATATCTTTATTTATATTTTTTCTATGTTCTCAGGGTTTGTTGTTTTGATCGTCTGATGTCAATTAAAACACTTGGTTATTCATTTTAATAAAACTTTTTACTTAGAAAGATTTGAACTTTTGAAGATTCCAGCTTACTTGTAAGTTTCTAAGGGTCATGTCCTCTCCATTGTTGCTGGCCTAAGGCTTAGTTCACCATATAGGAATGTATATATTGACATATTTTCCCCTCGACTTTCTGTGATTCCCTACATCTCACCTTTCTTTGCAGACAAGCCATTTGAAATACGCTTAACTTATTTCACAGCCAATAAGTCTTTGAAATAATGTGTATTTTTGTGAGAAATCTTCTTATATCATTAGGCAGAAAATCTGACCTGCCATAGTTTTCAAAACAGCATAATTTCACTCTTCTCAATGATTAATCTGTTGTATTACACAACCTTTGAGTATTTAGCTTTATCAATGACATGTACTTTACAAATGTTTTAGAGATCCTATCAGTCTTAGTAAACATCCTTGTTCCTTGTTTCAGTTCCAGTTTTATGTATATTTTCTGCCTTGCACCTGATTATTCCAACATCTGATGCATGGCCTTGGGAAACTAATTCTCATATTGATTGTTTTTGCTGATTGTCTCCCCTTGTAGCTGATTTCTTCATTATTGTGTAAATTTAGATCATGAGCTCATGTTTAGCTATACAGCTGACATTGTAACAGGCTTAAGTGTGAACGCTCGTAAGCTTCAGGAGAAAGTCGGCAAAGATTTTTTTGTGTCCCTCCGATGAGTTGCCCACAAGGACCCCATTTTTTAGAAGTGTTGGTCCAATACTCCCTCTAGAGGCAGGGGATTCAGGCAGGGCTGCTTTGCGGCACCCGATCGGGGGCAGCGGCTGTGGTCGACCTGTGGTCAGGGCAGGAGCCTCTCCGCGTTGGTCCCAGGGACCCATCTGCCTGCAAACTTCGGTCACCTGGCAGGAAGGTACGATGCCCAGTCCTATGGTTAGCTGTGCAGCGAGGTGTACTGCGAGGACACGTTCCACACACACTTCAACAAAGAGGGCGGCCTGAGTGGAAAGGTGAGTGTTTGGGAAGCTGTGCGGACAAAGAAGGCGCCCTTTGGCCTGGGCCAAATGCTTGTGACACTCCCCTGGTCCTGCCGGGCTCTGAGGGCCCTGCCCTGGGCCCCCTGCTCCCCTGCCCTTTGTTCAGTCACAGCAGAGATGGCCACACCCACTCCCTCAGTGAGGGCAGTGTTCCAACCTCCTCAGCCCCGCCCCCTCTCCGCAGGTTACCATGGACTAGCCATGCTGCATTCTGAGGCCAGGGTGTTCCGAGAATGCCAAGGGCAGACATGATGACCTTCAATGATTTCCTCTTGTGTCAGTTTTGGTCAACTTTAGGAGCTAGGAAATGGTCCCCTTTACAGAAATGTTCAAATTTACTGGCATTTCATATATTCTCTGCTATAACATTGTCCTGATTCTTTCTGTATATTCTTTACTTATGTTTTTGTTTTCCTTAATCAAAGTGTGTCTTTTAAATCTTTTCAAAGAATATTCTTTGGACTTACTAAATCACCTCAATTTTATACGTTTTCTGTTGTATTAAGTTCTGCTCATATCTTTATTTATATTTTTTCTATGTTCTCAGGGTTTGTTGTTTTGATCATCTGATGTCAATTAAAACACTTGGTTATTCATTTTAATAAATCTTTTTACTTATAAAGATTTGAACTTTTGAAGATTCCAGCTTCCTTGTAAGTTTCTAAGGGTCAGGTCCTCTCCATTGTTGCTGGCCTAAGGCTTAGTTCACCATATAGCAATGTATATATTGACATATTTTCCCCTCGACTTTCTGTGATTCCCTACATCTCACCTTTCTTTGCAGACAAGCCATTTGAAATACCCTTCACTTATTTCACAGCCAATAAGTCTTTGAAATAATGTGTATTTTTGAGAGAAATCTTCTTATATCATTAGGCAGAAAATCTGACCTTCCATAGTTTTCAAAACAGCATAATTTCACTCTTCTCAATGATTAATCTGTTGTATTACACAACCTTTGAGTATTTAGCTTTATCAATGACATGTACTTTACAAATGTTTTAGAGATCCTACCAGTCTTTGAAAACATCCTTGTTCCTTGTTCCAGTTCCAGTTTTTTGTATATATTCTGCCTTGCACCTGATTATTCCAACATCTGATGGGTGGCCTTGGGAAACTAATTCTCATATTGATTGTTTTTGCTGATTGTCTCCCCTTGTAGCTGATTTCTTCATTATTGTGTAAATTTAGATCATGAGCTCATGTTTAGCTAAACAGCTGACATTGTAAAAGGCTTAAGTGTGAACGCTCGTAAGCTTCAGGAGAAAGTCGGCAAAGATTTTTTTGTGTCCCTCCGATGAGTTGCCCGCAAGGACCCCATTTTTTAGAAGTGTTGGTCCAATACTCCCTCTAGAGGCAGGGGATTCAGACAGGGCTGCTTTGCAACCCCCGATCTGGGGCAGCGGCTGTGGTTGACCTGTGGTCAGGGCAGGAGCCTCTCCGCATTGGTCCCAGTGACCCATCTGCCTGCGAACTTCGGTCACCTGGCAGGAAGGTACGATGCCCAGTCCTATGGTTAGCTGTGCAGCGAGGTGTACTGCGAGGACACGTTCCACACACACTTCAACAAAGAGGGCGGCCTGAGTGGAAATGTGAGTGTTTGGGAAGCTGTGCAGACAAAGAAGGCGCCCTTTGGCCTGGGCCAAATGCTTGTGACACTCCCCTGGTCCTGCCGGGCTCTGAGGGCCCTGCCCTGGGCCCCCTGCTCCCCTGCCCTTTGTTCAGTCACAGCAGAGATGGCCACACCCACTCCCTCAGTGAGGGCAGTGTTCCAACCTCCCTCAGCCCCACCCCCTCTCCGCAGGTTACCATGGACTACCGATGCTGCATTCTGAGGCCAGGGCGTTCCAAGAATGCCAAGGGCAGACATGATGACCTTCAATGATTTCCTCTTGTGTCAGTTTTGGTCAACTTTAGGAGCTAGGAAATGGTCCCCTTTACAGAAATGTTCAAATTTACTGGCATTTCATATATTCTCTGCTATAACATTGTCCTGATTCTTTCTGTATATTCTTTACATATGTTTATGTTCTCCTTAATCAAAGTGTGTCTTTTAAATCTTTTCAAAGAATATTCTTTGGACTTACTAAATCACCTCAATTTTATACGTTTTCTGTTGTATTAAGTTCTGCTCATATCTTTATTTATATTTTTTCTATGTTCTCAGGGTTTGTTGTTTTGATCATCTGATGTCAATTAAAACACTTAGTTATTCATTTTAATAAATCTTTTTACTTAGAAAGATTTGAACTTTTGAAGATTCCAGCTTACTTGTAAGTTTCTAAGGGTCAGGTCCTCTCCATTGTTGTTGGCCTAAGGCTTAGTTCACCATATAGCAATGTATATACTGACATATTTTCCCCTCGACTTTCTGTGATTCCCTACATCTCGCCTTTCTTTGCAGACAAGCCATTTGAAATACCCTTAACTTATTTCACAGCCAATAAGTCTTTGAAATAATGTGTATTTTTGAGAGAAATCTTCTTATATCATTAGGCAGAAAATCTGACCTGCCATAGTTTTCAAAACAGCATAATTTCACTCTTCTCAATGATTAATCTGTTGTATTACACAACCTTTGAGTATTTAGCTTTATCAATGACATGTACTTTACAAATGTTTTAGAGATCCTACCAGTCTTAGTAAACATCCTTGTTCCTTGTTTCAGTTCCAGTTTTATGTATATTTTCTGCCTTGCACCTGATTATTCCAACATCTGATGGATGGCCTTGGGAAACTAATTCTCATATTGATTGTTTTTGCTGATTGTCTCCACTTGTAGCTGATTTCTTCATTATTGTGTAAATTTAGATCATGAGCTCATGTTTAGCTAAACAGCTGACATTGTATCAGGCTTAAGTGTGAACGCTCGTAAGCTCCAGGAGAAAGTCGGCAACGATTTATTTGTGTCCCTCTGATGAGTTGCCCGCAAGGACCCCATTTTTTAGAAGTGTTGGTCCAATACTCCCTCTAGAGGCAGGGGATTCAGACAGGGCTGCTTTGCGGCCCCCGATCGGGGGCAGCGGCTGTGGTCGACCTGTGGTCAGGGCAGGAGCCTCTCCGCATTGGTCCCAGGGACCCATCTGCCTGCGAACCTCAGTAACCTGGCAGGAAGGTACGATGCCCAGTCCTATGGTTAGCTGTGCAGCGAGGTGTACTGCGAGGACACGTTCCACACACACTTCAACAAAGAGGGCGGCCTGAGTGGAAATGTGAGTGTTTGGGAAGCTGTGCGGACAAAGAAGGTGCCCTTTGGCCTGGGCCAAATGCTTGTGACACACCCCTGGGCCTGCTGGCCTCTGAGGGCCCTGCCCTGGGCCCCCTGCTCCCCTGCCCTTTGTTCAGTCACAGCAGAGATGGCCACACCCACTCCCTCAGTGAGGGCAGTGTTCCAACCTCCTTCAGCCCCGCCCCCTCTCCGCAGGTTACCATGGACTACCGATGCTGCATTCTGAGGCCAGGGCGTTCCGAGAATGCCAAGGGCAGACATGATGACCTTCAATGATTTCCTCTTGTGTCAGTTTTGGTCAACTTTAGGAGCTAGGAAATGGTCCCCTTTACAGAAATGTTCAAATTTACTGGCATTTCATATATTCTCTGCTATAACATTGTCCTGATTCTTTCTGTATCTTCTTTACTTATGTTTTTGTTTTCCTTAATCAAAGTGTGTCTTTTAAATCTTTTCAAAGAATATTCTTTGGACTTACTAAATCACCTCAATTTTATACGTTTTCTGTTGTATTAAGTTCTGCTCATATCTTTATTTATATTTTTTCTATGTTCTCAGGGTTTGTTGTTTTGATCATCTGATGTCAATTAAAACACTTGGTTATTCATTTTAATAAATCTTTTTACTTATAAAGATTTGAACTTTTGAAGATTCCAGCTTACTTGTAAGTTTCTAAGGGTCAGGTCCTCTCCATTGTTGCTGGCCTAAGGCTTAGTTCACCATATAGCAATGTATATATTGACATATTTTCCCCTCGACTTTCTGTGATTCCCTACATCTCACCTTTCTTTGCAGACAAGCCATTTGAAATACCCTTCACTTATTTCACAGCCAATAAGTCTTTGAAATAATGTGTATTTTTGAGAGAAATCTTCTTATATCATTAGGCAGAAAATCTGACCTGCCATAGTTTTCAAAACAGCATAATTTCACTCTTCTCAATGATTAATCTGTTGTATTACACAACCTTTGAGTATTTAGCTTTATCAATGACATGTACTTTACAAATGTTTTAGAGATCCTACCAGTCTTTGAAAACATCCTTGTTCCTTGTTCCAGTTCCAGTTTTTTGTATATATTCTGCCTTGCACCTGATTATTCCAACATCTGATGGGTGGCCTTGGGAAACTAATTCTCATATTGATTGTTTTTGCTGATTGTCTCCCCTTGTAGCTGATTTCTTCATTATTGTGTAAATTTAGATCATGAGCTCATGTTTAGCTAAACAGCTGACATTGTAAAAGGCTTAAGTGTGAACGCTCGTAAGCTTCAGGAGAAAGTCGGCAAAGATTTTTTTGTGTCCCTCCGATGAGTTGCCCGCAAGGACCCCATTTTTTAGAAGTGTTGGTCCAATACTCCCTCTAGAGGCAGGGGATTCAGACAGGGCTGCTTTGCAACCCCCGATCTGGGGCAGCGGCTGTGGTCGACCTGTGGTCAGGGCAGGAGCCTCTCCGCGTTGGTCCCAGTGACCCATCTGCCTGCGAACTTCGGTCACGTGGCAGGAAGGTACGATGCCCAGTCCTATGGTTAGCTGTGCAGCGAGGTGTACTGCGAGGACACGTTCCACACACACTTCAACAAAGAGGGCGGCCTGAGTGGAAATGTGAGTGTTTGGGAAGCTGTGCAGACAAAGAAGGCGCCCTTTGGCCTGGGCCAAATGCTTGTGACACTCCCCTGGTCCTGCCGGGCTCTGAGGGCCCTGCCCTGGGCCCCCTGCTCCCCTGCCCTTTGTTCAGTCACAGCAGAGATGGCCACACCCACTCCCTCAGTGAGGGCAGTGTTCCAACCTCTTTCAGCCCCACCCCCTCTCCGCAGGTTACCATGGACTACTGATGCTGCATTCTGAGGCCAGGGCGTTCCGAGAATGCCAAGGGCAGACATGATGACCTTCAATGATTTCCTCTTGTGTCAGTTTTGGTCAACTTTAGGAGCTAGGAAATGGTCCCCTTTACAGAAATGTTCAAATTTACTGGCATTTTATATATTCTCTGCTATAACATTGTCCTGATTCTTTCTGTATATTCTTTACATATGTTTATGTTTTCCTTAATCAAAGTGTGTCTTTTAAATCTTTTCAAAGAATATTCTTTGGACTTACTAAATCACCTCAATTTTATACGTTTTCTGTTGTATTAAGTTCTGCTCATATCTTTATTTATATTTTTTCTATGTTCTCAGGGTTTGTTGTTTTGATCATCTGATGTCAATTAAAACACTTGGTTATTCATTTTAATAAATCTTTTTACTTATAAAGATTTGAACTTTTGAAGATTCCAGCTTACTTGTAAGTTTCTAAGGGTCAGGTCCTCTCCATTGTTGCTGGCCTAAGGCTTAGTTCACCATATCGCAATGTATATATTGACATATTTTCCCCTCGACTTTCTGTGATTCCCTACATCTCACTTTTCTTTGCAGACAAGCCATTTGAAATACCCTTCACTTATTTCACAGCCAATAAGTCTTTGAAATAATGTGTATTTTTGAGAGAAATCTTCTTATATCATTAGGCAGAAAATCTGACCTTCCATAGTTTTCAAAACAGCATAATTTCACTCTTCTCAATGATTAATCTGTTGTATTACACAACCTTTGAGTATTTAGCTTTATCAATGACATGTACTTTACAAATGTTTTAGAGATCCTACCAGTCTTAGTAAACATCCTTGTTCCTTGTTTCAGTTCCAGTTTTATGTATATTTTCTGCCTTGCACCTGATTATTCCAACATCTGATGGATGGCCTTGGGAAACTAATTCTCATATTGATTGTTTTTGCTGATTGTCTCCACTTGTAGCTGATTTCTTCATTATTGTGTAAATTTAGATCATGAGCTCATGTTTAGCTAAAGAGCTGACATTGTATCAGGCTTAAGTGTGAATGCTCGTAAGCTCCAGGAGAAAGTCGGCAACGATTTATTTGTGTCCCTCCGATGAGTTGCCCGCAAGGACCCCATTTTTTAGAAGTGTTGGTCCAATACTCCCTCTAGAGGCAGGGGATTCAGACAGGGCTGCTTTGCGGCCCCCGATCGGGGGCAGCGGCTGTGGTCGACCTGTGGTCAGGGCAGGAGCCTCTCCGCGTTGGTCCCAGGGACCCATCTGCCTGCGAACTTCAGTCACCTGGCTGGAAGGTACGATGCCCAGTCCTATGGTTAGCTGTGCAGCGAGGTGTACTGCGAGGACACGTTCCACACACACTTCAACAAAGAGGGCGGCCTGAGTGGAAATGTGAGTGTTTGGGAAGCTGTGCGGACAAAGAAGGCGCCCTTTGGCCTGGGCCAAATGCTTGTGACACTCCCCTGGTCCTGCCGGGCTCTGAGGGCCCTGCCCTGGGCCCCCTGCTCCCCTGCCCTTTGTTCAGTCACAGCAGAGATGGCCACACCCACTCCCTCAGTGAGGGCAGTGTTCCAACCTCCTTCAGCCCCACCCCCTCTCCGCAGGTTACCATGGACTACCGATGCTGCATTCTGAGGCCAGGGCGTTCCAAGAATGCCAAGGGCAGACATGATGACCTTCAATGATTTCCTCTTGTGTCAGTTTTGGTCAACTTTAGGAGCTAGGAAATGGTCCCCTTTACAGAAATGTTCAAATTTACTGGCATTTCATATATTCTCTGCTATAACATTGTCCTGATTCTTTCTGTATATTCTTTACATATGTATATGTTTTCCTTAATCAAAGTGTGTCTTTTAAATCTTTTCAAAGAATATTCTTTGGACTTACTAAATCACCTCAATTTTATACGTTTTCTGTTGTATTAAGTTCTGCTCATATCTTTATTTATATTTTTTCTATGTTCTCAGGGTTTGTTGTTTTGATCATCTGATGTCAATTAAAACACTTGGTTATTCATTTTAATAAATCTTTTTACTTATAAAGATTTGAACTTTTGAAGATTCCAGCTTACTTGTAAGTTTCTAAGGGTCAGGTCCTCTCCATTGTTGCTGGCCTAAGGCTTAGTTCACCATATAGCAATGTATATATTGACATATTTTCCCCTCGACTTTCTGTGATTCCCTACATCTCACCTTTCTTTGCAGACAAGCCATTTGAAATACCCTTCACTTATTTCACAGCCAATAAGTCTTTGAAATAATGTGTATTTTTGAGAGAAATCTTCTTATATCATTAGGCAGAAAATCTGACCTGCCATAGTTTTCAAAACAGCATAATTTCACTCTTCTCAATGATTAATCTGTTGTATTACACAACCTTTGAGTATTTAGCTTTATCAATGACATGTACTTTACAAATGTTTTAGAGATCCTACCAGTCTTTGAAAACATCCTTGTTCCTTGTTCCAGTTCCAGTTTTTTGTATATATTCTGCCTTGCACCTGATTATTCCAACATCTGATGGGTGGCCTTGGGAAACTAATTCTCATATTGATTGTTTTTGCTGATTGTCTCCCCTTGTAGCTGATTTCTTCATTATTGTGTAAATTTAGATCATGAGCTCATGTTTAGCTAAACAGCTGACATTGTAAAAGGCTTAAGTGTGAACGCTCGTAAGCTTCAGGAGAAAGTCGGCAAAGATTTTTTTGTGTCCCTCCGATGAGTTGCCCGCAAGGACCCCATTTTTTAGAAGTGTTGGTCCAATACTCCCTCTAGAGGCAGGGGATTCAGACAGGGCTGCTTTGCAACCCCCGATCTGGGGCAGCGGCTGTGGTCGACCTGTGGTCAGGGCAGGAGCCTCTCCGCGTTGGTCCCAGTGACCCATCTGCCTGCGAACTTCGGTCACGTGGCAGGAAGGTACGATGCCCAGTCCTATGGTTAGCTGTGCAGCGAGGTGTACTGCGAGGACACGTTCCACACACACTTCAACAAAGAGGGCGGCCTGAGTGGAAATGTGAGTGTTTGGGAAGCTGTGCAGACAAAGAAGGCGCCCTTTGGCCTGGGCCAAATGCTTGTGACACTCCCCTGGTCCTGCCGGGCTCTGAGGGCCCTGCCCTGGGCCCCCTGCTCCCCTGCCCTTTGTTCAGTCACAGCAGAGATGGCCACACCCACTCCCTCAGTGAGGGCAGTGTTCCAACCTCTTTCAGCCCCACCCCCTCTCCGCAGGTTACCATGGACTACTGATGCTGCATTCTGAGGCCAGGGCGTTCCGAGAATGCCAAGGGCAGACATGATGACCTTCAATGATTTCCTCTTGTGTCAGTTTTGGTCAACTTTAGGAGCTAGGAAATGGTCCCCTTTACAGAAATGTTCAAATTTACTGGCATTTTATATATTCTCTGCTATAACATTGTCCTGATTCTTTCTGTATATTCTTTACATATGTTTATGTTTTCCTTAATCAAAGTGTGTCTTTTAAATCTTTTCAAAGAATATTCTTTGGACTTACTAAATCACCTCAATTTTATACGTTTTCTGTTGTATTAAGTTCTGCTCATATCTTTATTTATATTTTTTCTATGTTCTCAGGGTTTGTTGTTTTGATCATCTGATGTCAATTAAAACACTTGGTTATTCATTTTAATAAATCTTTTTACTTATAAAGATTTGAACTTTTGAAGATTCCAGCTTACTTGTAAGTTTCTAAGGGTCAGGTCCTCTCCATTGTTGCTGGCCTAAGGCTTAGTTCACCATATCGCAATGTATATATTGACATATTTTCCCCTCGACTTTCTGTGATTCCCTACATCTCACTTTTCTTTGCAGACAAGCCATTTGAAATACCCTTCACTTATTTCACAGCCAATAAGTCTTTGAAATAATGTGTATTTTTGAGAGAAATCTTCTTATATCATTAGGCAGAAAATCTGACCTTCCATAGTTTTCAAAACAGCATAATTTCACTCTTCTCAATGATTAATCTGTTGTATTACACAACCTTTGAGTATTTAGCTTTATCAATGACATGTACTTTACAAATGTTTTAGAGATCCTACCAGTCTTAGTAAACATCCTTGTTCCTTGTTTCAGTTCCAGTTTTATGTATATTTTCTGCCTTGCACCTGATTATTCCAACATCTGATGGATGGCCTTGGGAAACTAATTCTCATATTGATTGTTTTTGCTGATTGTCTCCACTTGTAGCTGATTTCTTCATTATTGTGTAAATTTAGATCATGAGCTCATGTTTAGCTAAAGAGCTGACATTGTATCAGGCTTAAGTGTGAATGCTCGTAAGCTCCAGGAGAAAGTCGGCAACGATTTATTTGTGTCCCTCCGATGAGTTGCCCGCAAGGACCCCATTTTTTAGAAGTGTTGGTCCAATACTCCCTCTAGAGGCAGGGGATTCAGACAGGGCTGCTTTGCGGCCCCCGATCGGGGGCAGCGGCTGTGGTCGACCTGTGGTCAGGGCAGGAGCCTCTCCGCGTTGGTCCCAGGGACCCATCTGCCTGCGAACTTCAGTCACCTGGCTGGAAGGTACGATGCCCAGTCCTATGGTTAGCTGTGCAGCGAGGTGTACTGCGAGGACACGTTCCACACACACTTCAACAAAGAGGGCGGCCTGAGTGGAAATGTGAGTGTTTGGGAAGCTGTGCGGACAAAGAAGGCGCCCTTTGGCCTGGGCCAAATGCTTGTGACACTCCCCTGGTCCTGCCGGGCTCTGAGGGCCCTGCCCTGGGCCCCCTGCTCCCCTGCCCTTTGTTCAGTCACAGCAGAGATGGCCACACCCACTCCCTCAGTGAGGGCAGTGTTCCAACCTCCTTCAGCCCCACCCCCTCTCCGCAGGTTACCATGGACTACCGATGCTGCATTCTGAGGCCAGGGCGTTCCAAGAATGCCAAGGGCAGACATGATGACCTTCAATGATTTCCTCTTGTGTCAGTTTTGGTCAACTTTAGGAGCTAGGAAATGGTCCCCTTTACAGAAATGTTCAAATTTACTGGCATTTCATATATTCTCTGCTATAACATTGTCCTGATTCTTTCTGTATATTCTTTACATATGTTTATGTTTTCCTTAATCAAAGTGTGTCTTTTAAATATTTTCAAAGAATATTCTTTGGACTTACTATATTACCTCAATTTTATACGTTTTCTGTTGTATTCAGTTCTGCTCATATCTTTATTTATATTTTTTTCTATGTTCTCAGGGTTTGTTGTTTTGATCATCTGATGTCAATTAAAACACTTGGTTATTCATTTTAATAAATCTTTTTACTTAGAAAGATCTGAACTTTTGAAGATTCCAGCTTACTTGTAAGTTTCTAAGGGTCATGTCCTCTCCATTGTTGCTGGCCTAAGGCTTAGTTCACCATATAGCAATGTATATATTGACATATTTTCCCCTCGACTTTCTGTGATTCCCTACATCTCACCTTTCTTTGCAGACAAGCCATTTGAAATACCCTTAACTTATTTCACAGCCAATAAGTCTTTGAAATAATGTGTATTTTTGAGAGAAATCTTCTTATATCATTAGGCAGAAAATCTGACCTGCCATAGTTTTCAAAACAGCATAATTTCACTCTTCTCAATGATTAATCTGTTGTATTACACAACCTTGGGTATTTAGCTTTATCAATGACATGTACTTTACAAATGTTTTAGAGATCCTACCAGTCTTTCAAAACATCCTTGTTTCTTGTTTCAGTTCCGGTTTTATGTATATTTTCTGCCTTGCACCTGATTATTCCAACATCTGATGGATGGCCTTGGGAAACTAATTCTCATATTGATTGTTTTTGCTGATTGTCTCCACTTGTAGCTGATTTCTTCATTATTGTGTAAATTTAGATCATGAGCTCATGTTTAGCTATACAGCTGACATTGTAACAGGCTTAAGTGTGAACGCTCGTAAGCTTCAGGAGAATGTAGGCAAAGATTTATTTGTGTCCCTCCGATGAGTTGCCCGCAAGGACCCCATTTTTTAGAAGTGTGAGTCCAATACTCCCTCTAGAGGCAGGGGATTCAGACAGCGCTGCTTTGCGGCCCCCGATCGGGGGCAGCGGCTGTGGTCGACCTGTGGTCAGGGCAGGAGCCTCTCCGCGTTGGTCCCAGGGACCCATCTGCCTGCGAACTTCGGTCACCTGGCAGGAAGGTACGATGCCCAGTCCTATGGTTAGCTGTGCAGCGAGGTGTACTGCGAGGACACGTTCCACACACACTTCAACAAAGAGGGCGGCCTGAGTGGAAAGGTGAGTGTTTGGGAAGCTGTGCGGACAAAGAAGGCGCCCTTTGTCCTGGGCCAAATGCTTGTGACACACCCCTGGGCCTGCCAGACTCTGAGGGCCCTGCCCTGGGCCCCCTGCTCCCCTGCCCTTTGTTCAGTCACAGCAGAGATGGCCACACCCACTCCCTCAGTGAGGGCAGTGTTCCAACCTCCTTCAGCCCCGCCCCCTCTCCGCAGGTTACCATGGACTACCGATGCTGCATTCTGAGGCCAGGGCGTTCCGAGAATGCCAAGGGCAGACATGATGACCTTCAATGATTTCCTCTTGTGTCAGTTTTGGTCAACTTTAGGAGCTAGGAAATGGTCCCCTTTACAGAAATGTTCAAATTTACTGGCATTTCATATATTCTCTGCTATAACATTGTCCTGATTCTTTCTGTATATTCTTTACTTATGTTTATGTTTTCCTTAATCAAAGTGTGTCTTTTAAATCTTTTCAAAGAATATTCTTTGGACTTACTAAATCACCTCAATTTTATACGTTTTCTGTTGTATTAAGTTCTGCTCATATCTTTATTTATATTTTTTCTATGTTCTCAGGGTTTGTTGTTTTGATCATCTGATGTCAATTAAAACACTTGGTTATTCATTTTAATAAATCTTTTTACTTATAAAGATTTGAACTTTTGAAGATTCCAGCTTACTTGTAAGTTTCTAAGGGTCAGGTCCTCTCCATTGTTGCTGGCCTAAGGCTTAGTTCACCATATAGCAATGTATATATTGACATATTTTCCCCTCGACTTTCTGTGATTCCCTACATCTCACCTTTCTTTGCAGACAAGCCATTTGAAATACCCTTCACTTATTTCACAGCCAATAAGTCTTTGAAATAATGTGTATTTTTGAGAGAAATCTTCTTATATCATTAGGCAGAAAATCTGACCTGCCATAGTTTTCAAAACAGCATAATTTCACTCTTCTCAATGATTAATCTGTTGTATTACACAACCTTTGAGTATTTAGCTTTATCAATGACATGTACTTAACAAATGTTTTAGAGATCCTACCAGTCTTTGAAAACATCCTTGTTCCTTGTTCCAGTTCCAGTTTTATGTATATATTCTGCCTTGCACCTGATTATTCCAACATCTGATGGGTGGCCTTGGGAAACTAATTCTCATATTGATTGTTTTTGCTGATTGTCTCCCCTTGTATCTGATTTCTTCATTATTGTGTAAATTTAGATCATGAGCTCATGTTTAGCTAAACAGCTGACATTGTAAAAGGCTTAAGAGTGAACGCTCGTAAGCTTCTTGAGAAAGTCGGCAAAGATTTTTTTGTGTCCCCCGATGAGTTGCCCGCAAGGACCCCATTTTTTAGAAGTGTTGGTCCAATACTCCCTCTAGAGGCAGGGGATTCAGACAGGGCTGCTTTGCAACCCCCGATCTGGGGCAGCGGCTGTGGTCGACCTGTGGTCAGGGCAGGAGCCTCTCCGCGTTGGTCCCAGGGACCCATCTGCCTGCGAACTTCGGTCACCTGGCAGGAAGGTACGATGCCCAGTCCTATGGTTAGCTGTGCAGCGAGGTGTACTGCGAGGACACGTTCCACACACACTTCAACAAAGAGGGCGGCCTGAGTGGAAAGGTGAGTGTTTGGGAAGCTGTGCGGACAAAGAAGGCGCCCTTTGGCCTGGGCCAAATGCTTGTGACACACCCCTGGGCCTGCCAGACTCTGAGGGCCCTGCCCTGGGCCCCCTGCTCCCCTGCCCTTTGTTGAGTCACAGCAGAGATGGCCACACCCACACCCTCAGTGAGGGCAGTGTTCCAACCTCCTTCAGCCCCGCCCCCTCTCCGCAGGTTACCATGGACTACCGATGCTGCATTCTGAGGCCAGGGCGTTCCGAGAATGCCAAGGGCAGACATGATGACCTTCAATGATTTCCTCTTGTGTCAGTTTTGGTCAACTTTAGGAGCTAGAAAATGGTCCCCTTTACAGAAATGTTCAAATTTACTGGCATTTCATATATTCTCTGCTATAACATTGTCCTGATTCTTTCTGTATATTCTTTACTTATGTTTTTGTTTTCCTTAATCAAAGTGTGTCTTTTAAATCTTTTCAAAGAATATTCTTTGGACTTACTAAATCACCTCAATTTTATACGTTTTCTGTTGTATTAAGTTCTGCTCATATCTTTATTTATATTTTTTCTATGTTCTCAGGGTTTGTTGTTTTGATCATCTGATGTCAATTAAAACACTTGGTTATTCATTTTAATAAATCTTTTTACTTATAAAGATTTGAACTTTTGAAGATTCCAGCTTACTTGTAAGTTTCTAAGGGTCAGGTCCTCTCCATTGTTGCTGGCCTAAGGCTTAGTTCACCATATAGCAATGTATATATTGACATATTTTCCCCTCGACTTTCTGTGATTCCCTACATCTCACCTTTCTTTGCAGACAAGCCATTTGAAATACCCTTCACTTATTTCACAGCCAATAAGTCTTTGAAATAATGTGTATTTTTGAGAGAAATCTTCTTATATCATTAGGCAGAAAATCTGACCTGCCATAGTTTTCAAAACAGCATAATTTCACTCTTCTCAATGATTAATCTGATGTATTACACAACCTTTGAGTATTTAGCTTTATCAATGACATGTACTTTACAAATGTTTTAGAGATCCTACCAGTCTTTGAAAACATCCTTGTTCCTTGTTCCAGTTCCAGTTTTATGTATATATTCTGCCTTGCACCTGATTATTCCAACATCTGATGGGTGGCCTTGGGAAACTAATTCTCATATTGATTGTTTTTGCTGATTGTCTCCCCTTGTATCTGATTTCTTCATTATTGTGTAAATTTAGATCATGAGCTCATGTTTAGCTAAACAGCTGACATTGTAAAAGGCTTAAGTGTGAACGCTCGTAAGCTTCAGGAGAAAGTCGGCAACGATTTATTTGTGTCCCTCCGATGAGTTGCCCGCAAGGACCCCATTTTTTAGAAGTGTTGGTCCAATACTCCCTCTAGAGGCAGGGGATTCAGACAGGGCTTCTTTGCGGCCCCCGATCGGGGGCAGCGGCTGTGGTCGACCTGTTGTCAGGGCAGGAGCCTCTCCGCGTTGGTCCCAGTGACCCATCTGCCTGCGAACTTCGGTCACCTGGCAGGAAGGTACGATGCCCAGTCCTATGGTTAGCTGTGCAGCGAGGTGTACTGCGAGGACACGTTCCACACACACTTCAACAAAGAGGGCGGCCTGAGTGGAAAGGTGAGTGTTTGGGAAGCTGTGCAGACAAAGAAGGCGCCCTTTGGCCTGGGCCAAATGCTTGTGACACTCCCCTGGTCCTGCCGGGCTCTGAGGGCCCTGCCCTGGGCCCCCTGCTCCCCTGCCCTTCGTTCAGTCACAGCAGAGATGGCCACACCCACTCCCTCAGTGAGGGCAGTGTTCCAACCTCCTTCAGCCCCACCCCCTCTCCGCAGGTTACCATGGACTACTGATGCTGCATTCTGAGGCCAGGGCGTTCCAAGAATGCCAAGGGCAGACATGATGACCTTCAATGATTTCCTCTTGTGTCAGTTTTGGTCAACTTTCGGAGCTAGGAAATGGTCCCCTTTACAGAAATGTTCAAATTTACTGGCATTTCATATATTCTCTGCTATAACATTGTCCTGATTCTTTCTGTATATTCTTTACATATGTTTATGTTTTCCTTAATCAAAGTGTGTCTTTTAAATCTTTTCAAAGAATATTCTTTGGACTTACTAAATCACCTCAATTTTATACGTTTTCTGTTGTATTAAGTTCTGCTCATATCTTTATTTATATTTTTTCTATGTTCTCAGGGTTTGTTGTTTTGATCATCTGATGTCAATTAAAACACTTGGTTATTCATTTTAATAAATCTTTTTACTTATAAAGATTTGAACTTTTGAAGATTCCAGCTTACTTGTAAGTTTCTAAGGGTCAGGTCCTCTCCATTGTTGCTGGCCTAAGGCTTAGTTCACCATATCGCAATGTATATATTGACATATTTTCCCCTCGACTTTCTGTGATTCCCTACATCTCACCTTTCTTTGCAGACAAGCCATTTGAAATACCCTTCACTTATTTCACAGCCAATAAGTCTTTGAAATAATGTGTATTTTTGAGAGAAATCTTCTTATATCATTAGGCAGAAAATCTGACCTGCTATAGTTTTCAAAACAGCATAATTTCACTCTTCTCAATGATTAATCTGTTGTATTACACAACCTTTGAGTATTTAGCTTTATCAATGACATGTACTTTACAAATGTTTTAGAGATCCTACCAGTCTTAGTAAACATCCTTGTTCCTTGTTTCTGTTCCAGTTTTATGTATATTTTCTGCCTTGCACCTGATTATTCCAACATCTGATGGATGGCCTTGGGAAACTAATTCTCATATTGATTGTTTTTGCTGATTGTCTCCACTTGTAGCTGATTTCTTCATTATTGTGTAAATTTAGATCATGAGCTCATGTTTAGCTAAACAGCTGACATTGTATCAGGCTTAAGTGTGAACGCTCGTAAGCTCCAGGAGAAAGTCGGCAACGATTTATTTGTGTCCCTCCGATGAGTTGCCCGCAAGGACCCCATTTTTTAGAAGTGTTGGTCCAATACTCCCTCTAGAGGCAGGGGATTCAGACAGGGCTTCTTTGCGGCCCCCGATCGGGGGCAGCGGCTGTGGTCGACCTGTGGTCAGGGCAGGAGCCTCTCCGCGTTGGTCCCAGTGACCCATCTGCCTGCGAACTTCGGTCACCTGGCAGGAAGGTACGATGCCCAGTCCTATGGTTAGCTGTGCAGCGAGGTGTACTGCGAGGACACGTTCCACACACACTTCAACAAAGAGGGCGGCCTGAGTGGAAAGGTGAGTGTTTGGGAAGCTGTGCAGACAAAGAAGGCGCCCTTTGGCCTGGGCCAAATGCTTGTGACACTCCCCTGGTCCTGCCGGGCTCTGAGGGCCCTGCCCTGGGCCCCCAGCTCCCCTGCCCTTCGTTCAGTCACAGCAGAGATGGCCACACCCACTCCCTCAGTGAGGGCAGTGTTCCAACCTCCTTCAGCCCCACCCCCTCTCCGCAGGTTACAATGGACTACTGATGCTGCATTCTGAGGCCAGGGCGTTCCAAGAATGCCAAGGGCAGACATGATGACCTTCAATGATTTCCTCTTGTGTCAGTTTTGGTCAACTTTCGGAGCTAGGAAATGGTCCCCTTTACAGAAATGTTCAAATTTACTGGCATTTCATATATTCTCTGCTATAACATTGTCCTGATTCTTTCTGTATATTCTTTACATATGTTTATGTTTTCCTTAATCAAAGTGTGTCTTTTAAATCTTTTCAAAGAATATTCTTTGGACTTACTAAATCACCTCAATTTTATACGTTTTCTGTTGTATTAAGTTCTGCTCATATCTTTATTTATATTTTTTCTATGTTCTCAGGGTTTGTTGTTTTGATCATCTGATGTCAATTAAAACACTTGGTTATTCATTTTAATAAATCTTTTTACTTATAAAGATTTGAACTTTTGAAGATTCCAGCTTACTTGTAAGTTTCTAAGGGTCAGGTCCTCTCCATTGTTGCTGGCCTAAGGCTTAGTTCACCATATCGCAATGTATATATTGACATATTTTCCCCTCGACTTTCTGTGATTCCCTACATCTCACCTTTCTTTGCAGACAAGCCATTTGAAATACCCTTCACTTATTTCACAGCCAATAAGTCTTTGAAATAATGTGTATTTTTGAGAGAAATCTTCTTATATCATTAGGCAGAAAATCTGACCTTCCATAGTTTTCAAAACAGCATAATTTAACTCTTCTCAATGATTAATCTGTTGTATTACACAACCTTTGAGTATTTAGCTTTATCAATGACATGTACTTTACAAATGTTTTAGAGATCCTACCAGTCTTAGTAAACATCCTTGTTCCTTGTTTCAGTTCCAGTTTTATGTATATTTTCTGCCTTGCACCTGATTATTCCAACATCTGATGGATGGCCTTGGGAAACTAATTCTCATATTGATTGTTTTTGCTGATTGTCTCCACTTGTAGCTGATTTCTTCATTATTGTGTAAATTTAGATCATGAGCTCATGTTTAGCTAAACAGCTGACATTGTATCAGGCTTAAGTGTGAACGCTCGTAAGCTCCAGGAGAAAGTCGGCAACGATTTATTTGTGTCCCTCCGATGAGTTGCCCGCAAGGACCCCATTTTTTAGAAGTGTTGGTCCAATACTCCCTCTAGAGGCAGGGGATTCAGACAGGGCTGCTTTGCGGCCCCCGATCGGGGGCAGCGGCTGTGGTCGACCTGTGGTCAGGGCAGGAGCCTCTCCGCGTTGGTCCCAGGGACCCATCTGCCTGCGAACTTCAGTCACCTGGCAGGAAGGTACGATGCCCAGTCCTATGGTTAGCTGTGCAGCGAGGTGTACTGCGAGGACACGTTCCACACACAATTCAACAAAGAGGGCGGCCTGAGTGGAAATGTGAGTGTTTGGGAAGCTGTGCGGACAAAGAAGGTGCCCTTTGGCCTGGGCCAAATGCTTGTGACACACCCCTGGGCCTGCAGGCCTCTGAGGGCCCTGCCCTGGGACCCCTGCTCCCCTGCCCTTTGTTCAGTCACAGCAGAGATGGCCACACCCACTCCCTCAGTGAGGGCAGTGTTCCAACCTTCTTCAGCCCCGCCCCCTCTGCGCAGGTTACCATGGACTACCAGATGCTGCATTCTGAGGCCAGGGCGTTCCGAGAATGCCAAGGGCAGACATGATGACCTTCAATGATTTCCTCTTGTGTCAGTTTTGGTCAACTTTAGGAGCTAGGAAATGGTCCCCTTTACAGAAATGTTCAAATTTACTGGCATTTCATATATTCTCTGCTATAACATTGTCCTGATTCTTTCTGTATATTCTTTACATATGTTTATGTTTTCCTTAATCAAAGTGTGTCTTTTAAATCTTTTCAAAGAATATTCTTTGGACTTACTAAATCACCTCAATTTTATACGTTTTCTGTTGTATTAAGTTCTGCTCATATCTTTATTTATATTTTTTCTATGTTCTCAGGGTTTGTTGTTTTGATCATCTGATGTCAATTAAAACACTTGGTTATTCATTTTAATAAATCTTTTTACTTATAAAGATTTGAACTTTTGAAGATTCCAGCTTACTTGTAAGTTTCTAAGGGTCATGTCCTCTCCATTGTTGCTGGCCTAAGGCTTAGTTCACCATATAGCAATGTATATATTGACATATTTTCCCCTCGACTTTCTGTGATTCCCTACATCTCACCTTTCTTTTTCTTTTTTTTTTTTTTTTAATTTTTCTATTTTTTATGTTTCTGCTTTATAACAAAGTGAATCAGTCATACATACACATCTGTTCCCACATCCCTTCCCTATTGCGTCTCCCTCCCTCCAACCCTCCCTATCCCACCCCTCCAGGCGGTCACAAAGCACCGAGCTGATCTCCCTGTGCTCTGCGGCTGCTTCCCACTATCTATCTACCTTACGTTTGGTAGTGTATATATGTCCATGCCTCTCTTTCGCTTTGTCACAGCTTACCCTTCACCCTCCCCATATCCTCAAGTCCGTTCTCAAGTAGGTCTGTGTCTTTATTCCAGTTTTACCCCTAGGTTCTTCATGACATTTTTTTTTTAATTCCATATATATGTGTTAGCATACAGTATTTGTCTTTCTCTTTCTGACTTACTTCACTCTGTATGACAGACTCTAGGTCTATCCACCTCATTACAAATAGCTCAGTTTCGTTCCTTTTTATGGCTGAGTAATATTCCATTGTATATATGTGCCACATCTTCTTTATCCATTCATCTGATGATGGACACTTAGGTTGTCACCTTTCTTTGCAGACAAGCCATTTGAAATACCCTTCACTTATTTCACAGCCAATAAGTCTTTGAAATAATGTGTATTTTTGAGAGAAATCTTCTTATATCATTAGGCAGAAAATCTGACCTGCCATAGTTTTCAAAACAGCATAATTTCACTCTTCTCAATGATTAATCTGTTGTATTACACAACCTTTGAGTATTTAGCTTTATCAATGACATGTACTTTACAAATGTTTTAGAGATCCTACCAGTCTTTGAAAACATCCTTGTTCCTTGTTCCAGTTCCAGTTTTATGTATATATTCTGCCTTGCACCTGATTATTCCAACATCTGATGGGTGGCCTTGGGAAACTAATTCTCATATTGATTGTTTTTGCTGATTGTCTCCCCTTGTAGCTGATTTCTTCATTATTGTGTAAATTTAGATCATGAGCTCATGTTTAGCTAAACAGCTGACATTGTAAAAGGCTTAAGTGTGAACGCTCGTAAGCTTCAGGAGAAAGTCGGCAAAGATTTTTTTGTGTCCCTCCGATGAGTTGCCCGCAAGGACCCCATTTTTTAGAAGTGTTGGTCCAATACTCCCTCTAGAGGCAGGGGATTCAGACAGGGCTGCTTTGCGGCCCCCGATCGGGGGCAGCGGCTGTGGTTGACCTGTGGTCAGGGCAGGAGCCTCTCCGCGTTGGTCCCAGTGACCCATCTGCCTGCGAACTTCGGTCACCTGGCAGGAAGGTACGATGCCCAGTCCTATGGTTAGCTGTGCAGCGAGGTGTACTGCGAGGACACGTTCCACACACACTTCAAGAAAGAGGGTGGCCTGAGTGGAAATGTGAGTGTTTGGAAAGCTGTGCAGACAAAGAAGGCGCCCTTTGGCCTGGGCCAAATGCTTGTGACACTCCCCTGGTCCTGCCGGGCTCTGAGGGCCCTGCCCTGGGCCCCCTGCTCCCCTGCCCTTTGTTCAGTCACAGCAGAGATGGCCACACCCACTCCCTCAGTGAGGGCAGTGTTCCAACCTCCTTCAGCCCCACCCCCTCTCCGCAGGTTACCATGGACTACCGATGCTGCATTCTGAAGCCAGGGTATTCCAAGAATGCCAAGGGCAGACATGATGACCTTCAATGATTTCCTCTTGTGTCAGTTTTGGTCAACTTTAGGAGCTAGGAAATGGTCCCCTTTACAGAAATGTTCAAATTTACTGGCATTTCATATATTCTCTGCTATAACATTGTCCTGATTCTTTCTGTATATTCTTTACATATGTTTATGTTTTCCTTAATCAAAGTGTGTCTTTTAAATCTTTTCAAAGAATATTCTTTGGACTTACTAAATCACCTCAATTTTATACGTTTTCTGTTGTATTAAGTTCTGCTCATATCTTTATTTATATTTTTTCTATGTTCTCAGGGTTTGTTGTTTTGATCATCTGATGTCAATTAAAACACTTGGTTATTCATTTTAATAAATCTTTTTACTTAGAAAGATTTGAACTTTTGAAGATTCCAGCTTCCTTGTAAGTTTCTAAGGGTCAGGTCCTCTCCATTGTTGCTGGCCTAAGGCTTAGTTCACCATATAGCAATGTATATATTGACATATTTTCCCCTCGACTTTCTGTGATTCCCTACATCTCACCTTTCTTTGCAGACAAGCCATTTGAAATACCCTTAACTTATTTCACAGCCAATAAGTCTTTGAAATAATGTGTATTTTTGAGAGAAATCTTCTTATATCATTAGGCAGAAAATCTGACCTGCCATAGTTTTCAAAACAGCATAATTTCACTCTTCTCAATGATTAATCTGTTGTATTACACAACCTTTGAGTATTTAGCTTTATCAATGACATGTACTTTACAAATGTTTTAGAGATCCTACCAGTCTTTGAAAACATCCTTGTTCCTTGTTCCAGTTCCAGTTTTATGTATATATTCTGCCTTGCACCTGATTATTCCAACATCTGATGGGTGGCCTTGGGAAACTAATTCTCATATTGATTGTTTTTGCTGATTGTCTCCCCTTGTAGCTGATTTCTTCATTATTGTGTAAATTTAGATCATGAGCTCATGTTTAGCTAAACAGCTGACATTGTAAAAGGCTTAAGTGTGAATGCTCGTAAGCTTCAGGAGAAAGTCGGCAAAGATTTTTTTGTGTCCCTCCAATGAGTTGCCCGCAAGGACCCCATTTTTTAGAAGTGTTGGTCCAATACTCCCTCTAGAGGCAGGGGATTCAGACAGGGCTGCTTTGCGGCCCCCGATCGGGGGCAGCGGCTGTGGTCGACCTGTGGTCAGGGCAGGAGCCTCTCCGCGTTGGTCCCAGGGACCCATCTGCCTGCGAACTTCGGTCACCTGGCAGGAAGGTACGATGCCCAGTCCTATGGTTAGCTGTGCAGCGAGGTGTACTGCGAGGACACGTTCCACACACACTTCAACAAAGAGGGCGGCCTGAGTGGAAAGGTGAGTGTTTGGGAAGCTGTGCGGACAAAGAAGGTGCCCTTTGGCCTGGGCCAAATGCTTGTGACACACCCCTGGGCCTGCAGGCCTCTGAGGGCCCTGCCCTGGGACCCCTGCTCCCCTGCCCTTTGTTCAGTCACAGCAGAGATGGCCACACCCACTCCCTCAGTGAGGGCAGTGTTCCAACCTTCTTCAGCCCCGCCCCCTCTGCGCAGGTTACCATGGACTACCAGATGCTGCATTCTGAGGCCAGGGCGTTCCGAGAATGCCAAGGGCAGACATGATGACCTTCAATGATTTCCTCTTGTGTCAGTTTTGGTCAACTTTAGGAGCTAGGAAATGGTCCCCTTTACAGAAATGTTCAAATTTACTGGCATTTCATATATTCTCTGCTATAACATTGTCCTGATTCTTTCTGTATATTCTTTACATATGTTTATGTTTTCCTTAATCAAAGTGTGTCTTTTAAATCTTTTCAAAGAATATTCTTTGGACTTACTAAATCACCTCAATTTTATACGTTTTCTGTTGTATTCAGTTCTGCTCATATCTTTATTTATATTTTTTCTATGTTCTCAGGGTTTGTTGTTTTGATCATCTGATGTCAATTAAAACACTTGGTTATTCATTTTAATAAATCTTTTTACTTAGAAAGATTTGAACTTTTGAAGATTCCAGCTTACTTGTAAGTTTCTAAGGGTCAGGTCCTCTCCATTGTTGCTGGCCTAAGGCTTAGTTCACCATATAGCAATGTATATATTGACATATTTTCCCCTCGACTTTCTGTGATTCCCTACATCTCACCTTTCTTTGCAGACAAGCCATTTGAAATACCCTTCACTTATTTCACAGCCAATAAGTCTTTGAAATAATGTGTATTTTTGAGAGAAATCTTCTTATATCATTAGGCAGAAAATCTGACCTGCCATAGTTTTTAAAACAGCATAATTTCACTCTTCTCAATGATTAATCTGTTGTATTACACAACCTTTGAGTATTTAGCTTTATCAATGACATGTACTTTACAAATGTTTTAGAGATCCTACCAGTCTTTGAAAACATCCTTGTTCCTTGTTCCAGTTCCAGTTTTATGTATATATTCTGCCTTGCACCTGATTATTCCAACATCTGATGGGTGGCCTTGGGAAACTAATTCTCATATTGATTGTTTTTGCTGATTGTCTCCCCTTGTAGCTGATTTCTTCATTATTGTGTAAATTTAGATCATGAGCTCATGTTTAGCTAAACAGCTGACATTGTATCAGGCTTAAGTGTGAACGCTCGTAAGCTTCAGGAGAAAGTCGGCAAAGATTTTTTTGTGTCCCTCCGATGAGTTGCCCGCAAGGACCCCATTTTTTAGAAGTGTTGGTCCAATACTCCCTCTAGAGGCAGGGGATTCAGACAGGGCTGCTTTGCGGCCCCCGATCGGGGGCAGCGGCTGTGGTTGACCTGTGGTCAGGGCAGGAGCCTCTCCGCGTTGGTCCCAGTGACCCATCTGCCTGCGAACTTCGGTCACCTGGCAGGAAGGTACGATGCCCAGTCCTATGGTTAGCTGTGCAGCGAGGTGTACTGCGAGGACACGTTCCACACACACTTCAAGAAAGAGGGTGGCCTGAGTGGAAATGTGAGTGTTTGGAAAGCTGTGCAGACAAAGAAGGCGCCCTTTGGCCTGGGCCAAATGCTTGTGACACTCCCCTGGTCCTGCCGGGCTCTGAGGGCCCTGCCCTGGGCCCCCTGCTCCCCTGCCCTTTGTTCAGTCACAGCAGAGATGGCCACACCCACTCCCTCAGTGAGGGCAGTGTTCCAACCTCCTTCAGCCCCACCCCCTCTCCGCAGGTTACCATGGACTACCGATGCTGCATTCTGGAGCCAGGGTATTCCAAGAATGCCAAGGGCAGACATGATGACCTTCAATGATTTCCTCTTGTGTCAGTTTTGGTCAACTTTAGGAGCTAGGAAATGGTCCCCTTTACAGAAATGTTCAAATTTACTGGCATTTCATATATTCTCTGCTATAACATTGTCCTGATTCTTTCTGTATATTCTTTACATATGTTTATGTTTTCCTTAATCAAAGTGTGTCTTTTAAATCTTTTCAAAGAATATTCTTTGGACTTACTAAATCACCTCAATTTTATACGTTTTCTGTTGTATTAAGTTCTGCTCATATCTTTATTTATATTTTTTCTATGTTCTCAGGGTTTGTTGTTTTGATCATCTGATGTCAATTAAAACACTTGGTTATTCATTTTAATAAATCTTTTTACTTAGAAAGATTTGAACTTTTGAAGATTCCAGCTTCCTTGTAAGTTTCTAAGGGTCAGGTCCTCTCCATTGTTGCTGGCCTAAGGCTTAGTTCACCATATAGCAATGTATATATTGACATATTTTCCCCTCGACTTTCTGTGATTCCCTACATCTCACCTTTCTTTGCAGACAAGCCATTTGAAATACCCTTCACTTATTTCACAGCCAATAAGTCTTTGAAATAATGTGTATTTTTGAGAGAAATCTTCTTATATCATTAGGCAGAAAATCTGACCTTCCATAGTTTTCAAAACAGCATAATTTCACTCTTCTCAATGATTAATCTGTTGTATTACACAACCTTTGAGTATTTAGCTTTATCAATGACATGTACTTTACAAATGTTTTAGAGATCCTACCAGTCTTAGTAAACATCCTTGTTCCTTGTTTCAGTTCCAGTTTTATGTATATTTTCTGCCTTGCACCTGATTATTCCAACATCTGATGGATGGCCTTGGGAAACTAATTCTCATATTGATTGTTTTTGCTGATTGTCTCCACTTGTAGCTGATTTCTTCATTATTGTGTAAATTTAGATCATGAGCTCATGTTTAGCTAAACAGCTGACATTGTATCAGGCTTAAGTGTGAACGCTCGTAAGCTCCAGGAGAAAGTCGGCAACGATTTATTTGTGTCCCTCCGATGAGTTGCCCGCAAGGACCCCATTTTTTAGAAGTGTTGGTCCAATACTCCCTCTAGAGGCAGGGGATTCAGACAGGGCTTCTTTGCGGCCCCCGATCGGGGGCAGCGGCTGTGGTCGACCTGTGGTCAGGGCAGGAGCCTCTCCGCGTTGGTCCCAGGGACCCATCTGCCTGCGAACTTCAGTCACCTGGCAGGAAGGTACGATGCCCAGTCCTATGGTTAGCTGTGCAGCGAGGTGTACTGCGAGGACACGTTCCACACACACTTCAACAAAGAGGGCGGCCTGAGTGGAAAGGTGAGTGTTTGGGAAGCTGTGCGGACAAAGAAGGCGCCCTTTGGCCTGGGCCAAATGCTTGTGACACTCCCCTGGTCCTGCCGGGCTCTGAGGGCCCTGCCCTGGGCCCCCTGCTCCCCTGCCCTTTGTTCAGTCACAGCAGAGATGGCCACACCCACTCCCTCAGTGAGGGCAGTGTTCCAACCTCCTTCAGCCCCACCCCCTCTCCGCAGGTTACCATGGACTACCGATGCTGCATTCTGAGGCCAGGGCGTTCCAAGAATGCCAAGGGCAGACATGATGACCTTCAATGATTTCCTCTTGTGTCAGTTTTGGTCAACTTTAGGAGCTAGGAAATGGTCCCCTTTACAGAAATGTTCAAATTTACTGGCATTTCATATATTCTCTGCTATAACATTGTCCTGATTCTTTCTGTATATTCTTTACATATGTTTATGTTTTCCTTAATCAAAGTGTGTCTTTTAAATCTTTTCAAAGAATATTCTTTGGACTTACTAAATCACCTCAATTTTATACGTTTTCTGTTGTATTCAGTTCTGCTCATATCTTTATTTATATTTTTTCTATGTTCTCAGGGTTTGTTGTTTTGATCATCTGATGTCAATTAAAACACTTGGTTATTCATTTTAATAAACCTTTTTACTTAGAAAGATTTGAACTTTTGAAGATTCCAGCTTACTTGTAATTTTCTAAGGGTCAGGTCCTCTCCATTGTTGCTGGCCTAAGGCTTAGTTCACCATATAGCAATGTATATATTGACATATTTTCCCCTCGACTTTCTGTGATTCCCTACATCTCACCTTTCTTTGCAGACAAGCCATTTGAACTGCCCTTCACTTTTTTCACAGCCAATAAGTCTTTGAAATAATGTGTATTTTTGAGAGAAATCTTCTTATATCATTAGGCAGAAAATCTGACCTGCCATAGTTTTCAAAACAGCATAATTTCACTCTTCTCAATGATTAATCTGTTGTATTACACAACCTTTGAGTATTTAGCTTTATCAATGACATGTACTTTACAAATGTTTTAGAGATCCTACCAGTCTTTGAAAACATCCTTGTTCCTTGTTCCAGTTCCAGTTTTATGTATATATTCTGCCTTGCACCTGATTATTCCAACATCTGATGGGTGGCCTTGGGAAACTAATTCTCATATTGATTGTTTTTGCTGATTGTCTCCCCTTGTAGCTGATTTCTTCATTATTGTGTAAATTTAGATCATGAGCTCATGTTTAGCTAAACAGCTGACATTGTAAAAGGCTTAAGTGTGAACGCTCGTAAGCTTCAGGAGAAAGTCGGCAAAGATTTTTTTGTGTCCCTCCGATGAGTTGCCCGCAAGGACCCCATTTTTTAGAAGTGTTGGTCCAATACTCCCTCTAGAGGCAGGGGATTCAGACAGGGCTGCTTTGCGGCCCCCGATCGGGGGCAGCGGCTGAGGTCGACCTGTGGTCAGGGCAGGAGCCTCTCCGCGTTGGTCCCAGGGACCCATCTGCCTGCGAACTTCGGTCACCTGGCAGGAAGGTACGATGCCCAGTCCTATGGTTAGCTGTGCAGCGAGGTGTACTGCGAGGACACGTTCCACACACACTTCAACAAAGAGGGCGGCCTGAGTGGAAAGGTGAGTGTTTGGGAAGCTGTGCGGACAAAGAAGGCGCCCTTTGGCCTGGGCCAAATGCTTGTGACACACCCCTGGGCCTGCCGGCCTCTGAGGGCCCTGCCCTGGGCCCCCTGCTCCCCTGCCCTTTGTTCAGTCACAGCAGAGATGGCCACACCCACTCCCTCAGTGAGGGCAGTGTTCCAACCTCCTTCAGCCCCGCCCCCTCTCCGCAGGTTACCATGGACTACCGATGCTGCATTCTGAGGCCAGGGCGTTCCGAGAATGCCAAGGGCAGACATGATGACCTTCAATGATTTCCTCTTGTGTCAGTTTTGGTCAACTTTAGGAGCTAGGAAATGGTCCCCTTTACAGAAATGTTCAAATTTACTGGCATTTCATATATTCTCTGCTATAACATTGTCCTGATTCTTTCTGTATATTCTTTACTTATGTTTTTGTTTTCCTTAATCAAAGTGTGTCTTTTAAATCTTTTCAAAGAATATTCTTTGGACTTACTAAATCACCTCAATTTTATACGTTTTCTGTTGTATTAAGTTCTGCTCATATCTTTATTTATATTTTTTCTATGTTCTCAGGGTTTGTTGTTTTGATCATCTGATGTCAATTAAAACACTTGGTTATTCATTTTAATAAATCTTTTTACTTATAAAGATTTGAACTTTTGAAGATTCCAGCTTCCTTGTAAGTTTCTAAGGGTCAGGTCCTCTCCATTGTTGCTGGCCTAAGGCTTAGTTCACCATATAGCAATGTATATATTGACATATTTTCCCCTCGACTTTCTGTGATTCCCTACATCTCACCTTTCTTTGCAGACAAGCCATTTGAAATACCCTTCACTTATTTCACAGCCAATAAGTCTTTGAAATAATGTGTATTTTTGAGAGAAATCTTCTTATATCATTAGGCAGAAAATCTGACCTGCCATAGTTTTCAAAACAGCATAATTTCACTCTTCTCAATGATTAATCTGTTGTATTACACAACCTTTGAGTATTTAGCTTTATCAATGACATGTACTTTACAAATGTTTTAGAGATCCTACCAGTCTTTGAAAACATCCTTGTTCCTTGTTCCAGTTCCAGTTTTTTGTATATATTCTGCCTTGCACCTGATTATTCCAACATCTGATGGGTGGCCTTGGGAAACTAATTCTCATATTGATTGTTTTTGCTGATTGTCTCCCCTTGTAGCTGATTTCTTCATTATTGTGTAAATTTAGATCATGAGCTCATGTTTAGCTAAACAGCTGACATTGTAAAAGGCTTAAGTGTGAACGCTCGTAAGCTCCAGGAGAAAGTCGGCAACGATTTATTTGTGTCCCTCCGATGAGTTGCCCGCAAGGACCCCATTTTTTAGAAGTGTTGGTCCAATACTCCCTCTAGAGGCAGAGGATTCAGACAGGGCTGCTTTGCGGCCCCCGATCGGGGGCAGCGGCTGTGGTTGACCTGTGGTCAGGGCAGGAGCCTCTCCGCGTTGGTCCCAGTGACCCATCTGCCTGCGAACTTCGGTCACCTGGCAGGAAGGTACGATGCCCAGTCCTATGGTTAGCTGTGCAGCGAAGTGTACTGCGAGGACACGTTCCACACACACTTCAACAAAGAGGGTGGCCTGAGTGGAAATGTGAGTGTTTGGAAAGCTGTGCAGACAAAGAAGGCGCCCTTTGGCCTGGGCCAAATGCTTGTGACACTCCCCTGGTCCTGCCGGGCTCTGAGGGCCCTGCCCTGGGCCCCCTGCTCCCCTGCCCTTTGTTCAGTCACAGCAGAGATGGCCACACCCACTCCCTCAGTGAGGGCAGTGTTCCAACCTCCTTCAGCCCCACCCCCTCTCCGCAGGTTACCATGGACTACCGATGCTGCATTCTGAAGCCAGGGTATTCCAAGAATGCCAAGGGCAGACATGATGACCTTCAATGATTTCCTCTTGTGTCAGTTTTGGTCAACTTTAGGAGCTAGGAAATGGTCCCCTTTACAGAAATGTTCAAATTTACTGGCATTTCATATATTCTCTGCTATAACATTGTCCTGATTCTTTCTGTATATTCTTTACATATGTTTATGTTTTCCTTAATCAAAGTGTGTCTTTTAAATATTTTCAAAGAATATTCTTTGGACTTACTAAATCACCTCAATTTTATACGTTTTCTGTTGTATTAAGTTCTGCTCATATCTTTATTTATATTTTTTCTATGTTCTCAGGGTTTGTTGTTTTGATCATCTGATGTCAATTAAAACACTTGGTTATTCATTTTAATAAATCTTTTTACTTAGAAAGATTTGAACTTTTGAAGATTCCAGCTTCCTTGTAAGTTTCTAAGGGTCAGGTCCTCTCCATTGTTGCTGTCCTAAGGCTTAGTTCACCATATAGCAATGTATATATTGACATATTTTCCCCTCGACTTTCTGTGATTCCCTACATCTCACCTTTCTTTGCAGACAAGCCATTTGAAATACCCTTAACTTATTTCACAGCCAATAAGTCTTTGAAATAATGTGTATTTTTGAGAGAAATCTTCTTATATCATTAGGCAGAAAATCTGACCTGCCATAGTTTTCAAAACAGCATAATTTCACTCTTCTCAATGATTAATCTGTTGTATTACACAACCTTTGAGTATTTAGCTTTATCAATGACATGTACTTTACAAATGTTTTAGAGATCCTACCAGTCTTAGTAAACATCCTTGTTCCTTGTTTCAGTTCCAGTTTTATGTATATTTTCTGCCTTGCACCTGATTATTCCAACATCTGATGGATGGCCTTGGGAAACTAATTCTCATATTGATTGTTTTTGCTGATTGTCTCCACTTGTAGCTGATTTCTTCATTATTGTGTAAATTTAGATCATGAGCTCATGTTTAGCTAAACAGCTGACATTGTATCAGGCTTAAGTGTGAACGCTCGTAAGCTCCAGGAGAAAGTCGGCAACGATTTATTTGTGTCCCTCCGATGAGTTGCCCGCAAGGACCCCATTTTTTAGAAGTGTTGGTCCAATACTCCCTCTAGAGGCAGGGGATTCAGACAGGGCTTCTTTGCGGCCCCCGATCGGGGGCAGCGGCTGTGGTCGACCTGTGGTCAGGGCAGGAGCCTCTCCGCGTTGGTCCCAGGGACCCATCTGCCTGCGAACTTCAGTCACCTGGCAGGAAGGTACGATGCCCAGTCCTATGGTTAGCTGTGCAGCGAGGTGTACTGCGAGGACACGTTCCACACACACTTCAACAAAGAGGGCGGCCTGAGTGGAAAGGTGAGTGTTTGGGAAGCTGTGCGGACAAAGAAGGCGCCCTTTGGCCTGGGCCAAATGCTTGTGACACTCCCCTGGTCCTGCCGGGCTCTGAGGGCCCTGCCCTGGGCCCCCTGCTCCCCTGCCCTTTGTTCAGTCACAGCAGAGATGGCCACACCCACTCCCTCAGTGAGGGCAGTGTTCCAACCTCCTTCAGCCCCACCCCCTCTCCGCAGGTTACCATGGACTACCGATGCTGCATTCTGAGGCCAGGGCGTTCCAAGAATGCCAAGGGCAGACATGATGACCTTCAATGATTTCCTCTTGTGTCAGTTTTGGTCAACTTTAGGAGCTAGGAAATGGTCCCCTTTACAGAAATGTTCAAATTTACTGGCATTTCATATATTCTCTGCTATAACATTGTCCTGATTCTTTCTGTATATTCTTTACATATGTTTATGTTTTCCTTAATCAAAGTGTGTCTTTTAAATCTTTTCAAAGAATATTCTTTGGACTTACTAAATCACCTCAATTTTATACGTTTTCTGTTGTATTCAGTTCTGCTCATATCTTTATTTATATTTTTTCTATGTTCTCAGGGTTTGTTGTTTTGATCATCTGATGTCAATTAAAACACTTGGTTATTCATTTTAATAAACCTTTTTACTTAGAAAGATTTGAACTTTTGAAGATTCCAGCTTACTTGTAAGTTTCTAAGGGTCAGGTCCTCTCCATTGTTGCTGGCCTAAGGCTTAGTTCACCATATAGCAATGTATATATTGACATATTTTCCCCTCGACTTTCTGTGATTCCCTACATCTCACCTTTCTTTGCAGACAAGCCATTTGAACTGCCCTTCACTTTTTTCACAGCCAATAAGTCTTTGAAATAATGTGTATTTTTGAGAGAAATCTTCTTATATCATTAGGCAGAAAATCTGACCTGCCATAGTTTTCAAAACAGCATAATTTCACTCTTCTCAATGATTAATCTGTTGTATTACACAACCTTTGAGTATTTAGCTTTATCAATGACATGTACTTTACAAATGTTTTAGAGATCCTACCAGTCTTTGAAAACATCCTTGTTCCTTGTTCCAGTTCCAGTTTTATGTATATATTCTGCCTTGCACCTGATTATTCCAACATCTGATGGGTGGCCTTGGGAAACTAATTCTCATATTGATTGTTTTTGCTGATTGTCTCCCCTTGTAGCTGATTTCTTCATTATTGTGTAAATTTAGATCATGAGCTCATGTTTAGCTAAACAGCTGACATTGTAAAAGGCTTAAGTGTGAACGCTCGTAAGCTTCAGGAGAAAGTCGGCAAAGATTTTTTTGTGTCCCTCCGATGAGTTGCCCGCAAGGACCCCATTTTTTAGAAGTGTTGGTCCAATACTCCCTCTAGAGGCAGGGGATTCAGACAGGGCTGCTTTGCGGCCCCCGATCGGGGGCAGCGGCTGTGGTCGACCTGTGGTCAGGGCAGGAGCCTCTCCGCGTTGGTCCCAGGGACCCATCTGCCTGCGAACTTCGGTCACCTGGCAGGAAGGTACGATGCCCAGTCCTATGGTTAGCTGTGCAGCGAGGTGTACTGCGAGGACACGTTCCACACACACTTCAACAAAGAGGGCGGCCTGAGTGGAAAGGTGAGTGTTTGGGAAGCTGTGCGGACAAAGAAGGCGCCCTTTGGCCTGGGCCAAATGCTTGTGACACACCCCTGGGCCTGCCGGCCTCTGAGGGCCCTGCCCTGGGCCCCCTGCTCCCCTGCCCTTTGTTCAGTCACAGCAGAGATGGCCACACCCACTCCCTCAGTGAGGGCAGTGTTCCAACCTCCTTCAGCCCCGCCCCCTCTCCGCAGGTTACCATGGACTACCGATGCTGCATTCTGAGGCCAGGGCGTTCCGAGAATGCCAAGGGCAGACATGATGACCTTCAATGATTTCCTCTTGTGTCAGTTTTGGTCAACTTTAGGAGCTAGGAAATGGTCCCCTTTACAGAAATGTTCAAATTTACTGGCATTTCATATATTCTCTGCTATAACATTGTCCTGATTCTTTCTGTATATTCTTTACTTATGTTTTTGTTTTCCTTAATCAAAGTGTGTCTTTTAAATCTTTTCAAAGAATATTCTTTGGACTTACTAAATCACCTCAATTTTATACGTTTTCTGTTGTATTAAGTTCTGCTCATATCTTTATTTATATTTTTTCTATGTTCTCAGGGTTTGTTGTTTTGATCATCTGATGTCAATTAAAACACTTGGTTATTCATTTTAATAAATCTTTTTACTTATAAAGATTTGAACTTTTGAAGATTCCAGCTTCCTTGTAAGTTTCTAAGGGTCAGGTCCTCTCCATTGTTGCTGGCCTAAGGCTTAGTTCACCATATAGCAATGTATATATTGACATATTTTCCCCTCGACTTTCTGTGATTCCCTACATCTCACCTTTCTTTGCAGACAAGCCATTTGAAATACCCTTCACTTATTTCACAGCCAATAAGTCTTTGAAATAATGTGTATTTTTGAGAGAAATCTTCTTATATCATTAGGCAGAAAATCTGACCTGCCATAGTTTTCAAAACAGCATAATTTCACTCTTCTCAATGATTAATCTGTTGTATTACACAACCTTTGAGTATTTAGCTTTATCAATGACATGTACTTTACAAATGTTTTAGAGATCCTACCAGTCTTTGAAAACATCCTTGTTCCTTGTTCCAGTTCCAGTTTTTTGTATATATTCTGCCTTGCACCTGATTATTCCAACATCTGATGGGTGGCCTTGGGAAACTAATTCTCATATTGATTGTTTTTGCTGATTGTCTCCACTTGTAGCTGATTTCTTCATTATTGTGTAAATTTAGATCATGAGCTCATGTTTAGCTAAACAGCTGACATTGTAAAAGGCTTAAGTGTGAACGCTCGTAAGCTTCAGGAGAAAGTCGGCAAAGATTTTTTTGTGTCCCTCCGATGAGTTGCCCGCAAGGACCCCATTTTTTAGAAGTGTTGGTCCAATACTCCCTCTAGAGGCAGGGGATTCAGACAGGGCTGCTTTGCGGCCCCCGATCGGGGGCAGCGGCTGTGGTTGACCTGTGGTCAGGGCAGGAGCCTCTCCGCGTTGGTCCCAGTGACCCATCTGCCTGCGAACTTCGGTCACCTGGCAGGAAGGTACGATGCCCAGTCCTATGGTTAGCTGTGCAGCGAGGTGTACTGCGAGGACACGTTCCACACACACTTCAACAAAGAGGGCGGCCTGAGTGGAAATGTGAGTGTTTGGGAAGCTGTGCAGACAAAGAAGGCGCCCTTTGGCCTGGGCCAAATGCTTGTGACACTCCCCTGGTCCTGCCGGGCTCTGAGGGCCCTGCCCTGGGCCCCCTGCTCCCCTGCCCTTTGTTCAGTCACAGCAGAGATGGCCACACCCACTCCCTCAGTGAGGGCAGTGTTCCAACCTCCTTCAGCCCCGCCCCCTCTCCGCAGGTTACCATGGACTACCGATGCTGCATTCTGAGGCCAGGGCCTTCCGAGAATGCCAAGGGCAGACATGATGACCTTCAACTATTTCCTCTTGTGTCAGTTTTGGTCAACTTTAGGAGCTAGGAAATGGTCCCCTTTACAGAAATGTTCAAATTTACTGGCATTTCATATATTCTCTGCTATAACATTGTCCTGATTCTTTCTGTATATTCTTTACTTATGTTTTTGTTTTCCTTAATCAAAGTGTGTCTTTTAAATCTTTTCAAAGAATATTCTTTGGACTTACTAAATCACCTCAATTTTATACGTTTTCTGTTGTATTAAGTTCTGCTCATATCTTTATTTATATTTTTTCTATGTTCTCAGGGTTTGTTGTTTGGATCATCTGATGTCAATTAAAACACTTGGTTATTCATTTTAATAAATCTTTTTACTTAGAAAGATTTGAACTTTTGAAGATTCCAGCTTACTTGTAAGTTTCTAAGGGTCAGGTCCTCTCCATTGTTGCTGGCCTAAGGCTTAGTTCACCATATAGCAATGTATATATTGACATATTTTCCCCTCGACTTTCTGTGATTCCCTACATCTCACCTTTCTTTGTAGACAAGCCATTTGAAATACCCTTAACTTATTTCACAGCCAATAAGTCTTTGAAATAATGTGTATTTTTGAGAGAAATCTTCTTATATCATTAGGCAGAAAATCTGACCTGCCATAGTTTTCAAAACAGCATAATTTCACTCTTCTCAATGATTAATCTGTTGTATTACACAACCTTTGAGTATTTAGCTTTATCAATGACATGTACTTTACAAATGTTTTAGAGATCCTACCAGTCTTTGAAAACATCCTTGTTCCTTGTTCCAGTTCCAGTTTTATGTATATATTCTGCCTTGCACCTGATTATTCCAACATCTGATGGGTGGCCTTGGGAAACTAATTCTCATATTGATTGTTTTTGCTGATTGTCTCCCCTTGTAGCTGATTTCTTCATTATTGTGTAAATTTAGATCATTAGCTCATGTTTAGCTAAACAGCTGACATTGTAAAAGGCTTAAGTGTGAACGCTCGTAAGCTTCAGGAGAAAGTCGGCGAAGATTTTTTTGTGTCCCTCCGATGAGTTGCCCGCAAGGACCCCATTTTTTAGAAGTGTTGGTCCAATACTCCCTCTAGAGGCAGGGGATTCAGACAGGGCTGCTTTGCAACCCCCAATCTGGGGCCGCGGCTGTGGTTGACCTGTGGTCAGGGCAGGAGCCTCTCCGCGTTGGTCCCAGTGACCCATCTGCCTGCGAACTTCGGTCACCTGGCAGGAAAGTACGATGCCCAGTCCTATGGTTAGCTGTGCAGCGAGGTGTACTGCGAGGACACGTTCCACACACACTTCAACAAAGAGGGCGGCCTGAGTGGAAATGTGAGTGTTTGGGAAGCTGTGCAGACAAAGAAGGCGCCCTTTGGCCTGGGCCAAATGCTTGTGACACTCCCCTGGTCCTGCCGGGCTCTGAGGGCCCTGCCCTGGGCCCCCTGCTCCCCTGCCCTTTGTTCAGTCACAGCAGAGATGGCCACACCCACTCCCTCAGTGAGGGCAGTGTTCCAACCTCCTTCAGCCCCGCCCCGTCTCCGCAGGTTACCATGGACTACCGATGCTGCATTCTGAGGCCAGGGCGTTCCGAGAATGCCAAGGGCAGACATGATGACCTTCAATGATTTCCTCTTGTGTCAGTTTTGGTCAACTTTAGGAGCTAGGAAATGGTCCCCTTTACAGAAATGTTCAAATTTACTGGCATTTCATATATTCTCTGCTATAACATTGTCCTGATTCTTTCTGTATATTCTTTACTTATGTTTTTGTTTTCCTTAATCAAAGTGTGTCTTTTAAATCTTTTCAAAGAATATTCTTTGGACTTAATAAATCACCTCAATTTTATACGTTTTCTGTTGTATTAAGTTCTGCTCATATCTTTATTTATATTTTTTCTATGTTCTCAGGGTTTGTTGTTTTGATCATCTGATGTCAATTAAAACACTTGGTTTTTCATTTTAATAAATCTTTTTACTTATAAAGATTTGAACTTTTGAAGATTCCAGCTTCCTTGTAAGTTTCTAATGGTCAGGTCCTCTCCATTGTTGCTGGCCTAAGGCTTAGTTCACCATATAGCAATGTATATACTGACATATTTTCCCCTCGACTTTCTGTGATTCCCTACATCTCACCTTTCTTTGCAGACAAGCCATTTGAAATACCCTTAACTTATTTCACAGCCAATAAGTCTTTGAAATAATGTGTATTTTTGAGAGAAATCTTCTTATATCATTAGGCAGAAAATCTGACCTGCCATAGTTTTCAAAACAGCATAATTTCACTCTTCTCAATGATTAATCTGTTGTATTACACAACCTTTGAGTATTTAGCTTTATCAATGACATGTACTTTACAAATGTTTTAGAGATCCTACCAGTCTTAGTAAACATCCTTGTTCCTTGTTTCAGTTCCAGTTTTATGTATATTTTCTGCCTTGCACCTGATTATTCCAACATCTGATGGATGACCTTGGGAAACTAATTCTCATATTGATTGTTTTTGCTGATTGTCTCCACTTGTAGCTGATTTCTTCATTATTGTGTAAATTTAGATCATGAGCTCATGTTTAGCTATACAGCTGACATTGTAACAGGCTTAAGTGTGAACGCTCGTAAGCTTCAGGAGAATGTCGGCAAAGATTTATTTGTGTCCCTCCGATGAGTTGCCCGCAAGGACCCCATTTTTTAGAAGTGTTGGTCCAATACTCCCTCTAGAGGCAGGGGATTCAGACAGGGCTGCTTTACGGCCCCCGATCGGGGGCAGCGGCTGTGGTCGACCTGTGATCAGGGCAGGAGCCTCTCCGCGTTGGTCCCAGGGACCCATCTGCCTGCGAACTTCGGTCACCTGGCAGGAAGGTACGATGCCCAGTCCTATGGTTAGCTGTGCAGCGAGGTGTACTGCGAGGACACGTTCCACACACACTTCAACAAAGAGGGCGGCCTGAGTGGAAAGGTGAGTGTTTGGGAAGCTGTGCGGACAAAGAAGGCGCCCTTTGGCCTGGGCCAAATGCTTGTGACACACCCCTGGTCCTGCCGGGCTCTGAGGGCCCTGCCCTGGGCCCCCTGCTCCCCTGCCCTTTGTTCAGTCACAGCAGAGATGGCCACACCCACTCCCTCAGTGAGGGCAGTGTTCCAACCTCCTTCAGCCCCGCCCCGTCTCCGCAGGTTACCATGGACTACCGATGCTGCATTCTGAGGCCAGGGCGTTCCGAGAATGCCAAGGGCAGACATGATGACCTTCAATGATTTCCTCTTGTGTCAGTTTTGGTCAACTTTAGGAGCTAGGAAATGGTCCCCTTTACAGAAATGTTCAAATTTACTGGCATTTCATATATTCTCTGCTATAACATTGTCCTGATTCTTTCTGTATATTCTTTACTTATGTTTTTGTTTTCCTTAATCAAAGTGTGTCTTTTAAATCTTTTCAAAGAATATTCTTTGGACTTACTAAATCACCTCAATTTTATACGTTTTCTGTTGTATTAAGTTCTGCTCATATCTTTATTTATATTTTTTCTATGTTCTCAGGGTTTGTTGTTTTGATCATCTGATGTCAATTAAAACACTTGGTTATTCATTTTAATAAATCTTTTTACTTAGAAAGATTTGAACTTTTGAAGATTCCAGCTTACTTGTAAGTTTCTAAGGGTCAGGTCCTCTCCATTGTTGCTGGCCTAAGGCTTAGTTCACCATATAGCAATGTATATATTGACATATTTTCCCCTCGACTTTCTGTGATTCCCTACATCTCACCTTTCTTTGCAGACAAGCCATTTGAAATACCCTTCACTTATTTCACAGCCAATAAGTCTTTGAAATAATGTGTATTTTTGAGAGAAATCTTCTTATATCATTAGGCAGAAAATCTGACCTGCCATAGTTTTCAAAACAGCATAATTTCACTCTTCTCAATGATTAATCTGTTGTATTACACAACCTTTGAGTATTTAGCTTTATCAATGACATGTACTTTACAAATGTTTTAGAGATCCTACCAGTCTTTGAAAACATCCTTGTTCCTTGTTCCAGTTCCAGCTTTATGTATATATTCTGCCTTGCACCTGATTATTCCAACATCTGATGGGTGGCCTTGGGAAACTAATTCTCATATTGATTGTTTTTGCTGATTGTCTCCCCTTGTAGCTGATTTCTTCATTATTGTGTAAATTTAGATCATGAGCTCATGTTTAGCTAAACAGCTGACATTGTAAAAGGCTTAAGTGTGAACGCTGGTAAGCTTCAGGAGAAAGTCGGCAAAGATTTTTTTGTGTCCCTCCGATGAGTTGCCCGCAAGGCCCCCATTTTTTAGAAGTGTTGGTCCAATACTCCCTCTAGAGGCAGGGGATTCAGACAGGGCTGCTTTGCAACCCCCGATCTGGGGCAGCGGCTGTGGTCGACCTGTGGTCAGGGCAGGAGCCTCTCCGCGTTGGTCCCAGTGACCCATCTGCCTGCGAACTTCGGTCACCTGGCAGGAAGGTACGATGCCCAGTCCTATGGTTAGCTGTGCAGCGAGGTGTACTGCGAGGACACGTTCCACACACACTTCAACAAAGAGGGCGGCCTGAGTGGAAATGTGAGTGTTTGGGAAGCTGTGCAGACAAAGAAGGCGCCCTTTGCCCTGGGCCAAATGCTTGTGACACTCCCCTGGTCCTGCCGGGCTCTGAGGGCCCTGCCCTGGGCCCCCTGCTCCCCTGCCCTTTGTTCAGTCACAGCAGAGATGGCCACACCCACTCCCTCAGTGAGGGCAGTGTTCCAACCTCCTTCAGCCCCACCCCCTCTCCGCAGGTTACCATGGACTACCGATGCTGCATTCTGAGGCCAGGGCGTTCCAAGAATGCCAAGGGCAGACATGATGACCTTCAATGATTTCCTCTTGTGTCAGTTTTGGTCAACTTTAGGAGCTAGGAAATGGTCCCCTTTACAGAAATGTTCAAATTTACTGGCATTTCATATATTCTCTGCTATAACATTGTCCTGATTCTTTCTGTATATTCTTTACATATGTTTTTGTTTTCCTTAATCAAAGTGTGTCTTTTAAATCTTTTCAAAGAATATTCTTTGGACTTACTAAATCACCTCAATTTTATACGTTTTCTGTTGTATTAAGTTCTGCTCATATCTTTATTTATATTTTTTCTATGTTCTCAGGGTTTGTTGTTTTGATCATCTGATGTCAATTAAAACACTTGGTTATTCATTTTAATAAATCTTTTTACTTAGAAAGATTTGAAATTTTGAAGATTCCAGCTTACTTGTAAGTTTCTAAGGGTCAGGTCCTCTCCATTGTTGCTGGCTTAAGGCTTAGTTCACCATATAGCAATGTATATATTGACATATTTTCCCCTCGACTTTCTGTGATTCCCTACATCTCACCTTTCTTTGCAGACAAGCCATTTGAAATACCCTTCACTTATTTCACAGCCAATAAGTCTTTGAAATAATGTGTATTTTTGAGAGAAATCTTCTTATATCATTAGGCAGAAAATCTGACCTGCCATAGTTTTCAAAACAGCATAATTTCACTCTTCTCAATGATTAATCTGTTGTATTACACAACCTTTGAGTATTTAGCTTTATCAATGACATGTACTTTACAAATGTTTTAGAGATCCTACCAGTCTTTGAAAACATCCTTGTTCCTTGTTCCTGTTCCAGTTTTATGTATATATTCTGCCTTGCACCTGATTATTCCAACATCTGATGGGTGGCCTTGGGAAACTAATTCTCATATTGATTGTTTTTGCTGATTGTCTCCCCTTGTAGCTGATTTCTTCATTATTGTGTAAATTTAGATCATGAGCTCATGTTTAGCTAAACAGCTGACATTGTAAAAGGCTTAAGTGTGAACGCTCGTAAGCTTCAGGAGAAAGTCGGCAAAGATTTTTTTGTGTCCCTCCGATGAGTTGCCCGCAAGGACCCCATTTTTTAGAAGTGTTGGTCCAATACTCCCTCTAGAGGCAGGGGATTCAGACAGGGCTGCTTTGCAACCCCCGATCTGGGGCAGCGGCTGTGGTCGACCTGTGGTCAGGGCAGGAGCCTCTCCGCGTTGGTCCCAGTGACCCATCTGCCTGCGAACTTCGGTCACCTGGCAGGAAGGTACGATGCCCAGTCCTATGGTTAGCTGTGCAGCGAGGTGTACTGCGCGGACACGTTCCACACACACTTCAACAAAGAGGGCGGCCTGAGTGGAAATGTGAGTGTTTGGCAAGCTGTGCAGACAAAGAAGGCGCCCTTTGGCCTGGGCCAAATGCTTGTGACACTCCCCTGGTCCTGCCGGGCTCTGAGGGCCCTGCCCTGGGCCCCCTGCTCCCCTGCCCTTTGTTCAGTCACAGCAGAGATGGCCACACCCACTCCCTCAGTGAGGGCAGTGTTCCAACCTCCTTCAGCCCCGCCCCCTCTCCGCAGGTTACCATGGACTACCGATGCTGCATTCTGAGGCCAGGGCGTTCCAAGAATGCCAAGGGCAGACATGATGACCTTCAATGATTTCCTCTTGTGTCAGTTTTGGTCAACTTTAGGAGCTAGGAAATGGTCCCCTTTACAGAAATGTTCAAATTTACTGGCATTTCATATATTCTCTGCTATAACATTGTCCTGATTCTTTCTGTATATTCTTTACATATGTTTATGTTTTCCTTAATCAAAGTGTGTCTTTTAAATCTTTTCAAAGAATATTCTTTGGACTTACTAAATCACCTCAATTTTATACGTTTTCTGTTGTATTAAGTTCTGCTCATATCTTTATTTATATTTTTTCTATGTTCTCAGGGTTTGTTGTTTTGATCATCTGATGTCAATTAAAACACTTGGTTATTCATTTTAATAAATCTTTTTACTTATAAAGATTTGAACTTTTGAAGATTCCAGCTTACTTGTAAGTTTCTAAGGGTCAGGTCCTCTCCATTGTTGCTGGCCTAAGGCTTAGTTCACCATATCGCAATGTATATATTGACATATTTTCCCCTCGACTTTCTGTGATTCCCTACATCTCACTTTTCTTTGCAGACAAGCCATTTGAAATACCCTTAACTTATTTCACAGCCAATAAGTCTTTGAAATAATGTGTATTTTTGAGAGAAATCTTCTTATATCATTAGGCAGAAAATCTGACCTGCCATAGTTTTCAAAACAGCATAATTTCACTCTTCTCAATGATTAATCTGTTGTATTACACAACCTTGGGTATTTAGCTTTATCAATGACATGTACTTTACAAATGTTTTAGAGATCCTACCAGTCTTTGAAAACATTCTTGTTGCTTGTTTCAGTTCCAGTTTTATGTATATTTTCTGCCTTGCACCTGATTATTCCAACATCTAATGGATGGCCTTGGGAAACTAATTCTCATATTGATTGTTTTTGCTGATTGTCTCCACTTGTAGCTGATTTCTTCATTATTGTGTAAATTTAGATCATGAGCTCATGTTTAGCTATACAGCTGACATTGTAACAGGCTTAAGTGTGAACGCTCGTAAGCTTCAGGAGAAAGTCGGCAAAGATTTATTTGTGTCCCTCCGATGAGATGCCCGCAAGGACCCCATTTTTTAGAAGTGTTGGTCCAATACTCCCTCTAGAGGCAGGGGATTCAGACAGGGCTGCTTTGCGGCCCCCGATCGGGGGCAGCGGCTGTGGTCGACCTGTGGTCAGGGCAGGAGCCTCTCCGCGTTGGTCCCAGGGACCCATCTGCCTGCGAACTTCGGTCACCTGGCAGGAAGGTACGATGCCCAGTCCTATGGTTAGCTGTGCAGCGAGGTGTACTGCGAGGACACGTTCCACACACACTTCAACAAAGAGGGCGGCCTGAGTGGAAAGGTGAGTGTTTGGGAAGCTGTGCGGACAAAGAAGGCGCCCTTTGGCCTGGGCCAAATGCTTGTGACACATCCCTGGGCCTGCCAGACTCTGAGGGCCCTGCCCTGTGCCCCCTGCTCCCCTGCCCTTTGTTCAGTCACAGCAGAGATGGCCACACCCACTCCCTCAGTGAGGGCAGTGTTCCAAACTCCTTCAGCCCCGCCCCCTCTCCGCAGGTTACCATGGACTACCGATGCTGCATTCTGAGGCCAGGGCGTTCCGAGAATGCCAAGGGCAGACATGATGACCTTCAATGATTTCCTCTTGTGTCAGTTTTGGTCAACTTTAGGAGCTAGGAAATGGTCCCCTTTACAGAAATGTTCAAATTTACTGGCATTTCATATATTCTCTGCTATAACATTGTCCTGATTCTTTCTGTATATTCTTTACTTATGTTTTTGTTTTCCTTAATCAAAGTGTGTCTTTTAAATCTTTTCAAAGAATATTCTTTGGACTTACTAAATCACCTCAATTTTATACGTTTTCTGTTGTATTAAGTTCTGCTCATATCTTTATTTATATTTTTTCTATGTTCTCAGGGTTTGTTGTTTTGATCATCTGATGTCAATTAAAACACTTGGTTATTCATTTTAATAAATCTTTTTACTTATAAAGATTTGAACTTTTGAAGATTCCAGCTTACTTGTAAGTTTCTAAGGGTCAGGTCCTCTCCATTGTTGCTGGCCTAAGGCTTAGTTCACCATATAGCAATGTATATATTGACATATTTTCCCCTCGACTTTCTGTGATTCCCTACATCTCACCTTTCTTTGCAGACAAGCCATTTGAAATACCCTTCACTTATTTCACAGCCAATAAGTCTTTGAAATAATGTGTATTTTTGAGAGAAATCTTCTTATATCATTAGGCAGAAAATCTGACCTGCCATAGTTTTCAAAACAGCATAATTTCACTCTTCTCAATGATTAATCTGTTGTATTACACAACCTTTGAGTATTTAGCTTTATCAATGACATGTACTTTACAAATGTTTTAGAGATCCTACCAGTCTTTGAAAACATCCTTGTTCCTTGTTCCAGTTCCAGCTTTATGTATATATTCTGCCTTGCACCTGATTATTCCAACATCTGATGGGTGGCCTTGGGAAACTAATTCTCATATTGATTGTTTTTGCTGATTGTCTCCCCTTGTAGCTGATTTCTTCATTATTGTGTAAATTTAGATCATGAGCTCATGTTTAGCTAAACAGCTGACATTGTAAAAGGCTTAAGTGTGAACGCTCGTAAGCTTCAGGAGAAAGTCGGCAAAGATTTTTTTGTGTCCCTCCGATGAGTTGCCCGCAAGGACCCCATTTTTTAGAAGTGTTGGTCCAATACTCCCTCTAGAGGCAGGGGATTCAGACAGGGCTGCTTTGCAACCCCCGATCTGGGGCAGCGGCTGTGGTCGACCTGTGGTCAGGGCAGGAGCCTCTCCGCGTTGGTCCCAGTGACCCATCTGCCTGCGAACTTCGGTCACCTGGCAGGAAGGTACGATGCCCAGTCCTATGGTTAGCTGTGCAGCGAGGTGTACTGCGAGGACACGTTCCACACACACTTCAACAAAGAGGGCGGCCTGAGTGGAAATGTGAGTGTTTGGGAAGCTGTGCAGACAAAGAAGGCGCCCTTTGGCCTGGGCCAAATGCTTGTGACACTCCCCTGGTCCTGCCGGGCTCTGAGGGCCCTGCCCTGGGCCCCCTGCTCCCCTGCCCTTTGTTCAGTCACAGCAGAGATGGCCACACCCACTCCCTCAGTGAGGGCAGTGTTCCAACCTCCTTCAGCCCCACCCCCTCTCCGCAGGTTACCATGGACTACCGATGCTGCATTCTGAGGCCAGGGCGTTCCAAGAATGCCAAGGGCAGACATGATGACCTTCAATGATTTCCTCTTGTGTCAGTTTTGGTCAACTTTAGGAGCTAGGAAATGGTCCCCTTTACAGAAATGTTCAAATTTACTGGCATTTCATATATTCTCTGCTATAACATTGTCCTGATTCTTTCTGTATATTCTTTACATATGTTTATGTTTTCCTTAATCAAAGTGTGTCTTTTAAATCTTTTCAAAGAATATTCTTTGGACTTACTAAATCACCTCAATTTTATACGTTTTCTGTTGTATTAAGTTCTGCTCATATCTTTATTTATATTTTTTCTATGTTCTCAGGGTTTGTTGTTTTGATCATCTGATGTCAATTAAAACACTTGGTTATTCATTTTAATAAATCTTTTTACTTAGAAAGATTTGAAATTTTGAAGATTCCAGCTTACTTGTAAGTTTCTAAGGGTCAGGTCCTCTCCATTGTTGGTGGCCTAAGGCTTAGTTCACCATATAGCAATGTATATATTGACATATTTTCCCCTCGACTTTCTGTGATTCCCTACATCTCACCTTTCTTTGCAGACAAGCCATTTGAAATACCCTTAACTTATTTCACAGCCAATAAGTCTTTGAAATAATGTGTATTTTTGAGAGAAATCTTCTTATATCATTAGGCAGAAAATCTGACCTGCCATAGTTTTCAAAACAGCACAATTTCACTCTTCTCAATGATTAATCTGTTGTATTACACAACCTTTGAGTATTTAGCTTTATCAATGACATGTACTTTACAAATGTTTTAGAGATCCTACCAGTCTTTGAAAACATCCTTGTTCCTTGTTCCAGTTCCAGTTTTATGTATATTTTCTGCCTTGCACCTGATTATTCCAACATCTGATGGGTTGCCTTGGGAAACTAATTCTCATATTGATTGTTTTTGCTGATTGTCTCCCCTTGTAGCTGATTTCTTCATTATTGTGTAAATTTAGATCATGAGCTCATGTTTAGCTAAACAGCTGACATTGTAAAAGGCTTAAGTGTGAACGCTCGTAAGCTTCAGGAGAAAGTCGGCAAAGATTTTTTTGTGTCCCTCCGATGAGTTGCCCGCAAGGACCCCATTATTTAGAAGTGTTGGTCCAATACTCCCTCTAGATGCAGGGGATTCAGACAGGGCTGCTTTGCAACCCCCGATCTGGGGCAGCGGCTGTGGTCGACCTGTGGTCAGGGCAGGAGCCTCTCCGCGTTGGTCCCAGTGACCCATCTGCCTGCGAACTTCGGTCACCTGGCAGGAAGGTACGATGCCCAGTCCTATGGTTAGCTGTGCAGCGAGGTGTACTGCGAGGACACGTTCCACACACACTTCAACAAAGAGGGCGGCCTGAGTGGAAAGGTGAGTGTTTGGGAAGCTGTGCGGACAAAGAAGGCGCCCTTTGGCCTGGGCCAAATGCTTGTGACACACCCCTGGGCCTGCCAGACTCTGAGGGCCCTGCCCTGGGCCCCCTGCTCCCCTGCCCTTTGTTCAGTCACAGCAGAGATGGCCACACCCACTCCCTCAGTGAGGGCAGTGTTCCAACCTCCTTCAGCCCCGCCCGCTCTCCGCAGGTTACCATGGACTACCGATGCTGCATTCTGAGGCCAGGGCGTTCCGAGAATGCCAAGGGCAGACATGATGACCTTCAATGATTTCCTCTTGTGTCAGTTTTGGTCAACTTTAGGAGCTAGGAAATGGTCCCCTTTACAGAAATGTTCAAATTTACTGGCATTTCATATATTCTCTGCTATAACATTGTCCTGATTCTTTCTGTATATTCTTTACTTATGTTTTTGTTTTCCTTAATCAAAGTGTGTCTTTTAAATCTTTTCAATGAATATTCTTTGGACTTACTAAATCACCTCAATTTTATACGTTTTCTGTTGTATTAAGTTCTGCTCATATCTTTATTTATATTTTTTCTATGTTCTCAGGGTTTGTTGTTTTGATCATCTGATGTCAATTAAAACACTTGGTTATTCATTTTAATAAATCTTTTTACTTAGAAAGATTTGAACTTTTGAAGATTCCAGCTTACTTGTAAGTTTCTAAGGGTCAGGTCCTCTCCATTGTTGCTGGCCTAAGGCTTAGTTCACCATATAGCAATGTATATATTGACATATTTTCCCCTCGACTTTCTGTGATTCCCTACATCTCACCTTTCTTTGCAGACAAGCCATTTGAAATACCCTTCACTTATTTCACAGCCAATATGTCTTTGAAATAATGTGTATTTTTGAGAGAAATCTTCTTATATCATTAGGCAGAAAATCTGACCTGCCATAGTTTTCAAAACAGCATAATTTCACTCTTCTCAATGATTAATCTGTTGTATTACACAACCTTTGAGTATTTAGCTTTATCAATGACATGTACTTTACAAATGTTTTAGAGATCCTACCAGTCTTTGAAAACATCCTTGTTCCTTGTTCCAGTTCCAGCTTTATGTATATATTCTGCCTTGCACCTGATTATTCCAACATCTGATGGGTGGCCTTGGGAAACTAATTCTCATATTGATTGTTTTTGCTGATTGTCTCCCCTTGTAGCTGATTTCTTCATTATTGTGTAAATTTAGATCATGAGCTCATGTTTAGCTAAACAGCTGACATTGTAAAAGGCTTAAGTGTGAACGCTCGTAAGCTTCAGGAGAAAGTCGGCAAAGATTTTTTTGTGTCCCTCCGATGAGTTGCCCGCAAGGACCCCATTTTTTAGAAGTGTTGGTCCAATACTCCCTCTAGAGGCAGGGGATTCAGACAGGGCTGCTTTGCAACCCCCGATCTGGGGCAGCGGCTGTGGTCGACCTGTGGTCAGGGCAGGAGCCTCTCCGCGTTGGTCCCAGTGACCCATCTGCCTGCGAACTTCGGTCACCTGGCAGGAAGGTACGATGCCCAGTCCTATGGTTAGCTGTGCAGCGAGGTGTACTGCGAGGACACGTTCCACACACACTTCAACAAAGAGGGCGGCCTGAGTGGAAATGTGAGTGTTTGGGAAGCTGTGCAGACAAAGAAGGCGCCCTTTGGCCTGGGCCAAATGCTTGTGACACTCCCCTGGTCCTGCCGGGCTCTGAGGGCCCTGCCCTGGGCCCCCTGCTCCCCTGCCCTTTGTTCAGTCACAGCAGAGATGGCCACACCCACTCCCTCAGTGAGGGCAGTGTTCCAACCTCCTTCAGCCCCACCCCCTCTCCGCAGGTTACCATGGACTACCGATGCTGCATTCTGAGGCCAGGGCGTTCCAAGAATGCCAAGGGCAGACATGATGACCTTCAATGATTTCCTCTTGTGTCAGTTTTGGTCAACTTTAGGAGCTAGGAAATGGTCCCCTTTACAGAAATGTTCAAATTTACTGGCATTTCATATATTCTCTGCTATAACATTGTCCTGATTCTTTCTGTATATTCTTTACATATGTTTATGTTTTCCTTAATCAAAGTGTGTCTTTTAAATCTTTTCAAAGAATATTCTTTGGACTTACTAAATCACCTCAATTTTATACGTTTTCTGTTGTATTAAGTTCTGCTCATATCTTTATTTATATTTTTTCTATGTTCTCAGGGTTTGTTGTTTTGATCATCTGATGTCAATTAAAACACTTGGTTATTCATTTTAATAAATCTTTTTACTTAGAAAGATTTGAAATTTTGAAGATTCCAGCTTACTTGTAAGTTTCTAAGGGTCAGGTCCTCTCCATTGTTGGTGGCCTAAGGCTTAGTTCACCATATAGCAATGTATATATTGACATATTTTCCCCTCGACTTTCTGTGATTCCCTACATCTCACCTTTCTTTGCAGACAAGCCATTTGAAATACCCTTAACTTATTTCACAGCCAATAAGTCTTTGAAATAATGTGTATTTTTGAGAGAAATCTTCTTATATCATTAGGCAGAAAATCTGACCTGCCATAGTTTTCAAAACAGCATAATTTCACTCTTCTCAATGATTAATCTGTTGTATTACACAACCTTTGAGTATTTAGCTTTATCAATGACATGTACTTTACAAATGTTTTAGAGATCCTACCAGTCTTTGAAAACATCCTTGTTCCTTGTTCCAGTTCCAGTTTTATGTATATTTTCTGCCTTGCACCTGATTATTCCAACATCTGATGGGTTGCCTTGGGAAACTAATTCTCATATTGATTGTTTTTGCTGATTGTCTCCCCTTGTAGCTGATTTCTTCATTATTGTGTAAATTTAGATCATGAGCTCATGTTTAGCTAAACAGCTGACATTGTAAAAGGCTTAAGTGTGAACGCTCGTAAGCTTCAGGAGAAAGTCGGCAAAGATTTTTTTGTGTCCCTCCGATGAGTTGCCCGCAAGGACCCCATTTTTTAGAAGTGTTGGTCCAATACTCCCTCTAGATGCAGGGGATTCAGACAGGGCTGCTTTGCAACCCCCGATCTGGGGCAGCGGCTGTGGTCGACCTGTGGTCAGGGCAGGAGCCTCTCCGCGTTGGTCCCAGTGACCCATCTGCCTGCGAACTTCGGTCACCTGGCAGGAAGGTACGATGCCCAGTCCTATGGTTAGCTGTGCAGCGAGGTGTACTGCGCGGACACGTTCCACACACACTTCAACAAAGAGGGCGGCCTGAGTGGAAATGTGAGTGTTTGGCAAGCTGTGCAGACAAAGAAGGCGCCCTTTGGCCTGGGCCAAATGCTTGTGACACTCCCCTGGTCCTGCCGGGCTCTGAGGGCCCTGCCCTGGGCCCCCTGCTCCCCTGCCCTTTGTTCAGTCACAGCAGAGATGGCCACACCCACTCCCTCAGTGAGGGCAGTGTTCCAACCTCCTTCAGCCCCGCCCCCTCTCCGCAGGTTACCATGGACTACCGATGCTGCATTCTGAGGCCAGGGCGTTCCAAGAATGCCAAGGGCAGACATGATGACCTTCAATGATTTCCTCTTGTGTCAGTTTTGGTCAACTTTAGGAGCTAGGAAATGGTCCCCTTTACAGAAATGTTCAAATTTACTGGCATTTCATATATTCTCTGCTATAACATTGTCCTGATTCTTTCTGTATATTCTTTACTTATGTTTTTGTTTTCCTTAATCAAAGTGTGTCTTTTAAATCTTTTCAAAGAATATTCTTTGGACTTACTAAATCACCTCAATTTTATACGTTTTCTGTTGTATTAAGTTCTGCTCATATCTTTATATATATTTTTTCTATGTTCTCAGGGTTTGTTGTTTTGATCATCTGATGTCAATTAAAACACTTGGTTATTCATTTTAATAAATCTTTTTACTTATAAAGATTTGAACTTTTGAAGATTCCAGCTTCCTTGTAAGTTTCTAAGGGTCAGGTCCTCTCCATTGTTGCTGGCCTAAGGCTTAGTTCACCATATAGCAATGTATATATTGACATATTTTCCCCTCGACTTTCTGTGATTCCCTACATCTCACCTTTCTTTGCAGACAAGCCATTTGAAATACCCTTCAGTTATTTCACAGCCAATAAGTCTTTGAAATAATGTGTATTTTTGAGAGAAATCTTCTTATATCATTAGGCAGAAAATCTGACCTGCCATAGTTTTCAAAACAGCATAATTTCACTCTTCTCAATGATTAATCTGTTGTATTACACAACCTTTGAGTATTTAGCTTTATCAATGACATGTACTTTACAAATGTTTTAGAGATCCTACCAGTCTTTGAAAACATCCTTGTCCCTTGTTCCAGTTCCAGTTTTATGTATATATTCTGCCTTGCACATGATTATTCCAACATCTGATGGGTGGCCTTCGGAAACTAATTCTCATATTGATTGTTTTTGCTGATTGTCTCCCCTTGTAGCTGATTTCTTCATTATTGTGTAAATTTAGATCATGAGCTCATGTTTAGCTAAACAGCTGACATTGTAAAAGGCTTAAGTGTGAACGCTCGTAAGCTTCAGGAGAAAGTCGGCAAAGATTTTTTTGTGTCCCTTCGATGAGTTGCCCGCAAGGACCCCATTTCTTAGAAGTGTTGGTCCAATACTCCCTCTAGAGGCAGGGGATTCAGACAGGGCTGCTTTGCAACCCCCGATCTGGGGCAGCGGCTGTGGTCGACCTGTGGTCAGGGCAGGAGCCTCTCCGCGTTGGTCCCAGTGACCCATCTGCCTGCGAACTTCGGTCACCTGGCAGGAAGGTACGATGCCCAGTCCTATGGTTAGCTGTGCAGCGAGGTGTACTGCGAGGACACGTTCCACACACACTTCAAGAAAGAGGCCGGCCTGAGTGGAAAGGTGAGTGTTTGGGAAGCTGTGCGGACAAAGAAGGCGCCCTTTGGCCTGAGCCAAATGCTTGTGACACACCCCTGGGCCTGCCAGACTCTGAGGGCCCTGCCCTGTACCCCCTGCTCCCCTGCCCTTTGTTCAGTCACAGCAGAGATGGCCACACCCACTCCCTCAGTGAGGGCAGTGTTCCAACCTCCTTCAGCCCCGCCCCCTCTCCGCAGGTTACCATGGACTACCCATGCTGCATTCTGAGGCCAGGGCGTTCCGAGAATGCCAAGGGCAGACATGATGACCTTCAATGATTTCCTCTTGTGTCAGTTTTGGTCAACTTTAGGAGCTAGGAAATGGTCCCCTTTACAGAAATGTTCAAATTTACTGGCATTTCATATATTCTCTGCTATAACATTGTCCTGATTCTTTCTGTATATTCTTTACATATGTTTATGTTTTCCTTAATCAAAGTGTGTCTTTTAAATCTTTTCAAAGAATATTCTTTGGACTTACTAAATCACCTCAATTTTATACGTTTTCTGTTGTATTAAGTTCTGCTCATATCTTTATTTATATTTTTTCTATGTTCTCAGGGTTTGTTGTTTGGATCATCTGATGTCAATTAAAACACTTGGTTATTCATTTTAATAAACCTTTTTACTTATAAAGATTTGAACTTTTGAAGATTCCAGCTTACTTGTAAGTTTCTAAGGGTCAGGTCCTCTCCATTGTTGCTGGCCTAAGGCTTAGTTCACCATATAGCAATGTATATATTGACATATTTTCCCCTCGACTTTCTGTGATTCCCTACATCTCACCTTTCTTTGCAGACAAGCCATTTGAAATACCCTTCACTTATTTCACAGCCAATAAGTCTTTGAAATAATGTGTATTTTTGAGAGAAATCTTCTTATATCATTAGGCAGAAAATCTGACCTGCCATAGTTTTCAAAACAGCATAATTTCACTCTTCTCAATGATTAATCTGTTGTATTACACAACCTTTGAGTATTTAGCTTTATCAATGACATGTACTTTACAAATGTTTTAGAGATCCTACCAGTCTTTGAAAACATCCTTGTTCCTTGTTCCAGTTCCAGTTTTATGTATATATTCTGCCTTGCACATGATTATTCCAACATCTGATGGGTGGCCTTCGGAAACTAATTCTCATATTGATTGTTTTTCCTGATTGTCTCCCCTTGTAGCTGATTTCTTCATTATTGTGTAAATTTAGATCATGAGCTCATGTTTAGCTAAACAGCTGACATTGTAAAAGGCTTAAGTGTGAACGCTCGTAAGCTTCAGGAGAAAGTCAGCAAAGATTTTTTTGTGTCCCTTCGATGAGTTGCCCGCAAGGACCCCATTTCTTAGAAGTGTTGGTCCAATACTCCCTCTAGAGGCAGGGGATTCAGACAGGGCTGCTTTGCAACCCCCGATCTGGGGCAGCGGCTGTGGTCGACCTGTGGTCAGGGCAGGAGCCTCTCCGCGTTGGTCCCAGTGACCCATCTGCCTGCGAACTTCGGTCACCTGGCAGGAAGGTACGATGCCCAGTCCTATGGTTAGCTGTGCAGCGAGGTGTACTGCGAGGACACGTTCCACACACACTTCAACAAAGAGGGCGGCCTGAGTGGAAATGTGAGTGTTTGGGAAGCTGTGCAGACAAAGAAGGCGCCCTTTGGCCTGGGCCAAATGCTTGTGACACTCCCCTGGTCCTGCCGGGCTCTGAGGGCCCTGCCCTGGGCCCCCTGCTCCCCTGCCCTTTGTTCAGTCACAGCAGAGATGGCCACACCCACTCCCTCAGTGAGGGCAGTGTTCCAACCTCCTTCAGCCCCACCCCCTCTCCGCAGGTTACCATGGACTACCGATGCTGCATTCTGAGGCCAGGGCGTTCCAAGAATGCCAAGGGCAGACATGATGACCTTCAATGATTTCCTCTTGTGTCAGTTTTGGTCAACTTTAGGAGCTAGGAAATGGTCCCCTTTACAGAAATGTTCAAATTTACTGGCATTTCATATATTCTCTGCTATAACATTGTCCTGATTCTTTCTGTATATTCTTTACATATGTTTATGTTTTCCTTAATCAAAGTGTGTCTTTTAAATCTTTTCAAAGAATATTCTTTGGACTTACTAAATCACCTCAATTTTATACGTTTTCTGCTGTATTAAGTTCTGCTCATATCTTTATTTATATTTTTTCTATGTTCTCAGGGTTTGTTGTTTGGATCATCTGATGTCAATTAAAACACTTGGTTATTCATTTTAATAAATCTTTTTACTTATAAAGATTTGAACTTTTGAAGATTCCAGCTTACTTGTAAGTTTCTAAGGGTCAGGTCCTCTCCATTGTTGCTGGCCTAAGGCTTAGTTCACCATATCGCAATGTATATATTGACATATTTTCCCCTCGACTTTCTGTGATTCCCTACATCTCACCTTTCTTTGCAGACAAGCCATTTGAAATACCCTTAACTTATTTCACAGCCAATAAGTCTTTGAAATAATGTGTATTTTTTAGAGAAATCTTCTTATATCATTAGGCAGAAAATGTGACCTGCCCTAGTTTTCAAAACAGCATAATTTCACTCTTCTCAATGATTAATCTGTTGTATTACACAACCTTGGGTATTTAGCTTTATCAATGACATGTACTTTACAAATGTTTTAGAGATCCTACCAGTCTTTGAAAACATCCTTTTTGCTTGTTTCAGTTCCAGTTTTATGTATATTTTCTGCCTTGCCCCTGATTATTCCAACATCTGATGGATGGCCTTGGGAAACTAATTCTCATATTGATTGTTTTTGCTGATTGTCTCCACTTGTAGCTGATTTCTTCATTATTGTGTAAATTTAGATCATGAGCTCATGTTTAGCTATACAGCTGACATTGTAACAGGCTTAAGTGTGAACGCTCGTAAGCTTCAGGAGAAAGTCGGCAAAGATTTATTTGTGTCCCTCCGATGAGATGCCCGCAAGGACCCCATTTTTTAGAAGTGTTGGTCCAATACTCCCTCTAGAGGCAGGGGATTCAGACAGGGCTGCTTTGCGGCCCCCGATCGGGGGCAGCGGCTGTGGTCGACCTGTGGTCAGGGCAGGAGCCTCTCCGCGTTGGTCCCAGGGACCCTTCTGCCTGCGAACTTCGGTCACCTGGCAGGAAGGTACGATGCCCAGTCCTATGGTTAGCTGTGCAGCGAGGTGTACTGCGAGGACACGTTCCACACACACTTCAACAAAGAGGGCGGCCTGAGTGGAAAGGTGAGTGTTTGGGAAGCTGTGCGGACAAAGAAGGCGCCCTTTGGCCTGGGCCAAATGCTTGTGACACACCCCTGGGCCTGCCAGACTCTGAGGGCCCTGCCCTGTGCCCCCTGCTCCCCTGCCCTTTGTTCAGTCACAGCAGAGATGGCCACACCCACTCCCTCAGTGAGGGCAGTGTTCCAACATCCTTCAGCCCCGCCCCATCTCCGCAGGTTACCATGGACTACCAGATGCTGCATTCTGAGTCCAGGGCGTTCCGAGAATGCCAAGGGCAGACATGATGACCTTCAATGATTTCCTCTTGTGTCAGTTTTGGTCAACTTTAGGAGCTAGGAAATGGTCCCCTTTACCGAAATGTTCAAATTTACTGGCATTTCATATATTCTCTGCTATAACATTGTCCTGATTCTTTCTGTATATTCTTTTTTTTTTTTTTTTAAAAAGACTGTAGTTTTGGGTTTTTTATTTATTTATTTATTTATTTATTTATTTTGGCTGTGTTGGGTCTTCGTTTCTGTGCGAGGGCTTTCTCCAGTTGCGGCGAGTGGGGGCCACTCTTCATCGTGGTGCGCGGGCCTCTCACTGTCGCGGCCTCTCCCATTGCGGAGCACAGGCTCCAGACACGCAGGCTCAGTAGTTGTGACTCACAGGCTTAGTTGCTCCGTGGCATGTGGGATCCTCCCAGACCAGGGCTCGAACCCGTGTCCCCTGCATTGGCAGGCAGATTCCCAACCACTGCGCCACCAGGGAAGCCCCTCTGTATATTCTTTACTTATGTTTTTGTTTTCCTTAATCAAAGTGTGTCTTTTAAATCTTTTCAAAGAATATTCTTTGGACTTACTAAATCACCTCAATTTTATACGTTTTCTGTTGTATTAAGTTCTGCTCATATCTTTATATATATTTTTTCTATGTTCTCAGGGTTTGTTGTTTTGATCATCTGATGTCAATTAAAACACTTGGTTATTCATTTTAATAAATCTTTTTACTTATAAAGATTTGAACTTTTGAAGATTCCAGCTTCCTTGTAAGTTTCTAAGGGTCAGGTCCTCTCCATTGTTGCTGGCCTAAGGCTTAGTTCACCATATAGCAATGTATATATTGACATATTTTCCCCTCGACTTTCTGTGATTCCCTACATCTCACCTTTCTTTGCAGACAAGCCATTTGAAATACCCTTCACTTATTTCACAGCCAATAAGTCTTTGAAATAATGTGTATTTTTGAGAGAAATCTTCTTATATCATTAGGCAGAAAATCTGACCTGCCATAGTTTTCAAAACAGCATAATTTCACTCTTCTCAATGATTAATCTGTTGTATTACACAACCTTTGAGTATTTAGCTTTATCAATGACATGTACTTTACAAATGTTTTAGAGATCCTACCAGTCTTTGAAAACATCCTTGTCCCTTGTTCCAGTTCCAGTTTTATGTATATATTCTGCCTTGCACATGATTATTCCAACATCTGATGGGTGGCCTTCGGAAACTAATTCTCATATTGATTGTTTTTGCTGATTGTCTCCCCTTGTAGCTGATTTCTTCATTATTGTGTAAATTTAGATCATGAGCTCATGTTTAGCTAAACAGCTGACATTGTAAAAGGCTTAAGTGTGAACGCTCGTAAGCTTCAGGAGAAAGTCGGCAAAGATTTTTTTGTGTCCCTTCGATGAGTTGCCCGCAAGGACCCCATTTCTTAGAAGTGTTGGTCCAATACTCCCTCTAGAGGCAGGGGATTCAGACAGGGCTGCTTTGCAACCCCCGATCTGGGGCAGCGGCTGTGGTCGACCTGTGGTCAGGGCAGGAGCCTCTCCGCGTTGGTCCCAGTGACCCATCTGCCTGCGAACTTCGGTCACCTGGCAGGAAGGTACGATGCCCAGTCCTATGGTTAGCTGTGCAGCGAGGTGTACTGCGAGGACACGTTCCACACACACTTCAAGAAAGAGGCCGGCCTGAGTGGAAAGGTGAGTGTTTGGGAAGCTGTGCGGACAAAGAAGGCGCCCTTTGGCCTGAGCCAAATGCTTGTGACACACCCCTGGGCCTGCCAGACTCTGAGGGCCCTGCCCTGTACCCCCTGCTCCCCTGCCCTTTGTTCAGTCACAGCAGAGATGGCCACACCCACTCCCTCAGTGAGGGCAGTGTTCCAACCTCCTTCAGCCCCGCCCCCTCTCCGCAGGTTACCATGGACTACCCATGCTGCATTCTGAGGCCAGGGCGTTCCGAGAATGCCAAGGGCAGACATGATGACCTTCAATGATTTCCTCTTGTGTCAGTTTTGGTCAACTTTAGGAGCTAGGAAATGGTCCCCTTTACAGAAATGTTCAAATTTACTGGCATTTCATATATTCTCTGCTATAACATTGTCCTGATTCTTTCTGTATATTCTTTACATATGTTTATGTTTTCCTTAATCAAAGTGTGTCTTTTAAATCTTTTCAAAGAATATTCTTTGGACTTACTAAATCACCTCAATTTTATACGTTTTCTGTTGTATTAAGTTCTGCTCATATCTTTATTTATATTTTTTCTATGTTCTCAGGGTTTGTTGTTTGGATCATCTGATGTCAATTAAAACACTTGGTTATTCATTTTAATAAACCTTTTTACTTATAAAGATTTGAACTTTTGAAGATTCCAGCTTACTTGTAAGTTTCTAAGGGTCAGGTCCTCTCCATTGTTGCTGGCCTAAGGCTTAGTTCACCATATAGCAATGTATATATTGACATATTTTCCCCTCGACTTTCTGTGATTCCCTACATCTCACCTTTCTTTGCAGACAAGCCATTTGAAATACCCTTCACTTATTTCACAGCCAATAAGTCTTTGAAATAATGTGTATTTTTGAGAGAAATCTTCTTATATCATTAGGCAGAAAATCTGACCTGCCATAGTTTTCAAAACAGCATAATTTCACTCTTCTCAATGATTAATCTGTTGTATTACACAACCTTTGAGTATTTAGCTTTATCAATGACATGTACTTTACAAATGTTTTAGAGATCCTACCAGTCTTTGAAAACATCCTTGTTCCTTGTTCCAGTTCCAGTTTTATGTATATATTCTGCCTTGCACATGATTATTCCAACATCTGATGGGTGGCCTTCGGAAACTAATTCTCATATTGATTGTTTTTCCTGATTGTCTCCCCTTGTAGCTGATTTCTTCATTATTGTGTAAATTTAGATCATGAGCTCATGTTTAGCTAAACAGCTGACATTGTAAAAGGCTTAAGTGTGAACGCTCGTAAGCTTCAGGAGAAAGTCAGCAAAGATTTTTTTGTGTCCCTTCGATGAGTTGCCCGCAAGGACCCCATTTCTTAGAAGTGTTGGTCCAATACTCCCTCTAGAGGCAGGGGATTCAGACAGGGCTGCTTTGCAACCCCCGATCTGGGGCAGCGGCTGTGGTCGACCTGTGGTCAGGGCAGGAGCCTCTCCGCGTTGGTCCCAGTGACCCATCTGCCTGCGAACTTCGGTCACCTGGCAGGAAGGTACGATGCCCAGTCCTATGGTTAGCTGTGCAGCGAGGTGTACTGCGAGGACACGTTCCACACACACTTCAACAAAGAGGGCGGCCTGAGTGGAAATGTGAGTGTTTGGGAAGCTGTGCAGACAAAGAAGGCGCCCTTTGGCCTGGGCCAAATGCTTGTGACACTCCCCTGGTCCTGCCGGGCTCTGAGGGCCCTGCCCTGGGCCCCCTGCTCCCCTGCCCTTTGTTCAGTCACAGCAGAGATGGCCACACCCACTCCCTCAGTGAGGGCAGTGTTCCAACCTCCTTCAGCCCCACCCCCTCTCCGCAGGTTACCATGGACTACCGATGCTGCATTCTGAGGCCAGGGCGTTCCAAGAATGCCAAGGGCAGACATGATGACCTTCAATGATTTCCTCTTGTGTCAGTTTTGGTCAACTTTAGGAGCTAGGAAATGGTCCCCTTTACAGAAATGTTCAAATTTACTGGCATTTCATATATTCTCTGCTATAACATTGTCCTGATTCTTTCTGTATATTCTTTACATATGTTTATGTTTTCCTTAATCAAAGTGTGTCTTTTAAATCTTTTCAAAGAATATTCTTTGGACTTACTAAATCACCTCAATTTTATACGTTTTCTGCTGTATTAAGTTCTGCTCATATCTTTATTTATATTTTTTCTATGTTCTCAGGGTTTGTTGTTTGGATCATCTGATGTCAATTAAAACACTTGGTTATTCATTTTAATAAATCTTTTTACTTATAAAGATTTGAACTTTTGAAGATTCCAGCTTACTTGTAAGTTTCTAAGGGTCAGGTCCTCTCCATTGTTGCTGGCCTAAGGCTTAGTTCACCATATCGCAATGTATATATTGACATATTTTCCCCTCGACTTTCTGTGATTCCCTACATCTCACCTTTCTTTGCAGACAAGCCATTTGAAATACCCTTAACTTATTTCACAGCCAATAAGTCTTTGAAATAATGTGTATTTTTTAGAGAAATCTTCTTATATCATTAGGCAGAAAATGTGACCTGCCCTAGTTTTCAAAACAGCATAATTTCACTCTTCTCAATGATTAATCTGTTGTATTACACAACCTTGGGTATTTAGCTTTATCAATGACATGTACTTTACAAATGTTTTAGAGATCCTACCAGTCTTTGAAAACATCCTTTTTGCTTGTTTCAGTTCCAGTTTTATGTATATTTTCTGCCTTGCCCCTGATTATTCCAACATCTGATGGATGGCCTTGGGAAACTAATTCTCATATTGATTGTTTTTGCTGATTGTCTCCACTTGTAGCTGATTTCTTCATTATTGTGTAAATTTAGATCATGAGCTCATGTTTAGCTATACAGCTGACATTGTAACAGGCTTAAGTGTGAACGCTCGTAAGCTTCAGGAGAAAGTCGGCAAAGATTTATTTGTGTCCCTCCGATGAGATGCCCGCAAGGACCCCATTTTTTAGAAGTGTTGGTCCAATACTCCCTCTAGAGGCAGGGGATTCAGACAGGGCTGCTTTGCGGCCCCCGATCGGGGGCAGCGGCTGTGGTCGACCTGTGGTCAGGGCAGGAGCCTCTCCGCGTTGGTCCCAGGGACCCTTCTGCCTGCGAACTTCGGTCACCTGGCAGGAAGGTACGATGCCCAGTCCTATGGTTAGCTGTGCAGCGAGGTGTACTGCGAGGACACGTTCCACACACACTTCAACAAAGAGGGCGGCCTGAGTGGAAAGGTGAGTGTTTGGGAAGCTGTGCGGACAAAGAAGGCGCCCTTTCGCCTGGGCCAAATGCTTGTGACACACCCCTGGGCCTGCCAGACTCTGAGGGCCCTGCCCTGTGCCCCCTGCTCCCCTGCCCTTTGTTCAGTCACAGCAGAGATGGCCACACCCACTCCCTCAGTGAGGGCAGTGTTCCAACATCCTTCAGCCCCGCCCCATCTCCGCAGGTTACCATGGACTACCAGATGCTGCATTCTGAGTCCAGGGCGTTCCGAGAATGCCAAGGGCAGACATGATGACCTTCAATGATTTCCTCTTGTGTCAGTTTTGGTCAACTTTAGGAGCTAGGAAATGGTCCCCTTTACCGAAATGTTCAAATTTACTGGCATTTCATATATTCTCTGCTATAACATTGTCCTGATTCTTTCTGTATATTCTTTTTTTTTTTTTTTTTAAAAAGACTGTAGTTTTGGGTTTTTTATTTATTTATTTATTTATTTATTTATTTTGGCTGTGTTGGGTCTTCGTTTCTGTGCGAGGGCTTTCTCCAGTTGCGGCGAGTGGGGGCCACTCTTCATCGTGGTGCGCGGGCCTCTCACTGTCGCGGCCTCTCCCATTGCGGAGCACAGGCTCCAGACACGCAGGCTCAGTAGTTGTGAATCACAGGCTTAGTTGCTCCGTGGCATGTGGGATCCTCCCAGACCAGGGCTCGAACCCGTGTCCCCTGCATTGGCAGGCAGATTCCCAACCACTGCGCCACCAGGGAAGCCCCTCTGTATATTCTTTACTTATGTTTTTGTTTTCCTTAATCAAAGTGTGTCTTTTAAATCTTTTCAAAGAATATTCTTTGGACTTACTAAATCACCTCAATTTTATACGTTTTCTGTTGTATTAAGTTCTGCTCATATCTTTATTTATATTTTTTCTATGTTCTCAGGGTTTGTTGTTTTGATCATCTGATGTCAATTAAAACACTTGGTTATTCATTTTAATAAATCTTTTTACTTATAAAGATTTGAACTTTTGAAGATTCCAGCTTCCTTGTAAGTTTCTAAGGGTCAGGTCCTCTCCATTGTTGCTGGCCTAAGGCTTAGTTCACCATATAGCAATGTATATATTGACATATTTTCCCCTCGACTTTCTGTGATTCCCTACATCTCACCTTTCTTTGCAGACAAGCCATTTGAAATACCCTTCACTTATTTCACAGCCAATAAGTCTTTGAAATAATGTGTATTTTTGAGAGAAATCTTCTTATATCATTAGGCAGAAAATCTGACCTGCCATAGTTTTCAAAACAGCATAATTTCACTCTTCTCAATGATTAATCTGTTGTATTACACAACCTTTGAGTATTTAGCTTTATCAATGACATGTACTTTACAAATGTTTTAGAGATCCTACCAGTCTTTGAAAACATCCTTGTTCCTTGTTCCAGTTCCAGTTTTATGTATATATTCTGCCTTGCACATGATTATTCCAACATCTGATGGGTGGCCTTCGGAAACTAATTCTCATATTGATTGTTTTTGCTGATTGTCTCCCCTTGTAGCTGATTTCTTCATTATTGTGTAAATTTAGATCATGAGCTCATGTTTAGCTAAAGAGCTGACATTGTAAAAGGCTTAAGTGTGAACGCTCGTAAGCTTCAGGAGAAAGTCGGCAAAGATTTTTTTGTGTCCCTTCGATGAGTTGCCCGCAAGGACCCCATTTCTTAGAAGTGTTGGTCCAATACTCCCTCTAGAGGCAGGGGATTCAGACAGGGCTGCTTTGCAACCCCCGATCTGGGGCAGCGGCTGTGGTCGACCTGTGGTCAGGGCAGGAGCCTCTCCGCGTTGGTCCCAGTGACCCATCTGCCTGCGAACTTCGGTCACCTGGCAGGAAGGTACGATGCCCAGTCCTATGGTTAGCTGTGCAGCGAGGTGTACTGCGAGGACACGTTCCACACACACTTCAACAAAGAGGCCGGCCTGAGTGGAAAGGTGAGTGTTTGGGAAGCTGTGCAGACAAAGAAGGCGCCCTTTGGCCTGGGCCAAATGCTTGTGACACACCCCTGGGCCTGCCAGACTCTGAGGGCCCTGCCCTGTGCCCCCTGCTCCCCTGCCCTTTGTTCAGTCACAGCAGAGATGGCCACACCCACTCCCTCAGTGAGGGCAGTGTTCCAACCTCCTTCAGCCCCGCCCCCTCTCCGCAGGTTACCATGGACTACCCATGCTGCATTCTGAGGCCAGGGCGTTCCGAGAATGCCAAGGGCAGACATGATGACCTTCAATGATTTCCTCTTGTGTCAGTTTTGGTCAACTTTAGGAGCTAGGAAATGGTCCCCTTTACAGAAATGTTCAAATTTACTGGCATTTCATATATTCTCTGCTATAACATTGTCCTGATTCTTTCTGTATATTCTTTACTTATGTTTTTGTTTTCCTTAATCAAAGTGTGTCTTTTAAATCTTTTCAAAGAATATTCTTTGGACTTACTAAATCACCTCAATTTTATACGTTTTCTGTTGTATTAAGTTCTGCTCATATCTTTATTTATATTTTTTCTATGTTCTCAGGGTTTGTTGTTTTGATCATCTGATGTCAATTAAAACACTTGGTTATTCATTTTAATAAATCTTTTTACTTATAAAGATTTGAACTTTTGAAGATTCCAGCTTACTTGTACGTTTCTAAGGGTCAGGTCCTCTCCATTGTTGCTGGCCTAAGGCTTAGTTCACCATATAGCAATGTATATATTGACATATTTTCCCCTCGACTTTCTGTGATTCCCTACATCTCACCTTTCTTTGCAGACAAGCCATTTGAAATACCCTTCACTTATTTCACAGCCAATAAGTCTTTGAAATAATGTGTATTTTTGAGAGAAATCTTCTTATATCATTAGGCAGAAAATCTGACCTGCCATAGTTTTCAAAACAGCATAATTTCACTCTTCTCAATGATTAATCTGTTGTATTACACAACCTTTGAGTATTTAGCTTTATCAATGACATGTACTTTACAAATGTTTTAGAGATCCTACCAGTCTTTGAAAACATCCTTGTTCCTTGTTCCAGTTCCAGTTTTATGTATATATTCTGCCTTGCACCTGATTATTCCAACATCTGATGGGTGGCCTTGGGAAACTAATTCTCATATGGATTGTTTTTGCTGATTGTCTCCCCTTGTAGCTGATTTCTTCATTATTGTGTAAATTTAGATCATGAGCTCATGTTTAGCTAAACAGCTGACATTGTAAAAGGCTTAAGTGTGAACGCTCGTAAGCTTCAGGAGAAAGTCGGCAAAGATTTTTTTGTGTCCCTCCGATGAGTTGCCCGCAAGGCCCCCATTTTTTAGAAGTGTTGGTCCAATACTCCCTCTAGAGGCAGGGGATTCAGACAGGGCTGCTTTGCAACCCCCGATCTGGGGCAGCAGCTGTGGTCGACCTGTGGTCAGGGCAGGAGCCTCTCCGCGTTGGTCCCAGTGACCCATCTGCCTGCGAACTTCGGTCACCTGGCAGGAAGGTACGATGCCCAGTCCTATGGTTAGCTGTGCAGCGAGGTGTACTGCGAGGACACGTTCCACACACACTTCAACAAAGAGGGCGGCCTGAGTGGAAATGTGAGTGTTTGGGAAGCTGTGCAGACAAAGAAGGCGCCCTTTGGCCTGGGCCAAATGCTTGTGACACTCCCCTGGTCCTGCCGTGCTCTGAGGGCCCTGCCCTGGGCCCCCTGCTCCCCTGCCCTTTGTTCAGTCACAGCAGAGATGGCCACACCCACTCCCTCAGTGAGGGCAGTGTTCCAACCTCCTTCAGCCCCACCCCCTCTCCGCAGGTTACCATGGACTACCGATGCTGCATTCTGAGGCCAGGGCGTTCCAAGAATGCCAAGGGCAGACATGATGACCTTCAATGATTTCCTCTTGTGTCAGTTTTGGTCAACTTTAGGAGCTAGGAAATGGTCCCCTTTACAGAAATGTTCAAATTTACTGGCATTTCATATATTCTCTGCTATAACATTGTCCTGATTCTTTCTGTATATTCTTTACATATGTTTATGTTTTCCTTAATCAAAGTGTGTCTTTTAAATCTTTTCAAAGAATATTCTTTGGACTTACTAAATCACCTCAATTTTATACGTTTTCTGTTGTATTAAGTTCTGCTCATATCTTTATTTATATTTTTTCTATGTTCTCAGGGTTTGTTGTTTTGATCGTCTGATGTCAATTAAAACACTTGGTTATTCATTTTAATAAATCTTTTTACTTATAAAGATTTGAACTTTTGAAGATTCCAGCTTACTTGTAAGTTTCTAAGGGTCAGGTCCTCTCCATTGTTGCTGGCCTAAGGCTTAGTTCACCATATAGCAATGTATATATTGACATATTTTCCCCTCGACTTTCTGTGATTCCCTACATCTCACCTTTCTTTGTAGACAAGCCATTTGAAATACCCTTAACTTATTTCACAGCCAATATGTCTTTGAAATAATGTGTATTTTTGAGAGAAATCTTCTTATATCATTAGGCAGAAAATCTGACCTGCCATAGTTTTCAAAACAGCATAATTTCACTCTTCTCAATGATTAATCTGTTGTATTCCACAACCTTTGAGTATTTAGCTTTATCAATGACATGTACTTTACAAATGTTTAAGAGATCCTACCAGTCTTAGTAAACATCCTTGTTCCTTGTTTCAGTTCCAGTTTTATGTATATTTTCTGCCTTGCACCTGATTATTCCAACATCTGATGGATGGCCTTGGGAAACTAATTCTCATATTGATTGTTTTTGCTGATTGTCTCCACATGTAGCTGATTTCTTCATTATTGTGTAAATTTAGATCATGAGCTCATGTTTAGCTATACAGCTGACATTGTAAAAGGCTTAAGTGTGAACGCTCGTAAGCTTCAGGAGAAAGTCGGCAAAGATTTATTTGTGTCCCTCCGATGAGTTGCCCGCAAGGACCCCATTTTTTAGAAGTGTTGGTCCAATACTCCCTCTAGAGGCAGGGGATTCAGACAGGGCTGCTTTGCGGCCCCCGATCGGGGGCAGCGGCTCTGGTCGACCTGTGGTCAGGGCAGGAGCCTCTCCGCGTTGGTCCCAGGGACCCATCTGCCTGCGAACTTCGGTCACCTGGCAGGAAGGTACGATGCCCAGTCCTATGGTTAGCTGTGCAGCGAGGTGTACTGCGAGGACACGTTCCACACACACTTCAACAAAGAGGGCGGCCTGAGTGGAAAGGTGAGTGTTTGGGAAGCTGTGCGGACAAAGAAGGCGCCCTTTGGCCTGGGCCAAATGCTTGTGACACACCCCTGGGCCTGCCAGACTCTGAGGGCCCTGCCCTGGGCCCCCTGCTCCCCTGCCCTTTGTTCAGTCACAGCAGAGATGGCCACACCCACTCCCTCAGTGAGGGCAGTGTTCCAACCTCCTTCAGCCCCGCCCCCTCTCCGCAGGTTACCATGGACTACCCATGCTGCATTCTGAGGCCAGGGCGTTCCGAGAATGCCAAGGGCAGACATGATGACCTTCAATGATTTCCTCTTGTGTCAGTTTTGGTCAACTTTAGGAGCTAGGAAATGGTCCCCTTTACAGAAATGTTCAAATTTACTGGCATTTCATATATTCTCTGCTATAACATTGTCCTGATTCTTTCTGTATATTCTTTACTTATGTTTTTGTTTTCCTTAATCAAAGTGTGTCTTTTAAATCTTTTCAAAGAATATTCTTTGGACTTACTAAATCACCTCAATTTTATACGTTTTCTGTTGTATTAAGTTCTGCTCATATCTTTATTTATATTTTTTCTATGTTCTCAGGGTTTGTTGTTTTGATCATCTGATGTCAATTAAAACACTTGGTTATTCATTTTAATAAATCTTTTTACTTATAAAGATTTGAACTTTTGAAGATTCCAGCTTCCTTGTAAGTTTCTAAGGGTCAGGTCCTCTCCATTGTTGCTGGCCTAAGGCTTAGTTCACCATATAGCAATGTATATATTGACATATTTTCCCCTCGACTTTCTGTGATTCCCTACATCTCACCTTTCTTTGCAGACAAGCCATTTGAAATACCCTTCACTTATTTCACAGCCAATAAGTCTTTGAAATAATGTGTATTTTTGAGAGAAATCTTCTTATATCATTAGGCAGAAAATCTGACCTGCCATAGTTTTCAAAACAGCATAATTTCACTCTTCTCAATGATTAATCTGTTGTATTACACAACCTTTGAGTATTTAGCTTTATCAATGACATGTACTTTACAAATGTTTTAGAGATCCTACCAGTCTTTGAAAACATCCTTGTTCCTTGTTCCAGTTCCAGTTTTATGTATATATTCTGCCTTGCACCTGATTATTCCAACATCTGATGGGTGGCCTTGGGAAACTAATTCTCATATTGATTGTTTTTGCTGATTGTCTCCCCTTGTAGCTGATTTCTTCATTATTGTGTAAATTTAGATCATGAGCTCATGTTTAGCTAAACAGCTGACATTGTAAAAGGCTTAAGTGTGAACGCTCGTAAGCTTCAGGAGAAAGTCGGCAAAGATTTTTTTGTGTCCCTCCGATGAGTTGCCCGCAAGGACCCCATTTTTTAGAAGTGTTGGTCCAATACTCCCTCTAGAGGCAGGGGATTCAGACAGGGCTGCTTTGCAACCCCCGATCTGGGGCAGCGGCTGTGGTCGACCTGTGGTCAGGGCAGGAGCCTCTCCGCGTTGGTCCCAGTGACCCATCTGCCTGCGAACTTCGGTCACCTGGCAGGAAGGTACGATGCCCAGTCCTATGGTTAGCTGTGCAGCGAGGTGTACTGCGAGGACACGTTCCACACACACTTCAACAAAGAGGGCGGCCTGAGTGGAAATGTGAGTGTTTGGGAAGCTGTGCAGACAAAGAAGGCGCCCTTTGGCCTGGGCCAAATGCTTGTGACACTCCCCTGGTCCTGCCGGGCTCTGAGGGCCCTGCCCTGGGCCCCCTGCTCCCCTGCCCTTTGTTCAGTCACAGCAGAGATGGCCACACCCACTCCCTCAGTGAGGGCAGTGTTCCAACCTCCTTCAGCCCCACCCCCTCTCCGCAGGTTACCATGGACTACCGATGCTGCATTCTGAGGCCAGGGCGTTCCAAGAATGCCAAGGGCAGACATGATGACCTTCAATGATTTCCTCTTGTGTCAGTTTTGGTCAACTTTAGGAGCTAGGAAATGGTCCCCTTTACAGAAATGTTCAAATTTACTGGCATTTCATATATTCTCTGCTATAACATTGTCCTGATTCTTTCTGTATATTCTTTACTTATGTTTTTGTTTTCCTTAATCAAAGTGTGTCTTTTAAATCTTTTCAAAGAATATTCTTTGGACTTACTAAATCACCTCAATTTTATACGTTTTCTGTTGTATTAAGTTCTGCTCATATCTTTATTTATATTTTTTCTATGTTCTCAGTGTTTGTTGTTTTGATCATCTGATGTCAATTAAAACACTTGGTTATTCATTTTAATAAATCTTTTTACTTATAAAGATTTGAACATTTGAAGATTCCAGCTTACTTGTAAGTTTCTAAGGGTCAGGTCCTCTCCATTGTTGCTGGCCTAAGGCTTAGTTCACCATATAGCAATGTATATATTGACATATTTTCCCCTCGACTTTCTGTGATTCCCTACATCTCACCTTTCTTTGCAGACAAGCCATTTGAAATACCCTTCACTTATTTCACAGCCAATAAGTCTTTGAAATAATGTGTATTTTTGAGAGAAATCTTCTTATATCATTAGGCAGAAAATCTGACCTGCCATAGTTTTCAAAACAGCATAATTTCACTCTTCTCAATGATTAATCTGTTGTATTACACAACCTTTGAGTATTTAGCTTTATCAATGACATGTACTTTACAAATGTTTTAGAGATCCTACCAGTCTTTGAAAACATCCTTGTTCCTTGTTCCAGTTCCAGTTTTATGTATATATTCTGCCTTGCACCTGATTATTCCAACATCTGATGGGTGGCCTTGGGAAACTAATTCTCATATGGATTGTTTTTGCTGATTGTCTCCCCTTGTAGCTGATTTCTTCATTATTGTGTAAATTTAGATCATGAGCTCATGTTTAGCTAAACAGCTGACATTGTAAAAGGCTTAAGTGTGAACGCTCGTAAGCTTCAGGAGAAAGTCGGCAAAGATTTTTTTGTGTCCCTCCGATGAGTTGCCCGCAAGGACCCCATTTTTTAGAAGTGTTGGTCCAATACTCCGTCTAGAGGCAGGGGATTCAGACAGGGCTGCTTTGCAACCCCCGATCTGGGGCAGTGGCTGTGGTCGACCTGTGGTCAGGGCAGGAGCCTCTCCGCGTTGGTCCCAGTGACCCATCTGCCTGCGAACTTCGGTCACCTGGCAGGAAGGTACGATGCCCAGTCCTATGGTTAGCTGTGCAGCGAGGTGTACTGCGAGGACACGTTCCACACACACTTCAACAAAGAGGGCGGCCTGAGTGGAAATGTGAGTGTTTGGGAAGCTGTGCAGACAAAGAAGGCGCCCTTTGGCCTGGGCCAAATGCTTGTGACACTCCCCTGGTCCTGCCGGGCTCTGAGGGCCCTGCCCTGGGCCCCCTGCTCCCCTGCCCTTTGTTCAGTCACAGCAGAGATGGCCACACCCACTCCCTCAGTGAGGGCAGTTTTCCAACCTCCTTCAGCCCCACCCCCTCTCCGCAGGTTACCATGGACTACCGATGCTGCATTCTGAGGCCAGGGCGTTCCAAGAATGCCAAGGGCAGACATGATGACCTTCAATGATTTCCTCTTGTGTCAGTTTTGGTCAACTTTAGGAGCTAGGAAATGGTCCCCTTTACAGAAATGTTCAAATTTACTGGCATTTCATATATTCTCTGCTATAACATTGTCCTGATTCTTTCTGTATATTCTTTACATATGTTTATGTTTTCCTTAATCAAAGTGTGTCTTTTAAATCTTTTCAAAGAATATTCTTTGGACTTACTAAATCACCTCAATTTTATACGTTTTCTGTTGTATTAAGTTCTGCTCATATCTTTATTTATATTTTTTCTATGTTCTCAGGGTTTGTTGTTTTGATCATCTGATGTCAATTAAAACACTTGGTTATTCATTTTAATAAATCTTTTTACTTATAAAGATTTGAACTTTTGAAGATTCCAGCTTACTTGTAAGTTTCTAAGGGTCAGGTCCTCTCCATTGTTGCTGGCCTAAGGCTTAGTTCACCATATAGCAATGTATATATTGACATATTTTCCCCTCGACTTTCTGTGATTCCCTACATCTCACCTTTCTTTGTAGACAAGCCATTTGAAATACCCTTCACTTATTTCACAGCCAATAAGTCTTTGAAATAATGTGTATTTTTGAGAGAAATCTTCTTATATCATTAGGCAGAAAATCTGACCTGCCATAGTTTTCAAAACAGCATAATTTCACTCTTCTCAATGATTAATCTGTTGTATTCCACAACCTTTGAGTATTTAGCTTTATCAAATTCATGTACTTTACAAATGTTTTAGAGATCCTACCAGTCTTTGAAAACATCCTTGTTCCTTGTTTCAGTTCCAGTTTTATGTATATATTCTGCCTTGCACCTGATTATTCCAACATCTGATGGGTGGCCTTGGGAAACTAATTCTCATATTGATTGTTTTTGCTGATTGTCTCCCCTTGTAGCTGATTTCTTCATTATTGTGTAAATTTAGATCATGAGCTCATGTTTAGCTAAACAGCTGACATTGTAAAAGGCTTAAGTGTGAACGCTCGTAAGCTTCAGGAGAAAGTCGCCAAAGACTTATTTTTGTCCCTCCGATGAGTTGCCCGAAAGGACCCCATTTTCTAGAAGTGTTGGTCCAATACTCCCTCTTGAGGCAGGGGATTCAGACAGTGCTGCTTTGCGGCCCCCAACCTGGGGCAGTTGTTGTGGTCGACATGTGGTCAGGGCAGGAGCCTCTCCGCGTTGGTCCCTGAGACCCATCTGCCTGCGAACTTCGGTCACCTGGCAGGAAGGTACGATGCCCAGTCCTATGGTTAGCTGTGCAGCGAGGTGTACTGCGAGGACACGTTCCACACACACTTCAACAAAGAGGGCGGCCTGAGTGGAAAGGTGAGAGTTTGGGCAGTGTGCAGACAAAGAAGGCGCCCTTTGGCCTTGGCCTAAATGCTTGTGACACTCCCCTGGGCCTTCCAGGCACTGAGTGCCCTGCCCTGGGCCCCCTGCTCCCCTGCCATTTGTTCAATGACAGCAGAGATGGCCACACCAACTCCCTCAGTGAGGGCAGTGTTCCAACCTCCCTCAGCCCCGCCCCCTCTCCGCAGGTTACCATGGACTACAGATGCTGCATTCTGAGGCCAGGGCGTTCCGAGAATGCCAAGGGCAGACATGATGGCCTTAAATAAATTCCCCTTGTGTCAATTTTGGTAAACTGTAGGAGCTAGGAAATGGCCCACTTTATAGCAATGTTCAAATTTACTGGCATTTCATATATTCTCTGCTATAACATTGTCCTGATTCTTTCTGTATATTCTGTACTTATGTTTTTGTTTTCCTTAATCAAAGTGTGTCTTTTAAATCTTTTCAAAGAATATTCTTTGGCCTTACTAAATCACCTCAATTTTATACGTTTTCTGTTGTATTAATTTCTGCTCATATGTTTATTTATCTTTTTTTATGTTCTCAGGGGTTATTGTTTTGATCTTATGATGTCAAAAAAAACTGGTTATTCATTTTAATAAATCTTTTTAGTTATAAAGATTTGAACTTTTGAAGATTCCAGCTTACTTGTAAGTTTCTAAGGGTCAGGTCCTCTCCATTGCTGCTGGCCTAAGGCTTAGTTCACCATATAGCAATGTATATATTGACATATTTTCCCCTCGACTTTCTGTGATTCCCTACATCTCACCTTTCTTTGCAGACAAGCCATTTGAAATACCCTTAACTTATTTCACAGCCAATAAGTCTTTGAAATAATGTGTATTTTTTTAGATAAATCTTCTTATATCATTAGGCAGAAAATCTGACCTGCCATAGTTTTCAAAACAGCATAATTTCACTCTTCTCAATGATTAATCTGTTGTATTACACAACCTTTGAGTATTTAGCTTTATCAATGACATGTACTTTACAAATGTTTTAGGGATCCTACCAGTCTTTGAAAACATCCTTGTTCCTTGTTTCAGTTCCAGTTTTATGTATATTTTCTGCCTTGCACCTGATTATTCCAACATCTGATGGATGGCCTTGGGAATCTAATTCTGGTATTGACTGTTTTTGCTGATTGTCTCCACTTGTAGCTGATTTCTTCATTATTGTGTAAATATAGATCATGAGCTCATGTTTAGCTAAACAGCTGACATTGTAAGAGGCTTAGGTGTGAATGCTCATAAGCTTCAGCAGAAAATCGGCAAAGATTTATTTGTGTCCCTCCAATGAGTTGCCCGCAAGGACCCCATTTTTTACAATTGTTGGTCAAATACTCCCTCTAGAGGCAGGGGATTCAGAAAGGGCCTCTTTGCGGCCCCCTATGTGGGACAGGGGCTGTGGTCGGCATATGGTTCGGGAAGAAGCCTCTCCGCCTGTGTCCCAGGGACCATCTGCCTGCAAAATTCGGTCATCTGGCAGGAAGCTACGATGACCAGACTTATGGTTAGCTGTTCAGCGAGGTGTACTGCGTGGACATGTTCGACACACACTTCAAGTAAGAGGGCGGCCTGAGTGGAAAGTACAGAGTTTGGGCAGCTGTGCACACAAAGAAGGCGCCCTTTGGCATTGGTCTAAACGCTTGTGACAGCCCCCTGGGCCTGCCGGGCTCTGAGGGCCCTGCCCTGAGCCCCCTGCTCCCCGGCCATTTGTTCAGTCACAGCAGAGAATGCCACACCCACTCCCTCAGTGAGGGCAGTGTTCCAACCTCCCTCTGCCCCGCCCCCACTCCGCACGTTACCATGGATTACAGATGCTGCATTCTGAGGCCAGGGCGTTCCGAGAATGCCAAGGGCAGACATGATGGCCTTAAATTATTTCTCCTTGTGTCAGTTTTGGTAAACTTTACGAGCTAGGAAATGGTCCACTTTACAGAAATGTTCAAATTTACTGGCATTTCATATATTCTCTGCTATAACATTGTCCTGATTCTTTCTGTATATTCTTTACTTATGTTTTTGTTTTCCTTAATCAAAGTGTGTCTTTTAAATCTTTTCAAAGAATATTCTTTGGACTTACTAAATCACCTCAATTTTATACATTTTCTGTTGTATTAAGTTCTGCTCATATCTTTCTTTATCTTTTTTCTATGTTCTCAGGTTTTATTCTTTTGATCTTCTGATGTCAATTGAAACACTGGGTTATTCATTTTAATAAATCTTTTTACTTATAAAGATTTGAACTTTTGAAGATTCCAGCTTACTTGTAAGTTTCTAAGGGTCAGGTCCTCTCCATTGTTGCTGGCCTAAGGCTTAGTTCAACATATAGCAATGTATATATTGACATATTTTCCCCTCGACTTTCTGTGATTCCCTACATCTCACCTTTCTTTGCAGACAAGCCATTTGAAATACCCTTAACTTATTTCACAGCCAATAAGTCTTTGAAATAATGTGTAATTTTTAGAGAAATCTTCTTATATCATTAGGCAGAAAATCTGACCTGCCATAGTTTTCAAAAGAGCATAATTTCACTCTTCTCAATGATTAATCTGTTGTATTACACAACCTTTGAATATTTAGCTTTATCAATGACATGTACTTTAAAAATGTTTTAGAGATCCTACCAGTCTTTGAAAACATCCTAGTTCCTTGTTTCAGTTCCAGATTTATGTATATTTTCTGTGTTCTACCTGATTATTCCAACATCTGATGGATGGCCTTGGGAATGTAATTCTGGTATTGACTGCTTTTGCTGATTGTCTCCACTTGTAGCTGATTTCTTCATTATTGTGTAAATTTAGATCATGAGCTCATGTTTAGCTAAACAGCTGACCTTGTAAGAGGCTTAGGTGTGAACGCTCGTAAGCTTCAGCAGAAAGTCGTCAAAGATTTATTTCTGTCCCTCCAATGAGTTGCCCGCAAGGACCCCATTTTCTAGAAGTGTTGGTCGAATACTCCCTTTAGAGGGAGGGGATTCATACAGGGCTGCTTTGCTGCCCCGGATTTGGGGCAGGGGCAGTGGGCGGCATGTGGTTCGGGCAGAAGCCTCTCCGCGGGTGTCCCGGGACCATCTGCCTGCGAAATTCTGTCAGCTGGCAGGAAGCTACGATTCCCAGACCTGTTGTTATCTGTGCAGCGAGGTGTACTGCGCGGACACGTTCCACACGAACTTCAAGTAAGAGGGCGGCCTGATTGGAAAGGTGAGAGTTTGGGCAGCTATGCAGACATAGAAGGCGAACTTTGGCCTGGGCCTAAATGCTTGAGACACTCCCCTGGGCCTGCCAGGCACTGAGTGCCCTGCCCTGGGCCCCCTGCTCCCCTGCCATTTGTTCAATGACAGCAGATATGGCCACACCAACTCCCTCAGTGAGGGCAGCGATCCAAACTCCCTCAGCCCCGCCCCCTCTCCGCAGTTTACCATGGACTACAGATGCTGCATTCTGAGGCCAGGGCGTTTCGAGAATGCCAAGGGCAGACATGACGGCCTTAAATAAATTCCCCTTGTGTCAATTTTGGTAAACTGTAGGAGCTAGGAAATGGTCCACTTTACAGAAATGTTCAAATTTACTGGCATTTCATATATTCTCTGCTATAACATTGTCCTGATTCTTTCTGTATATTCTGTACTTATGTTTTTGTTTTCCTTAATCAAAGTGTGTCTTTTAAATCTTTTCAAAGAATGTTCTTTGGACTTACTAAATCACCTCAATTTTATACGTTTTCTGTTGTATTAATTTCTGCTCATATCTTTATTTATCTTTTTTTATGTTCTCAGGGGTTATTGTTTTGATCTTATGATGTCAAAAAAAACTTGGTTATTCATTTTAATAAATGTTTTTACTTATAAAGATTTGAACTTTTGAAGATTCCAGCTTACTTGTAAGTTTCTAAGGGTCAGGTCCTCTCCATTGTTGCTGGCCTAAGGCTTAGTTCACCATATAGCAATGTATATATTGACATATTTTCCCCTCGACTTTCTGGATTCCCTACATCTCACCTTTCTTTGCAGACAAGCCATTTGAAATACCCTTAACTTATTTCACAGCCAATAAGTCTTTGAAATAATGTGTATTTTTGAGAGAAATCTTCTTATATCATTAGGCAGAAAATCTGACCTGCCATAGTTTTCAAAACAGCATAATTTCACTCTTCTCAATGATTAATCTGTTGTATTACACAACCTTTGAATATTTAGCTTTATCAATGACATGTACTTTACAAATGTTTTAGAGAACCTACCAGTCTTTGAAAACATCCTTGTTCCTTGTTCCAGTTCCAGTTTTATGTATATTTTCTGCCTTGCACCTGATTATTCCAACATCTGATGGATGGCCTTGGGAAACTAATTCTCATATTGATTGTTTTTGCAAATTATCTCCACTTGTAGCTGATTTCTTCATTATTGTGTAATTTTAGATCATGAGCTCATGTTTAGCTAAACAGCTGACATTGTAACAGGCTTAAGTGTGAACGCTCGTAAGCTTCAGGAGAAAGTCGGCAAAGATTTATTTGTGTCCCTCCGATGAGTTGCCCGCAAGGACCCCATTTTTTAGAAGTGTTGGTCCAATACTCCCTCTAGAGGCAGGGGATTCAGAGAGGGATGCTTTGCAGCCCCCGATCTGGGGCAGCGGCTGTGGTCGACCTGTGGTCAGGGCAGGAGCCTCTCCGCGTTGGTCCCAGGGACCCATCTGCCTGCGAACTACGGTCACCTGGCAGGAAGGTACGATGCCAAGTCCTATGGTTAGCTGTGCAGCGAGGTGTACTGCGAGGACACGTTTCACACACACTTCAACAAAGAGGGCCGCCTGAGTGGAAAGGTGAGTGTTTGGGAAGCTGTGCGAACAAAGAAGGCACCCTTTGGCCTGGGCCATATGCTTGTGACATACTCCTGGGCCTGCCGGCCTCTGAGGGTCCTGCCCTGGGCCCCCTGCTCCCCTGCCCTTTGTTCAGTCACAGCAGAGATGGCCACACCCACTCCCTCAGTGAGGGCAGTGTTCCTACCTCCTTCAGGCTCGCCCCCTCTCTGCAGGTTACCATGGACTACCGATGCTGCATTCTGAGGCCAGGGCGTTCCGAGGATGCCAAGGGCAGACATGATGACCTTCAATGATTTCCTCTTGTGTCAGTTTTGGTCAACTTTAGGAGCTAGGAAATGGTCCCCTTTACAGAAATGTTCAAATTTCCTGGCATTTCATATATTCTCTGCTATAACATTGTCCTGATTCTTTCTGTATATTCTTTACTTATGTTTTTGTTTTCCTTAATCAAAGTGTGTCTTTTAAATCTTTTCAAAGAATATTCTTTGGACTTACTAAATCACCTCAATTTTATACGTTTTCTGTTGTATTAAGTTCTGCTGCTATCTTTATTTATATTTTTTCTATGTTCTCAGTGTTTGTTGTTTTGATCATCTGATGTCAATTAAAACACTTGGTTATTCATTTTAATAAATCTTTTTACTTACAAATATTTGAACTTTTGAAGATTCCAGCTTAGTTGTAAGTTGCTAAGGGTCAGGTCCTCTCCATTGTTGCTGGCCTAAGGCTTAGTTCACCATATAGCAATGTATATATTAACATATTTTCCCCTCGACTTTCTGTGATTCCCTACATCTCACCTTTCTTTGCAGACAAGCCATTTGAAATACCCTTAACTTATTTCACAGCCAATAAGTCTTTGAAATAATGTGTATTTTTTAGAGAAATCTTCTTATATCATTAGGCAGAAAATCTGGCCTGCCATAGTTTTCAAAACAGCATAATTTCACTCTTCTCAATGATTAATCTGTTGTATTACACAACCTTTGAGTATTTAGCTTTATCAATGACATGTACTTTACAAATGTTTTAGAGATCCTACCAGTCTTTGAAAACATCCTTGTTGCTTGTTTCAGTTCCAGTTTTATGTATATTTTCTGCCTTGCACCTGATTATTCCAACATCTGATGGATGGCCTTGGGAAACTAATTCTCATATGGATTGTTTTTGCTGATTGTCTCCACTTGTAGCTGATTTCTTCATTATTGTTTAAATATAGATCATGAGCTCATGTTTAGCTAAACAGCTGACATTGTAAGAAGCTTATGTGTGAACGCTCATAAGCTTCAGCAGAAAGTCGGCAAAGATTTATTTGTGTCCCTCTGATGAGTTGCCCGCAAGGACCCCTTTTTCTAGAAGTGTTGGTCCAATACTCCCTCTAGAGGCAGGGGATTCAGTCAGGGCTTCTTTGTGCCCCCCGATCTGTGGCAGGGGCTGTGGGCAGCATATGGTTCGGGCAGAAGCCTCTCCGCGTGTGTGCCAGGTACAATCTTCCTGCGAAATTCGGTCATCTGGCACGAAGCTACGATGACCAGACCTATGGTTAGCTGTGCAACGAGGTGTACTACACCGACACGTTCAACACACACTTCAAGTAAGAGGGCGGCCTGAGTGGAAAGGAGAGAGTTTGGGCAGCTTTGCACACAAAGTAGGCGCCCATTGGCCTCTGTCTAAATGCTTGTGACAGAACCCTGGGCCTGCCGGGCTCTGAGGGCCCTGCCCTGGGCCCCCTGCTCCCCGGCGCTTTCTTCAGTCACAGCAGAGATGGCCACACCCACTCCCGCACTGAGGGCAGTGTTCCAACCTCCCTCTGCCCCGCACCCTCTCCGCAGTTTACCATGGACTACAGATGCTGCATTCTGAGGCCTGGCCGTTCCAAGAATGCCAAGTGAAAATATGATGGCCTTAAATGACTTCCCCTTGTGTCAGTTTTGGTAAACTTTAGGAGCTAGGAAATTGTCCAGTATACAGTAATGTTCAAATGTACTAGCATTTCATATATTCTCTGCTATAACATTGTCCTGATTCTTTCTGTATATTCTTTACTTATGTTATTCTTTTCCTTAATCAAAGTGTGTCTTTTAAATCTTTTCAAAGAATATTCTTTGGACTTACTAAATCACCTCAATTTTATACGTTTTCTGTTGTATTAAGTTCTGCTCATATCTTTATTTATCTTTTTTTTATGTTCTCAGGGTTTATTGTTTTGATATTCTGGTGTCAATTAAAACACTTGGTTATTCATTTTAATAAATCTTTTTACTTATAAAGATTTGAACTTTTGAAGATTCCAGCTTACTTGTAAGTTTCTAAGGGTCAGGTCCTCTCCATTGTTGCTGGCCTAAGGCTTAGTTCACCATATAGCAATGTATATATTGACATATTTTCCCCTCGACTTTCTGTGATTCCCTACATCTCACCTTTCTTTGCAGACAAGCCATTTGAAATACCCTTAACTTATTTCACAGCCAATAAGTCTTTGAAATAATGTGTATTTTTTAGAGAAATCTTCTTATATAATTAGGCAGAAAATCTAACCTGCCCTAGTTTTCAAAACAGCATAATTTCACTCTTCTCAATGATTAATCTGTTGTATTACACATCCTTTGAGTATTTAGCTTTATCAATGACATGTACTTTAAAAATGTTTTAGAGATCCTACCAGTCTTTGAATACATCCTAGTTCCTTGTTTCAGTTCCAGATTTATGTATATTTTGTGCGTTCTACCTGATTATTAAAACATCTGATGGATGGCCTTAGGAATCTAATTCTGGTATTGACTGTTTTTGCTGATTGTTTCCACTTGTAGCTGATTTCTTCATTATTGTGTAAATATAGATCATGAGCTCATGTTTAGCTAAAGAGCTGACATTGTAAGAGGCTTAGGTGTTAACGCTCATAAGCTTCAGCAGAAAGTCGGCAAAGATTTATTTGTGTCCCTCCGATGAGTTGCCTGCAAGGACACCATTTTCTACAAGTGTTGGTCCAATACTCCCTCTAGAGGCAGGGGATTCAGACAGGGCCTCTTTGCGGCCCCCTATCTGGGACAGGGGCAGAGGTCGGCATATGGTTCTGGAAGAAGCCTCTCCGCGTGTGTCCCAGGGACCATCTGCCTGCAAAATTCGGTTATCTGGCAGGAAGCTACGATTTCCAGGCCTATGGTTAGCTGTGCAGCGAGGTGTACTGCATGGACATATTCCACACACACTTCAAGTAAGAGGGCGGCCTGAGTGGAAAGGAGAGAGTTTGGGCAGCTGTGCACACAAAGAAGGCGCCCTTTGAACTGGGTCTAAATGCTTGTGACAGCCCCCTGGATCTGCCGGGCTCTGAGGGCCCTGCCCTGGGCCCCATGCTCCCCGGCCCTTTGTTCAGTCACAGCAGAGAATGCCACACCCACTCCCTCAGTGAGGGCAGTGTTCCAACCTCCCTCTGCCCCGCCCCCTCTCCGCACGTTACCATGGACTACAGATGATGCATTCTGAGGCCAGGGCGTTCCGAGAATGCCAAGGGCAGACATGATGTCCTTAAATGATTTCCCCTTGTATCAATTTTGTTAAACTTTAGGAGCTAGGAAATGATCCACTTTACAGAAATGTTCAAATTTACTGGCATTTCATATATTCTCTGCTATAACATTGTCCTGATTCTTTCTGTATATTCTTTACGTATGTTTTTGTTTTCCTTAATCAAAGTGTGTCTTTTAAATCTTTTCAAAGAATATTCTTTGGACTTACTAAATCACCTCAATTTTATACGTTTTCTGTTGTATTAAGTTCTGCTCATATCTTTATATTTCTTTTTTCTATGTTCTCAGGGTTTATTGTTTTGATCTTCTGATGTCAATTAAAACGCTTGGTTATTCATTTTAATAAACCTTTTTACTTATAAAGATTTGAACTTTTGAAGATTCCAGCTTACTTGTAAGTTTCTAAGGGTCAGGTCCTCTCCATTGTTGCTGGCCTAAGGCTTAGTTCACCATATAGCAATGTATATATTGACATATTTTCCCCTCGACTTTCTGTGATTCCCTACATCTCACCTTTCTTTGCAGACAAGCCATTTGAAATACCCTTAACTTATTTCACAGCCAATAAGTCTTTGAAATAATGTGTATTTTTAGAGAAATCTTCTTATATAATTAGGGAGAAAATCTGACTTGCCATAGATTTCAAAACAGCATAATTTCACTCTTCTCAATGATTAATCTGTTGTGTTACATATCATTTGAGTATTTAGCTTTATCAATGACATGTACTTTAAAAATGTTTTAGGGATCTTACCAGTCTTTGAAAACATCCTTGTTCCTTGTTTCAGTTCCAGTTTTATGTATATTTTCTGCTTGGCACCTGATTATTCCAACATCTGAGGGATGGCCTTGGGAATCTAATTCTGGTATTGATTGTTTTTGCTGATTGTCTCCACTTGTAGCTGATTTCTTCATTATTGTGTAAATTTAGATCATGAGCTCATGTTTAGCTAAACAGCTGACCTTGTAAGGGGCTTAGGTGTGAACGCTCGTGAGCTTCAGCAGAAAGTCGGCAAAGATTTATTTGTGTCCCTCCAATGAGTTGCCCGCAAGGCCCCCGTTTTCTCCAAGTGTTTGTCCAACACTCCCTCCCGAGGCAGGGGACTCAGACAGTGCTGCTTTGTGGCACCCGTTCTGGGGCTGAGGCAGTGGTGTGCCTGTGGCCCGGGCAGGAGCCTCTCCACATGGGTCCCTGGGACCCATCTGCCTGCAAACTTCGGTCACCTGGCAGGAAGCTACGATGCCCAGACCTATGGTTAGCTGTGCAGAGAGATGTACTGCGTGGAAACGTTCCACACACACTTCAAGCAAGAGGGCGTTCTGAGTGGAAATGTGAGAGTTTGGGCCACTGTGCAGACAAAGAAGGCGCCCTTTGGCGTGGGCCTAAACGCTTATGACAGCCCCCTGGGCCTGCCGGGCTCTGAGGGCCCTGCCCTGGTCCCCATGCTCCCCGGCCCTTTGTTCAGTCACAGCAGAGATGGCCACACCCACTCCATCAGTGAGGGCAGGGTTCCAACCTCCCTCAGACGCTCTCCCTCTCCGGAGGTTACCATGGACTACAGATGCTGCATTCTGAGGCCAGGGCATTCCGAGAATGCCAAGGGCAGACATGATGACCTTAAATGATTTCCGCTTGTGTCAGTTTTGGTAAACTGTAGGAGCTAGGAAATGGTCCACTTTACAGAAATGTTCAAATTTACTGGCATTTCACATATTCTCTGCTATAACATTGTCCTGATTCTTTCTGTATATTCTTTACTTATGTTTTTGTTTTCCTTAATCAAAGTGTGTCTTTTAAATCTTTTCAAAGAATATTCTTTGGACTTACTAAATCACCTCAATTTTATACGTTTTCTGTTGTATTCAGTTCTGCTCATATCTTTCTTTATCTTTTTTCTATGTTCTCAGGGTTTGTTGTTTTGATCTTCTGATGTCAATTAAAACACTTGGTTATACATTTTAATAAATCTTTTTACTTATAAAGATTTGAACTTTTGAAGATTCCAGCTTACTTGTAAGTTTCTAAGGGTCAGGTCCTCTCCATTGTTGCTGGCCTAAGGCTTAGTTCACCATATAGCAATGTATATATTGACATATTTTCCAGAATTTCTGTGATTCCCTACATCTCACCTTTCTTTGCAGACAAGCCATTTGAAATACCCTTAACTTATTTCACAGCAAATAAGTCTTTGAAATAATGTGTATATTTAGATAAATCTTCTTATATAATTAGGCAGAAAATCTGACCTGCCATAGATTTCAAAACAGCATAATTTCACTCTTCTCAATGATTAATCTGGTCTATTACACAACCTTTGAGTATTTAGCTTTATCAATGACATGTACTGTACAAATGTTTTAGAGATGCTACCAGTCTTTGAAAACATCCTTGTTCCTTGTTTCAGTTCCAGTTTTATGTATATTTTCTGCCTTGCACCTGATTATTCCAACATCTGAGGGATGGCCTTGGGAATCTAATTCTGGTATTGATTGTTTTTGCTGATTGTCTCCACTTGTAGCTGATTTCTTCATTATTGTGTAAATTTAGATCATGAGCTCATGTTTAGCTAAACAGCTGACCTTGTAAGAGGCTTAGGTGTGAATGCTCGTGAGCTTCAGCAGAAAGTCGGCAAAGATTTATTTGTGTCCCGCCAATGAGTTGCCCTCAAGGACCCCGTTTTTACAAGTGTTGGTCCAATACTCCCTCCCGAGGCAGGGGACTCAGACAGGGCTGCTTTGTGGCCCCCGATCTGGGGCAGGGGCAGTGGTGTGCCTGTGGCCCTGGCAGGAGCCTCCTCGCCTGGGTCCCTGGGACCCATCTTCCTGCGAACTTCGGTCACCTGGCAGGAAGCTATGATGCCCAGACCTATGGTTAGCTCTGCAGCGAGAAGTACTGCGCGGAAAAGTTCCAAACACACTTCAAGTAAGATGGCGGCCTGCGTGGAAATGTGAGAGTTTGGGCAGCTGTGCAGACAAAGAAGGCGCCCTTTGGTGTGCGCCTAAACGCTTGTGACAGCCCCCTGGGCCTGCCGGGCTCTGAGGGCCCTGCATTGTGCCCCCTGCACCCCGGCCCTTTGTTCAGTCACAGCAGAGATGGCCACACCCACTCCCTCAGTGAGGGCAGTGTTCCAACCTCCCTCAGCCCCTCCCCCTCTCCGCAGGTTACCATGGACTACAGATGCTGCATTCAGAGGTCAGGGTATTTCGAGAATGCCAAGGGCAGACATGATGACTTTAAATGATTTCCTCTTGTGTCAGTTTTGGTAAACTGTAGGAGCTAGGAAAAGGTCCACTTTACAGAAATGTTCAAATTTACTGGCATTTCATATATTCCCTGCTATAACATTGTCCTGATTCTTTCTGTATATTCTTTACTTATGTTTTTGTTTTCCTTAATCAAAGTATGTCTTTTAAATCTTTTCAAAGAATATTCTTTGGACTTACTAAATCACCTCAATTTTATTCGTTTTCTGTTGTATTAAGTTCTGCTCATATCTTTCTTTATCTTTTTTCTATGTTCTCAGGGTTTATTGTTTTGATCTTCTGATGTCAATTAAAACACTTGGTTATACATTTTAATAAATCTTTTTACTTATAAAGATTTGAACTTTTGAAGATTCCAGCTTACTTGTAAGTTTCTAAGGGTCAGGTCCTCTCCATTGTTGCTGGCCTAAGGCTTAGTTCACCATATAGCAATGTATATATTGACATATTTTCCCCTCGACTTTCTGTGATTCCCTACATCTCACCTTTCTTTGCAGACAAGCCATTTGAAATACCCTTAACTTATTTCACAGCCAATAAGTCTTTGAAATAATGTGTATTTTTAGATAAATCTTCTTACATAATTAGGCAGAAAATCTGACCTGCCATAGTTTTCAAAACAGCATAATTTCACACTTCTCAATGATTAATCTGTTGTATTACACAACCTTTGAGTATTTAGCTTTATCAATGACATGTACTTTACAAATGTTTTAGAGATCCTACCAGTCTTTGAAAACATCCTTGTTCCTTGTTTCAGTTCCAGTTTTATGTATATTTTCTGCCTTGCACCTGATTATTCCAACATCTGAGGGATGGCCTTGGGAATCTAATTCTGGTATTGATTGTTTTTGCTGATTTTCTCCACTTGTACCTGATTTCTTCATTATTGTGAAAATTTAGATCATGAGCTCATGTTTAGCTAAACAGCTGACCTTGTAAGAGGCTTAGGTGTGAATGCTCGTGAGCTTCAGCAGAAAGTCGGCAAAGATTTATTTGTGTCCCTCCAATGAGTTGCCCGCAAGGACCCCGTTTTCTACAAGTGTTGGTCCAATACTCCCTCCCGAGGCAGGGGACTCAGACAGGGCTGCTTTGTGGCCCCCGATCTGGGGCAGGGGCAGTGGTGGGCCTGTGGCCCGGGCAGGAGCCTCTCCGCGTGGGTCCCTGGGACCAATCTGCCTGAGAACTTCGGTCACTTGCCAGGTAGCTACGATGCCCAGACCTATGGTTTTCTGTGCAGCGAGATGTACTGCGCGGAAATGTTCCACACACACATCAAGTAAGAGGGCGGCCTGATTGGAAATGTGAGAGTTTGGGCAGCTGTGCCAACAAAGAAGGCGCCCTTTGGCGTGGGCCTAAACGCTTGTGACAGCCCCCTGGGCCTGCCGGGCTCAGAGGGCCCTGCCCTGGGCCCCCTGCTCCCCGGCCCTTTTTTCAGTCACAGCAGTGATGGCCACACGCACTCCCTCAGTGAGGGCAGCGTTCCAAACTCCCTCTGCCCCTCTCCCTCTCCGCAGGTTACCATGGACTACAGATGCTGCATTCTGAGGCCTGGGCATTCCGAGAATGCCAAGGGCAGACATGATGACCTTAAATCATTTCCTCTTGTGTCAGTTTTGGTAAACTGTAGGAGCTAGGAAATGGTCCACTTTACAGAAATGTTCAAATTTACTTGCATTTCACATATTCTCTGCTATAACATTTTCCTGATTCTTTCTGTATATTCTTTACTTATGTTTTTGTTTTCCTTAATCAAAGTGTGTCTTTTAAATCTTTTCCAAGAATATACTTTGGACTTACTAAATCACCTCAATTTTATACGTTTTCTGTTGTATTCAGTTCTGCTCATATCTTTCTTTATCTTTTTTCTATGTTCTCAGGGTTTATTGTTTTGATCCTCTGATGTCAATTAAAACGCTTGGTTATTCATTTTAATAAATCATTTTACTTAGAAAGATTTGAACTTTTGAAGATTCCAGCTTACTTGTAAGTTTCTAAGGGTCAGGTCCTCTCAATTGTTTCTTGCCTAAGGCATAGTTCACCATAGAGCAATGTATATATTGACATATTTTCCCCTCGACTTTCTGTGATTCCCTACATCTCACTTTTCTTTGCAGACAAGCCATTTGAAATACCCTTAACTTATTTCACAGCCAATAAGTCTTTGAAATAATGTGTATTTTTTAGAGAAATCTTCTTATATAATTAGGCAGAAAATCTGACCTGCCATAGTTTTCAAAACAGCATAATTTCACTCTTCTCAATGATTAATCTGTTGTATTACACAACCTTTGAGTATTTAGCTTTATCAATGACATGTACTTTAAAAATGTTTTAGAGATCCTACCAGTCTTTGAAAACATCCTTGTTCCTTGTTTCAGTTCCAGTTTTATGTATATTTACTGCCTTGCACCTGATTATTCCAACATCAGAGGGATGGCCTTGGGAATCTAATTCTGGTATTGATTGTTTTTGCTGATTTTCTCCACTTGTAGCTGATTTCTTCATTATTGTGTAAATTTAGATCATGAGCTCATGTTTAGCTAAACAGCTGACCTTGTAAGAGGCTTAGGTGTGAACGCACGTGCGCTTCAGCAGAAAGTCGGCAAAGATTTATTTGTGTCCCGCCAATGAGATGCCCGCAAGGACCCCGTTTTCTACAAGTGTTGGTCCAATACTCCCTCCCGAGGGAGGGGACTCAGACAGGGCTGCTTTGTGGCCCCCGATATGGGGCAGGGGCAGTGGTGGGCCTGTGGCCCGGGCAGGAGCCTCTCCGCGTGGGTCCCTGGGACCCATCTGCCTGCGAACTTCGGTCACCTGGCAGGAAGCTACGATGCACAGACCTATGGTTAGCTGTGCAGCGAGATGTACTGCGCGGAAATGTTCCACACACACTTCAAGTAAGAGGGCGGCCTGAGTGGAAATGTGAGAGTTTGGGCAGCTGTGCAGACAGAGAAGGCGCCCTTTGGTGTGCGCCTAAACGCTTGTGACAGCCCCCTGGGCCTGCCGGGCTCTGAGGGCCCTGCCCTGGGCCCCATGCTCCCCGGCCCTTTGTTCAATCACAGCAGAGATGGCCACACCCACTCCATCAGTGAGTGCAGCGTTCCTACCTCCCTCAGCCCCTCTCCCTCTCCGGAGGTTACCATGGACTACAGATGCTGCATTCTGAGGCCAGGGCATTCCGAGAATGCCAAGGGCAGACATGATGACCTTAAATGATTTCCTCTTGTGTCAGTTTTGGTAAACTGTAGGAGCTAGGAAATAGTCCACTTTACAGAAATGTTCAAATTTACTGGCATTTCACATATTCTCTGCTATAACATTGTCCTGATTCTTTCTGTATATTCTTTACTTATGTTTTTGTTTTCCTTAATCAAAGTGTGTCTTTTAAATCTTTTCAAAGAATATTCTTTGGACTTACTAAATCACGTCCATTTTATACGTTTTCTGTTGTATTCAGTTCTGCTCATATCTTTATTTATCTTTTTTCTATGTTCTCAGGGTTTATTGTTTTGATCTTCTGATGTCAATTAAAACACTTGGTTATACATTTTAAAAAATCTTTTTACTTATAAAGATTTGAACTTTTGAAGATTCCAGCTTACTTGTAAGTTTCTAAGGGTCAGGTCCTCTCCATTGTTGCTGGCCTAAGGCTTAGTTCACCATATATCAATGTATATATTGACATATTTTCCCGACTTTCTGTGATTCCCTACATCTCACCTTTCTTTGCAGACAAGCCATTTGAAATACCCTTAACTTATTTCACAGCCAATAACTCTTTGAAATAATGTGTATTTTTAGATAAATCTTCTTATATAATTAGGCAGAAAGTCTGACCTGCCATAGATTTCCAAACAGCATAATTTCACTCTTCTCAATGATTAATCTGTTGTATTACACAACCTTTGAGTATTTAGCTTTATCAATGACATGTACTTTAAAAATGTTTTAGAGATCCTACCAGTCTTTGAAAACATCCTTGTTCCTTGTTTCAGTTCCAGTTTTATGTATATTTTCTGCCTTGCACCTGATTATTACATAATCTGAGGGATGGCCTTGGGAATCTAATTCTGGTATTGATTGTTTTTGCTGATTTTCTCCACTTGTACCTTATTTCTTCATTATTGTGTAAATTTAGATCATGAGCTCATGTTTAGCTAAACAGCTGACCTTGTAAGAGGCTTATGTGTGAATGCTCGTGATCTTCAGGAGAAAGTCGGCAAAAATTTATTTGTGTCCCTCCAATGAGTTGCCCGCAAGGACCCCGTTTTCTACAAGTGTTGGTCCAATACTCCCTCCCGAGGCAGGGGACTAAGACAGGGCTGCTTTGTGGCACCCGATATGGGGCAGGGGCAGTGGTGGGCCTGTGGCCCGGGCAGGAGCCTCTCCACGTGGGTCCCTGGGACCCATCTGCCTGCGAACTTCGGTCACATGGCAGGAAGCTACGATGCCCAGACCTATGGTTAGCTGTGCAGCGAGATGTACTGCGCGGAAATGTTCCACACACACTTCAAGTAAGAGGGCGGCCTGAGTGGAAATGTGAGAGTTTGGGCAGCTGTGCAGAAAAAGAATGCGCCCTTTGGCGTGGGCCTAAACGCTTATGACAGCCCCCTGTGCCTGCCGGGCTCTGAGGGCCCTGCCCTGGGCCCCCTGCTCCCCGGCCCTTTGTTCAGTCACAGCAGAGATGGCCACACCCACTCCATCAGTGAGGGCAGCGTTCCAACCTCCTTCAGCCCCTCTCCCTCTCCGGAGGTTACCATGGACTACAGATGCTGCATTCTGAGTTCAGGGTATTTCGAGAATGCCAAGGGCAGACATGAGGACCTTAAATGATTTCCGCTTGTGTCAGTTTTGGTAAACTGTAGGAGCCAGGAAAAGGTCCACTTTACAGAAATGTTCAAATTTACTGGCATTTCATATATTCCCTGCTATAACATTGTCCATATTCTTTCTGTATATTCTTTACTTATGTTTTTGTTTTCCTTAATCAAAGTGTGTCTTTTAAATCTTTTCAAAGAATATTCTTTGGACTTACTAAATCACCTCTATTTTATACGTTTTCTGTTGTATTAAGTTCTGCTCATATCTTTCTTTATCTTTTTACTATGTTCTCAGGGTTTATTGTTTTGATCTTCTGATGTCAATTAAAACACTTGGTTATACATTATAATAAATCTTTTTACTTATAAAGATTTGAACTTTTGAAGATTCCAGCTTACTTGTAAGTTTCTAAGGGTCAGGTCCTCTCCATTGTTGCTGGCCTAAGGCTTAGTTCACCATATAGCAATGTATATATTGACATATTTTCCCCTCGACTTTCTGTGATTCCCTACATCTCACCTTTCTTTGCAGACAAGCCATTTGAAATACCCTTAACTTATTTCACAGCCAATAAGTCTTTGAAATAATGTGTATTTTTAGATAAATCTTCTTACATAATTAGGCAGAAAATCTGACCTGCCATAGTTTTCAAAACAGCATAATTTCACACTTCTCAATGATTAATCTGTTGTATTACACAACCTTTGAGTATTTAGCTTTATCAATGACATGTACTTTACAAATGTTTTAGAGATCCTACCAGTCTTTGAAAACATCCTTGTTCCTTGTTTCAGTTCCAGTTTTATGTATATTTTCTGCCTTGCACCTGATTATTCCAACATCTGAGGGATGGCTTTGGGAATCTAATTCTGGTATTGATTGTTTTTACTGATTGTCTCCACTTGTAGCTGATTTCTTCATTATTGTGTAAATTTAGATCATGAGCTCATGTTTAGCTAAACAGCTGACCTTGCAAGAGGCTTAGGTGTGAACGCTCGTGAGCTTCAGCAGAAAGTCGGCAAAGATTTATTTGTGTCCCGCCAATGAGTTGCCCGCAAGGACCCCGTTTTCTACAAGTGTTGGTCCAATACTCCCTCCCGAGGCAGGGGACTCAGACAGGGCTTCTTTGTGGCCCCCGATCTGGGGCAGGAGCAGTGGTGTGCCTGTGGCCCTGGCAGAAGCCTCTTCGCGTGGGTCCCTGGGACCCATCTTCCTGCGAACTTCGGTCACCTGGCAGGAAGATATGATGTCCAGACCTATGGTTAGCTCTGCAGCGAGAAGTACTGCGCGGAAATGTTCCAAACACACTTCAAGTAAGAGGGCGGCCTGCGTGGAAATGTGAGAGTTTGGGCAGCTGTGCAGACAAAGAAGGCGCCCTTTGGTGTGCGCCTAAACGCTTGTGACAGCCCCCTGGGCCTGCCGGGCTCTGAGGGCCCTGCCCTGGGCCCCCAGCTCCCCGGCCATTTGTTCAGTCACAGCAGAGATAGCCACACCCACTCCCTCAGTGAGGGCAGTGTTCCAACCTCCCTCAGCCCCTCTCCCTCTCCGCAGGTTACCATGGACTACTGATGCTGCATTCTGAGGCCAGGGCTTTCCGAGAATGCCAAGGGCAGACATGATGACCTTCAGTGATTTCCCCTTGTGTCAGTTTTGGTAAACTGTAGAAGCTAGGAAATGGTCCACTTTACAGAAATGTTCAAATTTACTGGCATTTCATATATTCTCTGCTATAACATTGTCCTGATTCTTTCTGCATATTCTTTCCTTATGTTTTTGTTTTCCTTAATCAAAGTGTGTCTTTTAAATCTTTTTAAAGAATATTCTTTGGACTTACTAAATCACCTTAATTTTATACATTTTCTGTTGTATTAAGTTCTGCTCATATCTTTATATATATTTTTTCTATGTTCTCAGGGTTTGTTGTTTTGATCTTCTGATGTCAATTAAAACACTTGGTTATTCATTTTAATAAATCTTTTTACTTATAAAGATTTGAACTTTTGAAGATTCCAGCATACTTGTAAGTTTCTAAGGGTCATTTCCTCTACATTGTTGCTGGCCTAAGGCTTAGTTCACCATATAGCAATGTATATATGGACATATTTTCCCCTCGACTTTCTGTGATTCCCTACATCTTACCTTTTTTGCATACAAGCCATTTGAAATACCCTTAACTTATTTCACAGCCAATAAGACTTTGAAATAATGTGTATTTTTAGATAAATCTTCTTATATAATTAGGCAGAAAACCTGACCTGCCATAGTTTTCAAAACAGCAGAATTTCACTCTTCTCAATGATTAATCTGTTGTATTACAAAAGCTTTGAGTATATAGCTTTATCAATGACATGTACTATAAAAAGGTTTTAGAGATCCTACCAGTCTTTGAAAACATCCTTGTTCCTTGTTTCAGTTTCAGTTTTATGGATATTTTCTGCCTTGCACCTGATTATTCCAACATCTCATGGATGGCCTTGGGAATCTAATTCTCGTATTGATTATTTTTGCTCATTGTCTCCACTTGTAGCTGATTTCTTCATTACTGTGTAAACTTAGATCATGAGCTCATGTTTCGCTAAACAGCTGACCTTGTAAGAGGCTTAGGTGTGAACGCTCGTAAGCTTCAGCAGAAAGTCGGCAAAGATTTATTTGTGTCCCTCCGATGAGTAGCCCGCCAGGACACCATTTTCTAGAAATGTGGGTCCAATACTCCGTCTAGAGGCAGGTGATTCAGATAGGGCTTCTTTGCGGCATCCGATCTGTGGCAGGGGCTGTGGTCAACCTGTGGTCAGGACAGGAGCCTCTTCACGTTGGTCCCAGGGACCCATCTGCCTGCAAACTTCGGTCACCTGGCAGGAAGTTACGATGCCCAGTCCTATGGTTCGCTGCGCAATGAGTTGTACTGCGAGGACACGTTCCACACACACTTCAACAAAGAGGGCGGCCTGAGTGGAAAGGTGAGTGTTTGGGCAGCTGTGCAGACAAAGAAGGCGCCCTTTGGCCTGGGCCAAATGCTTGTGACACCTCCCTGGGCCTGCCGGCCTCTGAGGGCCCTGCCCTGTGCCCCCTGCTCCCCTGCCCTTTGTTCAGTCACAGCAGAGATGGCCACACCCACTCCCTCAGTGAGGGAAGTGTTCCAACCACCCTCAGCCCCGCCACCCCTCCGCAGGTTACCATGGACTACAGATGCTGCATTCTGAGGCAGGGCGTTCCGAGAGTGCCAAGGGCAGACATGATGACCTTCAATGATTTCCTCTTGTGTCAGTTTTGGTCAACTTTAGAGCTAGGAAATGGTCCACTTTACTGAAATGTTCAAATTTACTGGCATTTCATATATTCTCTGCTATAACATTGTCCTGATTTTTTATGTATATTCTTTACTAATGTTTTTGTTTTTCTTAATCCAAGTGTTTCTTTTAACTCTTTTCAAAGAATATTCTTTGGACTTACTAAATCACCGCAATTTTATACGTTTTCTGTTGTATTAATTTCTGCTCATATCTTTATTTATATTTTTTCTATGTTCTCAGGTTTTCTTGTTTGGATCTTCTGATGTCAATTAAAACACATGGTTATTCATTTTAATAAATCTTTTTACTTATAAAGATTTGAACTTTTGAAGATTCCAGCTTACTTGTAAATTTCTCAGGGTCAGGTCCTCTCCATTGTTGCTGGCCTAAAGATTAGTTCACCATATAGCAATGTATATATAGACATATTTTCCTCTCGAATTTCTGTGATTCCCTACATCTCACCTTTCTTTGCAGACAAGCCATTTGAAATACCCTTAACTTATTTCACAGCCAATGAGTCCTTGAAATATTGTGTATTTTTTCGATTAATATTCTTATATAATTAGGCAGAAAATCTGACCTGCCATAGTTTTCAAAACAGCATAATTTCATTCTTCTCAATGATTAATCTGTTTTATTACACAACCTTTGAGTATTTAGCTTTATCAATGACATATACTTTAAAAATGTTTTAGAAATCCTACCAGTCTTTGAAAACATCCTTGTTCCTTGTTTCAGTTCCAGTTTTATGTATATTTTCTGCCTTGCACCTGATTATTCCAACATCTGAGGGATGGCCTTGGGAATCTTATTCTCGTATTGATTGTTTTTGCTGAATGTCTCCACTTGTAGCTGATTTCTTCATTATTGTGTAAATTTAGATCATGAGCTTATGTTTAGCTAAAGAGCTGACCTTGTAAGAGGCTTAGGTGTGAACGTTCTTAAGCTTCAGCAGAAAGATGGCAAAGATTTATTTGTGTCCCTCCGATGAGTAGCCCGAAAGGACACCATTTTCTAGAACTGTTGGTCCAATACTCCGTCTAGAGGCAGGGTATTCAGACAGGACTGCTATGCGGCCCTCGATCTGGGGCAGGGGCTGTGGTCAACATGTGGTCAGGACAGGAACCTCTCCACGTTTGTCCCAGGGACCCATCTGCCTGCAAACTTCGGTCACCTGGCAGGAAGTTACGATGCCCAGTCCTATGCTTCGCTGTGCAGCGAGTTGTACTGCGAGGACACGTTCCACACACACTTCAACAAAGAGGGCGGCCTGAGTGGAAAGGTGAGTGTTTTGGCAGCTGTGCAGACAAAGAAGGCGCCCTTTGGCCTGGGCCAAATGCTTGTGACACTTCCCTGGGCCTGCCGGCCTCTGAGGGCCCTGCCCTGTGCCCCCTGCTCCCCTGCCCTTTGTTCATTCAAAGCACAGATGGCCACACCCACTCCCTCAGTGAGGGCAGTGTTCCAACCTCCCTCAGCCCCGCCCCCTCTCCGCAGGTTACCATGGACTACAGATGCTGCATTCTGAGGCTAGGGCATTCCGAGAATGCCAAGGGCAGACATGATGACCTTCAATGATTTCCTCTTGTGTCAGTTTTGGTCAACTTTAGGAGCTAGGAAATGGTCCCCTTTACAGAAATGTTCAAATTTACTGGCATTTCATATATTCTCTGCTATAACATTGTCCTGATTCTTTCTGTATATTCTTTACTTATGTTTTTGTTTTCCTTAATCCAAGTGTGTCTTTTAAATCTTTTCAAAGAATATTCTTTGGACTTACTAAATCACCTCAATTTTATACGTTTTCTGTTGTATTAAGTTCTGCTCATATCTTTATTTATCTTTTTTTAATGTTCTCAGGGTTTCTTGTTTGGATCTTCTGATGTCAATTAAAACACTTGGTTATTCATTTTAATAAATCGTTTTACTTATAAAGATTTGAACTTTTGAAGATTCCAGCTTACTTGTAAATTTCTAAGGGTCAGGTCCTCTCCATTGTTGTTGGCCTAAGGCTTAGTTCACCATATAGCAATGTATATATTGACATATTTTCCCCTCGACTTTCTGTGATTCCCTACATCTCACATTTCTTTGCAGACAAGCCATTTGAAATACCCTTAACTTATTTCACAGCCAATGAGTCCTTGAAATAATGTGTATTATTTATATAAATTTTCTTATATAATTAGGCAGAAAATCTGACCTGCCATAGTTTTCAAAACAGCATAATTTCACTCTTCTCAATGATTAATCTGTTGTATTTCACAACCTGTGAGTATTTAGCTTTATCAATGACATGTACTTTACAAATGTTTTAGAGATCCTACCAGTCTTTGAAAACATCCTTGTTCCTTGTTTCAGTTCCAGTTGTATGTATATTTTCTGCCTTGCACCTGATTATTCCAACATCTGAGGGATGGCCTTGGGAATCTAATTCTGGTATTGATTGTTTTTGCTGATTGTCTCCACTTGTAGCTGATTTCTTCATTATTGTGTAAATTTAGATCATGAGCTCATGTTTAGCTAAACAGCTGACATTGTAAGAGGCTTAGGTGTGAACGCTCGTGAGCTTCAGCAGAAAGTCGGCAAAGATTTATTTGTGTCCCGCCAATGAGTTGCCCGCAAGGACCCCGTTTTCTACAAGTGTTGGTCCAATACTCCCTCCCGAGGCAGGGGACTCAGACAGGGCTGCTTTGTGGCCCCCGATCTGGGTCAGGGGCAGTGGTGGGCCTGTGGCTCGGGCAGGATCCTCTCCGCGTGGGTCCCTGGGACCCATCTGCCTGCGAACTTCGGTCACCTGGCAGGAAGCTACGATGCCCGGTCCTATGGTTAGCTGTGCAGAGAGATGCACTGCGTGGAAAAGTTTTACACACACACTTCAAGAAAGAGGGCGGCCTGAGTGGAAATGTGAGAGTTTGGGCAGCTGTGCAGACAAAGAAGGCGCACTTTGTCGTGGGCCTAAACGCTTGTGACGGCCCCCTGGGCCTGCCGGGCTCTGAGGGCCCTGCACTGGGCCCCCTGCTCCCCGGCCCATTGTTCAGTCACAGCAGAGATCGCCACACCCACTCCCTCAGTGATGGCAGTGTTCCAACCTCCCTCAGCACCTCCCTCTCTCCACAGGTTACCATGGACTACAGATGCTGCATTCTGAGGCCATGGCATTCCGAGAATGCCAAGGGCAGACCTGATGACCTTAAATGATTTCCTCTTGTGTCAGTTTTGGTAAACTGTAGGAGCTAGGAAATGGTCCACTTTACAGAAATGTTCAAATTTACTGGCATTTCACATATTCTCTGCTATAACATTGTCCTGATTCTTTCTATATATTCTTTACTTATGTTTTGTTTTCCTTAATCAAAGTGTGTCTTTTAAATCTTTTCAAAGAATATTCTTCCGACTTACTAAGTCACCTCAATTTTATACGTTTTCTGTTGTATTAAGTTCTGCTCATATCTTTCTTTATCTTTTCTCTATGTTCTCAGGGTTTATTGTTTTGATCTTCTGATGTCAATTAAAACACTTGGTTATACATTTTAATAAATAATTTTACTTATAAAGATTTGAACTTTTGAAGATTCCAGCTTACTTGTAAGTTTCTAAGGGTCAGGTCCTCTCCATTGTTGCTGGCCTAAGGCTTAGTTCACCATATAGCCATGTATATATTGACATATTTTCCCCTCGACTTTCTGTGATTCCCTACATCTCACCTTTCTTTGCAGACAAGCCATTTGAAATACCCTTAACTTATTTCACAGCCAATAAGTCTTTGAAATAATGTGTATTTTTAGATAAATCTTCTTACATAATTAGGCAGAAAATCTGACCTGCCATAGATTTCAAAACAGCATAATTTCACTCTTCTTAATGATTAATCTGTTGTATTACACAACCTTTGAGTATTTAGCTTTATCAATGACATGTACTTTAAAAATGTTTTAGAGATCCTACCAGTCTTTCAAAACATCCTTGTTCCTTGTTTCAGTTCCAGTTTTATGTATATTTTCTGCCTTGCACCTGATTATTGAACATCTGAGGGATGGCCTTGGGAATCTAATTCTGGTATTGATTGTTTTTGCTGATTGTCTCCACTTGTAGCTGATTTCTTCATTATTGTGTAAATTTAGATCATGAGCTCATGTTTAGCTAAACAGCTGACCTTGTAAGAGGCTTAGGTGTGAATGCTCGTGAGCTTCAGCAGAAAGTCGGCAAAGATTTATTTGTGTCCCTCCAATGAGTTGCCCGCAAGGACCCCGTTTTCTACAAGTGTTGGTCCAATACTCCCTCCCAAGGCAGGGGACTCAGACAGGGCTGCTTTGTGGCCCCCGATCTGGGGCAGGGGCAGTGGTGGGCCTGTGGCCCGGGCATTAGCCTCTCCGCGTGGGTCCCTGGGACCCATCTGCCTGCGAACTTCGGTCACCTGGCAGGAAGCTACGATGCCCAGACGTATGGTTAGCTGTGCAGCGAGATGTACTGCATGGAAAAGTTTTACACACACTTCAAGTACGAGGGCGGTCTGAGTGGAAATGTGAGAGTTTGGGCAGCTGTGCAGACAAAGAAGGCGCCCTTTGGCATGGGCCTAGACTCTTGTGAGAGCCCCCTGGGCCTGCCGGGCTCTGAGGGCCCTGCCCTGGGCCCCCTGCTCCCCGGCCCTTTGTTCACTCACAGCAGAGATAGCACACACACTCCCTCAGTGATGGCAGTGTTCCAAACTCCCTCAGACCCTCCCCCTCTCCGCAGGTTACCATGGACTACAGATGCTGCATTCTGAGGCCAGGGCATTCCGAGAATGCCAAGGGCAGACACGATGACTTTAAATGATATCCTCTTGTGTCAGTTTTGGTAAACTGTAGGAGCTAGGAAATGGTCCACTTTACAGAAATGTTCAAATTTACTGGCATTTCACATATTCTCTGCTATAACATTGTCCTGATTCTTTCTGTATATTCTTTACTTATGTTTTTATTTTCCTTAATCAAAGTGTGTCTTTTAAATCTTTTCAAAGAATATTCTTTGGACTTACTAAATCACCTCAATTTTATACGTTTTCTGTTGTATTCAGTTCTGCTCATATCTTTCTTTATCTTTTTTCTATGTTCTCAGGGTTTATTGTTTTGATGTTCTGATGTCAATTAAAACACATTGTTATACATTTTAATAAATCTTTTTACTTATAAAGGTTTGAACTTTTGAAGATTCCAGCTTACATGTAAATTTCTATGGGTCAGGTCCTCTCCATTGTTGCTGGCCTAAGGCTTAGTTCACCATATAGCAATGTATATATTGACATATTTTCCCCTCGACTTTCTGTGATTCCCTACATCTCACCTTTCTTTGCAGACAAACCATTTGAAATACCCTTAACTTATTTCACAGCCAATAAGTCTTTGAAATAATGTGTATTTTTAGATAAATCTTCTTTCATAATTAGGCAGAAAATCTGACCTGCCATAGATTTCAAAACAGCAAATTTCACTCTTCTCAATGATTAATCTGTTGTATTACTCAACCTTTGAGTATTTAGATTTATCAATGACATGTACTTTAAAAATGTTTTAGAGATCCTACCAGTCTTTCAAAACATCCTTGTTCCTTGTTTCAGTTCCAGTTTTATGTATATTTTCTGCCTTGCACCTGATTATTCCAACATCTGATGGATGGCCTTGGGAAACGAATTTGCATATTGATTGTTTTAGCTGATTGTCTCCACTTGTAGCTGATTTCTTCATTATTGTGTACATTTAGATCATGAGCTCATGTTTAGCTAAACAGCTGACCTTGTAAGAGGCTTAGAAGTGAACGCTCCTAATCTTCAGCAGAAAGTCGGCAAAGATTTATTAGTGTCCCTCCAATGAGTTGCCCGCAAGGACCCCGTTTTCTACAAGTGTTGGTCCAATACTCCCTCCCGACGCATGGTACTCAGACAGGGCTGGTTGAGGCACCCGATCTGGGGCAGGGGCTGTGGCCGGCCTGTGGCCCGGGCAAGAGCCTCTCCACGTGGGTCCCTGGGAGCCATCTGCCTGCGAACTTCGGTCACCTGGCAGGAAGGTACGATGCCCAGTCCTATGGTTAGCTGTGCAGCGAGATGTACTGCGCGGAAATGTTCCACACACACATCAAGTAAGAGGGCGGCCTGAGTGGAAATATGAGAATTTGGGCAGCTGTGCAGACAAAGAAGGTGCACTTTCGCGTGGGCCTAGACTCTTGTGACAGCCCCCTGGGCCTGACAGGCTCTGAGGGCCCTGCCCTGGGCCCCCTGCTCCCCGGCCCTTTGTTCAGTCACAGCAGAGATGGCACACCCACTCCCTCAGTGATGGCAGTGTTCCAACCTCCCTCAGCCCCTCCCCCTCTCCGCAGGATACCATGGACTACAGATGCTGCATTCTGAGGCGAGGGCATTCCGAGAATGCCAAGGGCAGACACGATGACCTTAAATGATATCCTCTTGTGTCAGTTTTGGTAAACTGTAGGAGCTAGGAAATGGTCCACTTTACAGAAATGTTCAAATTTACTGGCATTTCACATATTCTCTGCTATAACATTGTCCTGATTCTTTCTGTATATTCTTTACTTATGTTTTTGTTTTCCTTAATCAAAGTGTGTCTTTTAAATCTTTTCAAAGAATATTCTTTGGACTTACTAAATCACCTCAATTTTATACGTTTTCTGTTGTATTCAGTTCTGCTCATATCTTCCTTTATCTTTTTTCTATGTTCTCAGGGTTTATTGTTTTGATCTTCTGATGTCAATTAAAACACTTTGTTATACTTTATAATAAATCTTTTTACTTATAAAGGTTTGAACTTTTGAAGATTCCAGCTTACTTGTAAGTTTCTTTGGATCAGGTCCTCTCCATTGTTGCTGGACTAAGGCTTAGTTCACCATATAGCAATGTATATATTGACATATTTTCCCCTCGACTTTCTGTGATTCCCTACATCTCACCTTTCTTTGCAGACAAGCCATTTGAAATACCCTTAACTTATTTCACAGCCAATAAGTCTTTGAAATAATGTGTATTTTTAGATAAATCTTCTTACATAATTAGGCAGAAAATCTGACCTGCCATAGATTTCAAAACAGCATAATTTCACTCTTCTCAATGATTAATCTGTTGTATTACTCAACCTTTGAGTATTTAGATTTATCAATGACATGTACTTTAAAAATGTTTTAGAGATCCTACCAGTCTTTCAAAACATCCTTGTTCATTGTTTCACTTCCAGTTTTATGTATATTTTCTGCCTTGCACCTGATTATTTAACATCTGAGGGATGGCCTTGGGAATCTAATTCTGGTATTGATTGTTTTTGCTGATTGTCTCCACTTGTAGCTGATTTCTTCATTATTGCGTAAATATAGATCATGAGTTCATGTTTAGCTAAACAGCTGACCTTGTAAGAGGCTTAGGTGTGAACGCTCGTGAGCTTCAGCAGAAAGTCGGCAAAGATTTATTGGTGTCCCTCCAATGAGTTGCCCGCAAGGACCCCGTTTTCTAAAAGTGTTGGTCCAATACTCCCTCCCGAGGCATGGTACTCAGACAGGGCTGATTTGAGGCACCCGATCTGGGGCAGGGGCAGTGGCCGGCCTGTGGCCCGGGCAGGAGCCTCTCCACGTGGGTCCCTGGGACCCATCTGCCTGCGAACTTCGGTCACCTGGCAGGAAGGTACGATGCCCAGTCCTATGGTTAGCTGTGCAGCGAGATGTACTGCCCGGAAACGTTCCACACACACATCAAGTAAGAGGGCGGCCTGAGTGGAAATATGAGAATTTGGGCAGCTGTGCAGACAAAGAAGGCGCCCTTTGGCCTGGGCCTAGACTCTTGTGACAGCCCCCTGGGCCTGCCGGGCTCTGAGGGCCCTGCCCTGGGCCCCCTGCTACCCTGCCCTTTGTTCACTCACAGCAGAGATGGCACACACACTCCCTCAGTGATGGCAGTGTTCCAAACTCCCTCAGCCCCTCCCCCTCTCCGCAGGATACCATGGACTACAGATGCTGCATTCTGAGGCCAGGGTGTTCCGAGGATGCCAAGGGCAGACACTATGACCTTCAATGATATCCTCTTGTGTCAGTTTTGGTAAACTGTAGGAGCTAGGAAATGGTCCCCTTTACAGAAATGTTGAAATTTACTGGCATTTCACATATTCTCTGCTATAACATTGTCCTGATTCTTTCTGTATATTCTTTACTTATGTTTTTGTTTTCCTTAATCAAAGTGTGTCTTTTAAATCTTTTCAAACAATATTCTTTGGACTTACTAAATCACCTCAATTTTATACGTTTTCTGTTGTATTAAGTTCTGCTCATATCTTTATTTATATTTTTTCTATGTTCTCAGGGTTTGTTGTTTTGATCATCTGATGTCAATTAAAACACTTGGTTATTCATTTTAATAAATCTTTTGACTTATAAAGATTTGAACTTTTGAAGATTCCAGCTTACTTGTAAGATTCTAAGGGTCAGGTCCTCTCCATTGTTGTTGGCCCAAGGCTTAGTTCACCATATAGCAATGTATATATTGACATATTTTCCCCTCGACTTTCTGTGATTCCCTACATCTCACCTTTCTTTGCAGACAAGCCATTTGAAATACCCTTAACTTATTTCACAGCCAATAAGTCTTTGAAATAATGTGTATTTTTGAGAGAAATCTTCTTATATCATTAGGCACAAAATCTGACCTGCCATAGATTTCAAAACAGCATAATATCACTCTTCTCAATGATTAATCTGTTGTATTACACAACCTTTGAGTATTTAGCTTTATCAATGACATGTACTTTACAAATGTGCTTTAAAAATGTACTTTACAAATGTTTTAGAGATCCTACCAGTCTTTCAAAACATCCTTGTTCCTTCTTTCAGTTCCAGTTTTATGTATATTTTCTGCCTTGCACCTGATTATTCCAACATCTGATGGATGGCCTTGGGAAACTAATTCTCATATTGATTGTTTTTGCTGATTGTCTCCACTTGTAGCTGATTTCTTCATTATTGTGTATATTTAGATCATGAGCTCATGTTTAGCTAAACAGCTGAGATTGCAACAGGCTTAAGTGTGAACGCTCGTAAGCTTCAGGAGAAAGTCTGCAAAGATTTATTTGTGTCCCTCCGATGAGTTGCCTGCAAGGACCCCATTTATTAGAAGTGCTGGTCCAATATTCCCTCTAGAGGCAGGGGATTCAGAGAGGGCTGCTTTGCGGCCCCCGATCTGGGGCAGCGGCTGTTGTTGACCTGTGGTCAGCGCAGGAACCTCTCCGCGTTGGTCCCAGGGACCCATCTGCCTGCGAACTTCGGTCACCTGGCAGGAAGGTACGATGCCCAGTCCTATGGTTAGCTGTGCAGCGAGGTGTACTGCGAGGACACGTTCCACACACACTTCAAGAAAGAGGGCGGCCTGAGTGGAAAGGTGAGTGTTTGGGAAGCTGTGCAGACAAAGAAGGCGCCCTTTGGCCTGGGCCAAATGCTTGTGACACACCTCAGGGCCCTCCGGGCTCTGAGGGCCCTTACCTGGGCCCCCTGCTCCCCTTCCCTTTGTTCAGTCACAGCAGAGATGTCCACACCGACTCCCTCAGTGAGGGCAGTGTTCCAAACTCCTTCAGCCCCGCCCCCTCTCCGCAGGTTACCATGGACTACCGATGCTGCATTCTGAGGCCAGGGCGTTCCGAGAATGCCAAGGGCAGACATGATGACCTTCAATGATTTCCTCTTGTGTCAGTTTTGGTCAACTTTAGGAGCTAGGAAATGGTCCCCTTTACAGAAATGTTCAAATTTACTGGCATTTCATATATTCTCTGCTATAACATTGTCCTGATTCTTTCTGTATATTCTTTACTTATGTTTTTGTTTTCCTTAATCAAAGTGTGTCTTTTAAATCTTTTCAAAGAATATTCTTTGGACTTACTAAATCACCTCAATTTTATACGTTTTCTGTTGTATTAAGTTCTGCTCATATCTTTATTTATATTTTTTCTATGTTCTCAGGGTTTGTTGTTTTGATCATCTGATGTCAATTAAAACACTTGGTTATTCATTTTAATAAATCTTTTTACTTATAAAGATTTGAACTTTTGAAGATTCCAGCTTACTTGTACGTTTCTAAGGGTCAGGTCCTCTCCATTGTTGCTGGCCTAAGGCTTAGTTCACCATATAGCAATGTATATATTGACATATTTTCCCCTCGACTTTCTGTGATTCCCTACATCTCACCTTTCTTTGCAGACAAGCCATTTGAAATACCCTTAACTTATTTCACAGCCAATAAGTCTTTGAAATAATGTGTATTTTTGAGAGAAATCTTCTTATATCATTAGGCACAAAATCTGACCTGCCATAGTTTTCAAAACAGCATAATTTCACTCTTCTCAATGATTAATCTGTTGTATTACACAACCTTTGAGTATTTAGCTTTATCAATGACATGTACTTTACAAAAGTTTTAGAGATCCTACCAGTCTTTGAAAACATCCTTGTTCCTTGTTTCAGTTCCAGTTTTATGTATATTTTCTGCCTTGCACCTGATTATTCCACATATGATGGATGGCCTTGGGAAACTAATTCTCATATTGATTGTTTTTGCTGATTGTCTCCACTTGTAGCTGATTTCTTCATTATTGTGTAAATTTAGATCATGAGCTCATGTTTAGCTAAACAGCTGACATTGTAACAGGCTTAAGTGTGAACGCTCGTAAGCTTCAGGAGAAAGTCGGCAAAGATTTATTTGTGTCCCTCCGATGAGTTGCCCGCAAGGACTCCATTTTTTAGAAGTGTTGGTCCAACACACCCTCTAGAGGCAGGGGATTCAGTCAGGGCTGCTTTGCGGCCCTCGATCTGGGGCAGCGGCTGTGGTCGACCTGTGGTCAGGGCAGGAGCCTCTCTGCGTTGGTCCCAGGGACCCATCTGCCTGCGAACTTCGGTCACCTGGAAGGAAGGTACGATGCCCAGTCCTATTGTTAGCTGTGCAGCGAGGTGTACTGCGAGGACACGTTCCGCACACACTTCAACAAAGAGGGCGGCCTGAGTGGAAAGGTGAGTGTTTGGGAAGCTGTGGGGACAAAGAAGGCGCCCTTTGGCCTGGGCCAAATGCTTGTGACACACCGTTGGGCCTGCCGGCCTCTGAGGGCCCTGCCCTGGGCCCACTGCTCCCCTGCCCTTTGTTCAGTCACAGCAGAGATGGCCACACCGACTCCCTCAGTGAGGGCAGTGTTCCTACCTCCTTCAGCCCGGCCCCCTCTCCGCAGGGTACCATGGACTACCGATGCTGCATTCTGAGGCCAGGGCGTTCCGAGGATGCCAAGGGCAGATATGATGACCTTCAATGATTTCCTCTTGTGTCAGTTTTGGTCAACTTTAGGAGCTAGGAAATGGTCCCCTTTACAGAAATGTTCAAATTTACTGGCATTTCATATATTCTCTGCTATAACATTGTCCTGATTCTTTCTGTATATTCTTTACTTATGTTTTTGTTTTCCTTAATCAAAGTGTGTCTTTTAAATCTTTTCAAAGAATATTCTTTGGACTTACTAAATCACCTCAATTTTATACGTTTTCTGTTGTATTAAGTTCTGCTCATATCTTTATTTATATTTTTTCTATGTTCTCAGTGTTTGTTGTTTTCATCATCTGATGTCAATTAAAACACTTGGTTATTCATTTTAATAAATCTTTTTACTTATAAAGATTTGAACTTTTGAAGATTCCAGCTTACTTGTAAGTTTCTAAGGGTGAGGTCCTCTCCATTGTTGCTGGCCTAAGGCTTAGTTCACCATATAGCAATGTATATATTGACATATTTTCCCCTCGACTTTCTGTGATTCCCTGCATCTAACCTTTATTTGCAGACAAGCCATTTGAAATATCCTTAACTTATTTCACAGCCAATAAGTCTTTGAAATAATGTGTATTTTGGAGAGAAGTCTTCTTATATCATTAGGCAGAAAATCTGACCCTCCATAGTTTTCAAAACAGCATAATTTCACACTTCTCAATGATTAATCTGTTGTATTACACAACCTTTGAGTATTTAGCTTTATCAATGACATGTACTTTACAAATGTGCTTTACAAATGTACTTTACAAATGTTTTAGAGATCTTACCAGTCTTTGAAAATATCCTTGTTCCTTGTTTCAGTTCCAGTTTTATATATATTTTCTGCCTTGCACCTGATTATTCCAACATCTGATTGATGGCCTTGTGAAACTAATTCTCATATTGATTGTTTTTGCTGATTGTCTCCACTTGTAGCTGATTTCTTCATTATTGTGTAAATTTGGATCATGAGCTCATGTTTAGCTAAACAGCTGACATTGTAACAGGCTTAAGTGTGAATGCTCATAAGCTTCAGGAGAAAGTCGGCAAAGATTTATTTGTGTCCCTCCGATGAGTTGCCCGCAAGGACCCCATTTCTTAGAAGTGTTGGTCCAATACTCCCTCTAGAGGCAGGGGATTCAGACAGGGCTGCTTTGTGGCCCCCGATCTGGGACAGCGGCTGTGGTCGACCTGTGGTCAGGGCAGGAGCCTCTCCGGGTTGGTCCCAGGGCCCCATCTACCTGCGAACTTCGGTCACCTGGCAGGAAGGTACGATGCCCAGTCCTATGGTTAGCTGTGCAGCGAGGTGTACTGCGAGGACACGTTCCACACACACTTCAACAAAGAGGGCCGCCTGAGTGGAAAGGTGAGTGTTTGGGAAGCTGTGCGGACAAAGAAGGTATCCTTTGGCCTGGGCCATATGCTTGTGACACACGCCTGGGCCTGCCGGCCTCTGAGGGCCCTGCCCTGGGCCCCCTGCTCCCCTGCTCTTTGTTCAGTCACAGCAGAGATGGCCACACACACTCCCTCAGTGAGGGCAGTGTTCCAAGCTCCTTCAGCCCCGCCCCCTCTCCGCAGGTTACCATGGACTACCGATGCTGCATTCTGAGTCCAGGGCGTTCCGAGAATGCCAAGGGCAGACATGATGACATTCAATGATTTCCTCTTGTGTCAGTTTTGGTCAACTTTAGGAGCTAGGAAATGGTCCCCTTTACAGAAATGTTCAAATTTACTGGCATTTCATATATTCTCTGCTATAACATTGTCCTGATTCTTTCTGTATATTCTTTACTTATGTTTTTGTTTTCCTTAATCAAAGTGTGTCTTTTAAATCTTTTCAAAGAATATTCTTTGGCCTTACTAAATCACCACAAATTTATACGTTTTCTGTTGTACTAAGTTCTGCTCATATCTTTATTTTTATTTTTTCTATGTTCTCAGGGTTTGTTGTTTTGATCATCTGATGTCAATTAAAACAGTTGGTTATTCATTTTAATAAATATTTTTACTTAGAAAGATTTGAACTTTTGAAGATTCCAGCTTACTTGTAAGTTTCTAAGGGTCAGGTCCTCTCCATTGTTGCTGGCCTAAAGCTTAGTTCACCATATAGCAATGTATATATTGACATATTTTCCCCTCGACTTTCTGTGATTCCCTACATCTCACCTTTTTTTGCAGACAAGCCATTTGAAATACCCTTAACTTATTTCACAGCCAATAAGTCTTTGAAATAATGTATATTTTTGAGAGAAATCTTCTTATATAATTAGGCAGAAAATCTGACCTGCCATAGTTTTCAAAACAGCATAATTTCACTCTTCTCAATGATTAATCTGTTGTATTACACAACCTTTGAGTATTTAGCTTTATCAATGACATGTACTTTACAAATGTTTTAGAGATCCTACCAGTCTTTGAAAACATCCTTGTTCCTTGTTTCAGCTCCAGTTTTATGTATAGTTTTCTGCCTTGCACCTGATTATTCCAACATCTGATGGATGGCCTTGGGAAACTAATTCTCATATTGATTGTTATTGCTGATTGTCTCCACTTGTAGCTGATTTCTTCGTTATTGTGTAAATTGAGATCATGAGCTCATGTTTAGCTAAACAGTTGACATTGTAACAGGCTTAAGTGTCAACGCTCGTAAGGTTCAGGATAAAGTCGGCAAAGATTTATTTGTGTCCCTCTTATGAGTTGCCCGCAAGGACCCCATTTTTTAGAAGTGTTGGTCCAATACTCCCTCTAGAGGCAGGGGATTCAGACAGGGCTGCATTGCGGCCCCCGATCTGGGGCAGCAGCTGTGGTCGACCTGTGGTCCGGGCAGGAGCCTCTCCGCGTTGGTCCCAGGGACCCATCTGCCTGCGAACTTCGGTCACCTGGCAGGAAGGTACGATGCCCAGTCCTATGGTTAGCTGTGCAGCGAGGTGTACTGCGAGTACACGTTCCACACACACTTCAACAAAGAGGGCGGCCTGAGTGGAAAGGTGAGTGTTTGGGAAGCTGTGCGGACAAAGAAGGTGCCCTTTGGCCTGGGCCAAATGCTTGTGACACACCCCTGGGCCTGCCGGCCTCTGAGGGCCCTGCCCTGGGCCCGCTGCTCCCCTGCCCTTTTTTCAGTCACAGTAGAGATGGCCACACCCACTCCCTCAGTGAGGGCAGTGTTCCAACCTCCTTCAGCCCCGCCCCTTCTCCGCAGGTTACCATGGACTACCGATGCTGCATTCTGAGGCCAGGGCGTTCCGAGAATGCCAAGGGCAGACATGATGACCTTCAATGATTTCCTCTTGTGTCAGTTTTGGTCAACTTTAGGAGCTAGGAAATGGTCCCCTTTACAGAAATGTTGATATTTGCTGGCATTTCATATATTCTCTGCTATAACTTTGTCCTGATTCTTTCTGTATATTCTTTACTTATGTTTTTGTTTTCCTTAATCAAAGTGTGTCTTTTAAATCTTTTCAAAGAATATTCTTTGGACTTACTAAATCACCTCAATTTTATACGTTTTCTGTTGTATTAAGTTCTGCTCATATCTTTATTTATATTTTTTCTATGTTCTCAGGGTTTGTTGTTTTGATCATCTGATGTCAATTAAAACACTTGGTTATTCATTTTAATAAATCTTTTTACTTATAAAGATTTGAACTTTTGAAGATTCCAGCTTACTTGTAAGTTTCTAAGGGTCAGGTCCTCTCCATTGTTGCTGGCCTAAGGCTTAGTTCACCATATAGCAGTGTATATAGTGACATATTTTCCCCTCGACTTTCTGTGATTCCCTACATCTCACCTTTCTTTGCAGACAAGCCATTTGAAATACCCTTAACTTATTTCACAGCCAATAAGTCTTTGAAATAATGTGTATTTTTGAGAGAAATCTTCTTATATCATTAGGCAGAAAATCTGACCTGCCATAGTTTTCAAAACAGCATAATTTCACTCTTCTCAATGATTAATCTGTTGTATTACACAACCTTTGAGTATTTAGCTTTATCAATGACATGTACTTTACAAATGTTTTAGAGATCCTACCAGTCTTTGAAAACATCCTTGTTCCTTGTTTCAGTTCCAGTTTTATGTATATTTTCTGCCTTGCACCTGATTATTCCAACATCTGATGGATGGCCTTGGGAAACGAATTCTCATATTGATTGTTTTTGCTGATTGTCTCCACTTGTAGCTGATTTCTTCATTATTGTGTAAATATAGATCATGAGCTCATGTTTAGCTAAACAGCTGACATTGTAACAGGCTTAAGTGTGAACGCATGTAAGCTTCAGGAGAAAGTCGGCAAAGATTTATTTGTGTCCCTCTGATGAGTTGCCCGCAAGGACCCCATTTTTTAGAAGTGTTGGTCCAATACTCCCTCTAGAGGCAGGGGATTCAGACAGGGCTGCTTTGCGGCCCCCGAGATGGGGCAGCGGCTGTGGTCGACCTGTGGTCAGGGCAGGAGCCTCTCCGCGTTGGTCCCAGGGACCCATCTGCCTGCGAACTTCGGTCACCTGGCAGGAAGGTACGATGCCCAGTCCTTTGGTTAGCTGTGCAGCGAGGTGTACTGCGAGGACAGGTTCCACACACACTTCAACAAAGAGGTCCGCCTGAGTGGAAAGGTGAGTGTTTGGGAAGCTGTGCGGACAAAGAAGGCGCCCTTTGGCCTGGGCCAAATGCTTGTGATACACCCCTGGGCCTGCCGGCCTCTGAGGGCCCTGCCCTTGGACCCCTGCTCCCCTGCCCTTTGTTCAGTCACAGCAGAGATGGCCACACCCACTCCCTCAGTGAGGGCAGTGTTCCAACCTCCTTCAGCCCCGCCCCCTCTCTGCAGGTTACCGTGGACTACCGATGCTGCATTCTGAGGCCAGGGCGTTCCGAGAATGCCAAGGGCAGACATGATGACCTTCAATGATTTCCTCTTGTGTCAGTTTTGGTCAACTTTAGGAGCTAGGAAATGGTCCCCTTTACAGAAATGTTGATATTTGCTGGCATTTCATATATTCTCTGCTATAACTTTGTCCTGATTCTTTCTGTATATTCTTTACTTATGTTTTTGTTTTCCTTAATCAAAGTGTGTCTTTTAAATCTTTTCAAAGAATATTCTTTGGACTTACTAAATCACCTCAATTTTATACGTTTTCTGTTGTATTAAGTTCTGCTCATATCTTTATTTATATTTTTTCTATGTTCTCAGGGTTTGTTGTTTTGATCATCTGATGTCAATTAAAACACTTGGTTATTCATTTTAATAAATCTTTTTACTTATAAAGATTTGAACTTTTGAAGATTCCAGCTTACTTGTAAGTTTCTAAGGGTCAGGTCCTCTCCATTGTTGCTGGCCTAAGGCTTAGTTCACCATATAGCAGTGTATATAGTGACATATTTTCCCCTCGACTTTCTGTGATTCCCTACATCTCACCTTTCTTTGCAGACAAGCCATTTGAAATACCCTTAACTTATTTCACAGCCAATAAGTCTTTGAAATAATGTGTATTTTTGAGAGAAATCTTCTTATATCATTAGGCAGAAAATCTGACCTGCCATAGTTTTCAAAACAGCATAATTTCACTCTTCTCAATGATTAATCTGTTGTATTACACAACCTTTGAGTATTTAGCTTTATCAATGACATGTACTTTACAAATGTTTTAGAGATCCTACCAGTCTTTGAAAACATCCTTGTTCCTTGTTTCAGTTCCAGTTTTATGTATATTTTCTGCCTTGCACCTGATTATTCCAACATCTGATGGATGGCCTTGGGAAACGAATTCTCATATTGATTGTTTTTGCTGATTGTCTCCACTTGTAGCTGATTTCTTCATTATTGTGTAAATATAGATCATGAGCTCATGTTTAGCTAAACAGCTGACATGGTAACAGGCTTAAGTGTGAACGCATGTAAGCTTCAGGAGAAAGTCGGCAAAGATTTATTTGTGTCCCTCTGATGAGTTGCCCGCAAGGACCCCATTTTTTAGAAGTGTTGGTCCAATACTCCCTCTAGAGGCAGGGGATTCAGACAGGGCTGCTTTGCGGCCCCCGAGATGGGGCAGCGGCTGTGGTCGACCTGTGGTCAGGGCAGGAGCCTCTCCGCGTTGGTCCCAGGGACCCATCTGCCTGCGAACTTCGGTCACCTGGCAGGAAGGTACGATGCCCAGTCCTTTGGTTAGCTGTGCAGCGAGGTGTACTGCGAGGACAGGTTCCACACACACTTCAACAAAGAGGTCCGCCTGAGTGGAAAGGTGAGTGTTTGGGAAGCTGTGCGGACAAAGAAGGCGCCCTTTGGCCTGGGCCAAATGCTTGTGATACACCCCTGGGCCTGCCGGCCTCTGAGGGCCCTGCCCTTGGACCCCTGCTCCCCTGCCCTTTGTTCAGTCACAGCAGAGATGGCCACACCCACTCCCTCAGTGAGGGCAGTGTTCCAACCTCCTTCAGCCCCGCCCCCTCTCTGCAGGTTACCGTGGACTACCGATGCTGCATTCTGAGGCCAGGGCGTTCCGAGAATGCCAAGGGCAGACATGATGACCTTCAATGATTTCCTCTTGTGTCAGTTTTGGTCAACTTTAGGAGCTAGGAAATGGTCCCCTTTACAGAAATGTTCAAATTTACTGGCATTTCATATATTCTCTGCTATAATATTGTCCTGATTCTTTCTGTATATTCTTTCCTTCTGTTTTTGTTTTCCTTAATCAAAGTGTGTCTTTTTAATCTTTTCAAAGAATATTCTTTGGACTTACTAAATCACCTCAATTTTATACGTTTTCTGTTGTATTAAGTTCTGCTCATATCTTTATTTATATTTTTTCTATGTTCTCAGGGTTTGTTGTTTTGATCATCTGATGTCAATTAAAACACTTGGTTATTCATTTTAATAAATCTTTTTACTTATAAAGATTTGAACTTTTGAAGATTCCAGCTTACTTGTAAGTTTCTAAGGGTCAGGTCCTCTCCATTGTTGCTGGCCTAAGGCTTAGTTCAACATATAGCAATGTATATATTGACATATTTTCCCCTCGACTTTCTGTGATTCCCTACATCTCACCTTTCTTTGCAGACAAGCCATTTGAAATACCCTTAACTTATTTCACAGCCAATAAGTCTTTGAAATAATGTGTATTTTTGAGAGAAATCTTCTTATATCATTAGGCAGAAAATCTGACCTGCCATAGTTTTCAAAACAGCATAATTTCACTCTTCTCAATGATTAATCTGTTGTATTACACAACCTTTGAGTATTTAGCTTTATCAATGACATGTACTTTACAAATGTTTTAGAGATCCTACCAGTCTTTGAAAACATCCTTGTTCCTTGTTTCAGTTCCAGTTTTATGTATATTTTCTGCCTTGCACCTGATTATTCCAACATCTGATGGATGGCCTTGGGAAACTAATTCTCATATTGATTGTTTTTGCTGATTGTCTCCACTTGTAGCTGATTTCTTCATTATTGTGTAAATTTAGATCATGAGCTCATGTTTAGCTAAACAGCTGACATGGTAACAGGCTTAAGTGTGAACGCTCGTAAGCTTCAGGAGAAAGTCGGCAAAGATTTATTTGTGTCCCTCTGATGAGCTGCCCGCAAGGACCCCATTTTTTAGAAGTGTTGGTCCAATACTCCCTCTAGAGGCAGGGGATTCAGACAGGGCTGCTTTGCGGCCCCCGAGATGGGGCAGCGGCTGTGGTCGACCTGTGGTCAGGGCAGGAGCCTCTCCGCGTTGGTCCCAGGGACCCATCTGCCTGCGAACTTCGGTCACCTGGCAGGAAGGTACGATGCCCAGTCCTTTGGTTAGCTGTGCAGCGAGGTGTACTGCGAGGACAGGTTCCACACACACTTCAACAAAGAGGTCCGCCTGAGTGGAAAGGTGAGTGTTTGGGAAGCTGTGCGGACAAAGAAGGCGCCCTTTGGCCTGGGCCAAATGCTTGTGATACACCCCTGGGCCTGCCGGCCTCTGAGGGCCCTGCCCTTGGACCCCTGCTCCCCTGCCCTTTGTTCAGTCACAGCAGAGATGGCCACACCCACTCCCTCAGTGAGGGCAGTGTTCCAACCTCCTTCAGCCCCGCCCCCTCTCTGCAGGTTACCGTGGACTACCGATGCTGCATTCTGAGGCCAGGGCGTTCCGAGAATGCCAAGGGCAGACATGATGACATTCAATGATTTCCTCTTGTGTCAGTTTTGGTCAACTTTAGGAGCTAGGAAATGGTCCCCTTTACAGAAATGTTCAAATTTACTGGCATTTCATATATTCTCTGCTATAATATTGTCCTGATTCTTTCTGTATATTCTTTCCTTCTGTTTTTGTTTTCCTTAATCAAAGTGTGTCTTTTTAATCTTTTCAAAGAATATTCTTTGGACTTACTAAATCACCTCAATTTTATACGTTTTCTGTTGTATTAAGTTCTGCTCATATCTTTATTTATATTTTTTCTATGTTCTCAGGGTTTGTTGTTTTGATCATCTGATGTCAATTAAAACACTTGGTTATTCATTTTAATAAATCTTTTTACTTAGAAAGATTTGAACTTTTGAAGATTCCAGCTTACTTGTAAGTTTCTAAGGGTCAGGTCCTCTCCATTGTTGCTGGCCTAAGGCTTAGTTCACCATATAGCAGTGTATATAGTGACATATTTTCCCCTCGACTTTCTGTGATTCCCTACATCTCACCTTTCTTTGCAGACAAGCCATTTGAAATACCCTTAACTTATTTCACAGCCAATAAGTCTTTGAAATAATGTGTATTTTTGAGAGAAATCTTCTTATATCATTAGGCAGAAAATCTGACCTGCCATAGTTTTCAAAACAGCATAATTTCACTCTTCTCAATGATTAATCTGTTGTATTACACAACCTTTGAGTATTTAGCTTTATCAATGACATGTACTTTACAAATGTTTTAGAGATCCTACCAGTCTTTGAAAACATCCTTGTTCCTTGTTTCAGTTCCAGTTTTATGTATATTTTCTGCCTTGCACCTGATTATTCCAACATCTGATGGATGGCCTTGGGAAACTAATTCTCATATTGATTGTTTTTGCTGATTGTCTCCACTTGTAGCTGATTTCTTCATTATTGTGTAAATTTAGATCATGAGCTCATGTTTAGCTAAACAGCTGACATGGTAACAGGCTTAAGTGTGAACGCTCGTAATCTTCAGGAGAAAGTCGGCAAAGATTTATTTGTGTCCCTCTGAGGAGCTGCCCGCAAGGACCCCATTTTTTAGAAGTGTTGTTCCAACACACCCTCTAGAGGCAGGGGATTAAGACAGGGCTGCTTTGCGGCCCCCGATCTGGGGCAGCGGCTGTGGTCGACCTGTGGTCAGGGCAGGAGCCTCTCCGCGTTGGTCCCAGGGACCCATCTGCCTGCGAACTTCGGTCACCTGACAGGAAGGTACGATGCCCAGTCCTATGGTTAGCTGTGCAGCGAGGTGTACTGCGAGGACATGTTCCACACACACTTCAACAAAGAGGGCGGCCTGAGTGGAAAGGTGAGTGTTTGGGAAGCTGTGCAGACAAAGAAGGCGCCCTTTGGCCTGGGCCAAATGCTTGTGACACACCCCTGGGCCTGCCGGCCTCTGAGGGCCCTGCCCTGGGCCCCCTGTTCCCCTGCCCTTTGTTCAGTCACAGCAGAGATGGCCACACCCACTCCCTCAGTGAGGGCAGTGTTCCAACCTCCTTCAGCCCCGCCCCCTCTCCGCAGGTTACCGTGGACTAACGATGCTGCATTCTGAGGCCAGGGCGTTCCGAGAATGCCAAGGGAAGACATGATGACCTTCAATGATTTCCTCTTGTGTCAGTTTTGGTCAACTTTAGGAGCTAGGAAATGGTCCCCTTTACAGAAATGTTCAAATTTACTGGCATTTCATATATTCTCTGCTATAACATTGTCCTGATTCTTTCTGTATATTCTTTACTTATGTTTTTGTTTTCCTTAATCAAAGTGTGTCTTTTAAATCTTTTCAAAGAATATTCTTTGGACTTACTAAATCACCTCAATTTTATACGTTTTCTGTTGTATTAAGTTCTGCTCATATCTTTATTTATATTTTTTCTATGTTCTCAGGGTTTGTTGTTTTGATCATCTGATGTCAATTAAAACACTTGGTTATTCATTTTAATAAATCTTTTTACTTAGAAAGATTTGAACTTTTGAAGATTCCAGCTTACTTGTAAGTTTCTAAGGGTCAGGTCCTCTCCATTGTTGCTGGCCTAAGGCTTAGTTCACCATATAGCAGTGTATATAGTGACATATTTTCCCCTCGACTTTCTGTGATTCCCTACATCTCACCTTTCTTTGCAGACAAGCCATTTGAAATACCCTTAACTTATTTCACAGCCAATAAGTCTTTGAAATAATGTGTATTTTTGAGAGAAATCTTCTTATATCATTAGGCAGAAAATCTGACCTGCCATAGTTTTCAAAACAGCATAATTTCACTCTTCTCAATGATTAATCTGTTGTATTACACAACCTTTGAGTATTTAGCTTTATCAATGACATGTACTTTACAAATGTTTTAGAGATCCTACCAGTCTTTGAAAACATCCTTGTTCCTTGTTTCAGTTCCAGTTTTATGTATATTTTCTGCCTTGCACCTGATTATTCCAACATCTGATGGATGGCCTTGGGAAACTAATTCTCATATTGATTGTTTTTGCTGATTGTCTCCACTTGTAGCTGATTTCTTCATTATTGTGTAAATTTAGATCATGAGCTCATGTTTAGCTAAACAGCTGACATGGTAACAGGCTTAAGTGTGAACGCTCGTAAGCTTCAGGAGAAAGTCGGCAAAGATTTATTTGTGTCCCTCTGATGAGTTGCCTGCAAGGACCCCATTTTTTAGAAGTGTTGGTCCAATACTCCCTCTAGAGGCAGGGGATTCAGACAGGGCTGCTTTGCGGCCCCCGAGATGGGGCAGCGGCTGTGGTCGACCTGTGGTCAGGGCAGGAGCCTCTCCGCGTTGGTCCCAGGGACCCATCTGCCTGCGAACTTCGGTCACCTGGCAGGAAGGTACGATGCCCAGTCCTTTGGTTAGCTGTGCAGCGAGGTGTACTGCGAGGACAGGTTCCACACACACTTCAACAAAGAGGTCCGCCTGAGTGGAAAGGTGAGTGTTTGGGAAGCTGTGCGGACAAAGAAGGCGCCCTTTGGCCTGGGCCAAATGCTTGTGATACACCCCTGGGCCTGCCGGCCTCTGAGGGCCCTGCCCTTGGACCCCTGCTCCCCTGCCCTTTGTTCAGTCACAGCAGAGATGGCCACACCCACTCCCTCAGTGAGGGCAGTGTTCCAACCTCCTTCAGCCCCGCCCCCTCTCTGCAGGTTACCGTGGACTACCGATGCTGCATTCTGAGGCCAGGGCGTTCCGAGAATGCCAAGGGCAGACATGATGACCTTCAATGATTTCCTCTTGTGTCAGTTTTGGTCAACTTTAGGAGCTAGGAAATGGTCCCCTTTACAGAAATGTTCAAATTTACTGGCATTTCATATATTCTCTGCTATAATATTGTCCTGATTCTTTCTGTATATTCTTTCCTTCTGTTTTTGTTTTCCTTAATCAAAGTGTGTCTTTTTAATCTTTTCAAAGAATATTCTTTGGACTTACTAAATCACCTCAATTTTATACGTTTTCTGTTGTATTAAGTTCTGCTCATATCTTTATTTATATTTTTTCTATGTTCTCAGGGTTTGTTGTTTTGATCATCTGATGTCAATTAAAACACTTGGTTATTCATTTTAATAAATCTTTTTACTTATAAAGATTTGAACTTTTGAAGATTCCAGCTTACTTGTAAGTTTCTAAGGGTCAGGTACTCTCCATTGTTGCTGGCCTAAGGCTTAGTTCAACATATAGCAATGTATATATTGACATATTTTCCCCTCGACTTTCTGTGATTCCCTACATCTCACCTTTCTTTGCAGGCAAGCCATTTGAAATACCCTTAACTTATTTCACAGCCAATAAGTCTTTGAAATAATGTGTATTTTTGAGAGAAATCTTCTTATATCATTAGGGAGAAAATCTGACCTGCCATAGTTTTCAAAACAGCATAATTTCACTCTTCTCAATGATTAATCTGTTGTATTACACAACCTTTGAGTATTTAGCTTTATCAATGACATGTACTTTACAAATGTTTTAGAGATCCTACCAGTCTTTGAAAACATCCTTGTTCCTTGTTTCAGTTCCAGTTTTATGTATATTTTCTGCCTTGCACCTGATTATTCCAACATCTGATGGATGGCCTTGGGAAACTAATTCTCATATTGATTGTTTTTGCTGATTGTCTCCACTTGTAGCTGATTTCTTCATTATTGTGTAAATTTAGATCATGAGCTCATGTTTAGCTAAACAGCTGACATGGTAACAGGCTTAAGTGTGAACGCTCGTAAGCTTCAGGAGAAAGTCGGCAAAGATTTATTTGTGTCCCTCTGAGGAGTTGCCCGCAAGGACCCCATTTTTTAGAAGTGTTGTTCCGACACACCCTCTAGAGGCAGGGGATTAAGACAGGGCTGCTTTGCGGCCCCCGATCTGGGGCAGCGGCTGTGGTCGACCGTTGGTAAGGGCAGGAGCCTCTCCGCGTTGGTCCCAGGGACCCATCTGCCTGCGAACTTCGGTCACCTGACAGGAAGGTACGATGCCCAGTCCTATGGTTAGCTGTGCAGCGAGGTGTACTGCGAGGACATGTTCCACACACACTTCAACAAAGAGGGCGGCCTGAGTGGAAAGGTGAGTGTTTGGGAAGCTCTGCAGACAAAGAAGGCGCCCTTTGGCCTGGGCCAAATGCTTGTGACACACCCCTGGGCCTGCCGGCCTCTGAGGGCCCTGCCCTGGGCCCCCTGTTCCCCTGCCCTTTGTTCAGTCACAGCAGAGATGGCCACACCCACTCCCTCAGTGAGGGCAGTGTTCCAACCTGCTTCAGCCCCGCCCCCTCTCCGCAGGTTACCATGGACTAATGATGCTGCATTCTGAGGCCAGGGCGTTCCGAGAATGCCAAGGGCAGACATGATGACCTTCAATGATTTCCTCTTGTGTCAGTTTTGGTCAACTTTAAGAGCTAGGAAATGGTCCCCTTTACAGAAATGTTCAAATTTACTGGCATTTCATATATTCTCTGCTATAACATTGTCCTGATTCTTTCTGTATATTCTTTACTTATGTTTTTGTTTTCCTTAATCAAAGTGTGTCTTTTAAATCTTTTCAAAGAATATTCTTTGGACTTACTAAATCACCTCAATTTTATACGTTTTCTGTTGTATTAAGTTCTGCTCATATCTTTATTTATATTTTTTCTATGTTCTCAGGGTTTGTTGTTTTGATCATCTGATGTCAATTAAAACACTTGGTTATTCATTTTAATAAATCTTTTTACTTAGAAAGATTTGAACTTTTGAAGATTCCAGCTTACTTGTAAGTTTCTAAGGGTCAGGTCCTCTCCATTGTTGCTGGCCTAAGGCTTAGTTCACCATATAGCAGTGTATATAGTGACATATTTTCCCCTCGACTTTCTGTGATTCCCTACATCTCACCTTTCTTTGCAGACAAGCCATTTGAAATACCCTTAACTTATTTCACAGCCAATAAGTCTTTGAAATAATGTGTATTTTTGAGAGAAATCTTCTTATATCATTAGGCAGAAAATCTGACCTGCCATAGTTTTCAAAACACCATAATTTCACTCTTCTCAATGATTAATCTGTTGTATTACACAACCTTTGAGTATTTAGCTTTATCAATGACATGTACTTTACAAATGTTTTAGAGATCCTACCAGTCTTTGAAAACATCCTTGTTCCTTGTTTCAGTTCCAGTTTTATGTATATTTTCTGCCTTGCACCTGATTATTCCAACATCTGATGGATGGCCTTGGGAAACTAATTCTCATATTGATTGTTTTTGCTGATTGTCTCCACTTGTAGCTGATTTCTTCATTATTGTGTAAATATAGATCATGAGCTCATGTTTAGCTAAACAGCTGACATGGTAACAGGCTTAAGTGTGAACGCATGTAAGCTTCAGGAGAAAGTCGGCAAAGATTTATTTGTGTCCCTCTGATGAGTTGCCCGCAAGGACCCCATTTTTTAGAAGTGTTGGTCCAATACTCCCTCTAGAGGCAGGGGATTCAGACAAGGCTGCTTTGCGGCCCCCGAGATGGGGCAGCGGCTGTGGTCGACCTGTGGTCAGGGCAGGAGCCTCTCCGCGTTGGTCCCAGGGACCCATCTGCCTGCGAACTTCGGTCACCTGGCAGGAAGGTACGATGCCCAGTCCTTTGGTTAGCTGTGCAGCGAGGTGTACTGCGAGGACAGGTTCCACACACACTTCAACAAAGAGGTCCGCCTGAGTTGAAAGGTGAGTGTTTGGGAAGCTGTGCGGACAAAGAAGGCGCCCTTTGGCCTGGGCCAAATGCTTGTGATACACCCCTGGGCCTGCCGGCCTCTGAGGGCCCTGCCCTTGGACCCCTGCTCCCCTGCCCTTTGTTCAGTCACAGCAGAGATGGCCACACCCACTCCCTCAGTGAGGGCAGTGTTCCAACCTCCTTCAGCCCCGCCCCCTCTCTGCAGGTTACCGTGGACTACCGATGCTGCATTCTGAGGCCAGGGCGTTCCGAGAATGCCAAGGGCAGACATGATGACCTTCAATGATTTCCTCTTGTGTCAGTTTTGGTCAACTTTAGGAGCTAGGAAATGGTCCCCTTTACAGAAATGTTCAAATTTACTGGCATTTCATATATTCTCTGCTATAATATTGTCCTGATTCTTTCTGTATATTCTTTCCTTCTGTTTTTGTTTTCCTTAATCAAAGTGTGTCTTTTTAATCTTTTCAAAGAATATTCTTTGGACTTACTAAATCACCTCAATTTTATACGTTTTCTGTTGTATTAAGTTCTGCTCATATCTTTATTTATATTTTTTCTATGTTCTCAGGGTTTGTTGTTTTGATCATCTGATGTCAATTAAAACACTTGGTTATTCATTTTAATAAATCTTTTTACTTATAAAGATTTGAACTTTTGAAGATTCCAGCTTACTTGTAAGTTTCTAAGGGTCAGGTACTCTCCATTGTTGCTGGCCTAAGGCTTAGTTCAACATATAGCAATGTATATATTGACATATTTTCCCCTCGACTTTCTGTGATTCCCTACATCTCACCTTTCTTTGCAGACAAGCCATTTGAAATACCCTTAACTTATTTCACAGCCAATAAGTCTTTGAAATAATGTGTATTTTTGAGAGAAATCTTCTTATATCATTAGGCAGAAAATCTGACCTGCCATAGTTTTCAAAACAGCATAATTTCACTCTTCTCAATGATTAATCTGTTGTATTACACAACCTTTGAGTATTTAGCTTTATCAATGACATGTACTTTACAAATGTTTTAGAGATCCTACCAGTCTTTGAAAACATCCTTGTTCCTTGTTTCAGTTCCAGTTTTATGTATATTTTCTGCCTTGCACCTGATTATTCCAACATCTGATGGATGGCCTTGGGAAACTAATTCTCATATTGATTGTTTTTGCTGATTGTCTCCACTTGTAGCTGATTTCTTCATTATTGTGTAAATTTAGATCATGAGCTCATGTTTAGCTAAACAGCTGACATGGTAACAGGCTTAAGTGTGAACGCTCCTAAGCTTCAGGAGAAAGTCGGCAAAGATTTATTTGTGTCCCTCTGAGGAGTTGCCCGCAAGGACCCCATTTTTTAGAAGTGTTTGTCCAATACTCCCTCTAGAGGCAGGGGATTCAGACAGGGCTGCTTTGCGGCCCCCGAGATGGGGCAGCGGCTGTGGTCGACCTGTGGTCAGGGCAGGAGCCTCTCCGCGTTGGTCCCAGGGACCCATCTGCCTGCGAACTTCGGTCACCTGGCAGGAAGGTACGATGCCCAGTCCTTTGGTTAGCTGTGCAGCGAGGTGTACTGCGAGGACAGGTTCCACACACACTTCAACAAAGAGGTCCGCCTGAGTGGAAAGGTGAGTGTTTGGGAAGCTGTGCGGACAAAGAAGGCGCCCTTTGGCCTGGGCCAAATGCTTGTGATACACCCCTGGGCCTGCCGGCCTCTGAGGGCCCTGCCCTTGGACCCCTGCTCCCCTGCCCTTTGTTCAGTCACAGCAGAGATGGCCACACCCACTCCCTCAGTGAGGGCAGTGTTCCAACCTCCTTCAGCCCCGCCCCCTCTCCGCAGGTTTCCATGGACTACCGATGCTGCATTCTGAGGCCAGGGCGTTCCGAGAATGCCAAGGGCAGACATGATGACCTTCAATGATTTCCTCTTGTGTCAGTTTTGGTCAACTTTAGGAGCTAGGAAATGGTCCCCTTTACAGAAATGTTCAAATTTACTGGCATTTCATATATTCTCTGCTATAATATTGTCCTGATTCTTTCTGTATATTCTTTCCTTCTGTTTTTGTTTTCCTTAATCAAAGTGTGTCTTTTTAATCTTTTCAAAGAATATTCTTTGGACTTACTAAATCACCTCAATTTTATACGTTTTCTGTTGTATTAAGTTCTGCTCATATCTTTATTTATATTTTTTCTATGTTCTCAGGGTTTGTTGTTTTGATCATCTGATGTCAATTAAAACACTTGGTTATTCATTTTAATAAATCTTTTTACTTAGAAAGATTTGAACTTTTGAAGATTCCAGCTTACTTGTAAGTTTCTAAGGGTCAGGTCCTCTCCATTGTTGCTGGCCTAAGGCTTAGTTCACCATATAGCAGTGTATATAGTGACATATTTTCCCCTCGACTTTCTGTGATTCCCTACATCTCACCTTTCTTTGCAGACAAGCCATTTGAAATACCCTTAACTTATTTCACAGCCAATAAGTCTTTGAAATAATGTGTATTTTTGAGAGAAATCTTCTTATATCATTAGGCAGAAAATCTGACCTGCCATAGTTTTCAAAACAGCATAATTTCACTCTTCTCAATGATTAATCTGTTGTATTACACAACCTTTGAGTATTTAGCTTTATCAATGACATGTACTTTACAAATGTTTTAGAGATCCTACCAGTCTTAGTAAACATCCTTGTTCCTTGTTTCAGTTCCAGTTTTATGTATATTTTCTGCCTTGCACCTGATTATTCCAACATCTGATGGATGGCCTTGGGAAACTAATTCTCATATTGATTGTTTTTGCTGATTGTCTCCACTTGTAGCTGATTTCTTCATTATTGTGTAAATTTAGATCATGAGCTCATGTTTAGCTAAACAGCTGACATGGTAACAGGCTTAAGTGTGAACGCTCGTAAGCTTCAGGAGAAAGTCGGCAAAGATTTATTTGTGTCCCTCTGAGGAGTTGCCCGCAAGGACACCATTTTTTAGAAGTGTTGTTCCAACACACCCTCTAGAGGCAGGGGATTAAGACACGGCTGCTTTGCGGCCCCCGATCTGGGGCAGCGGCTGTGGTTGACCGGTGGTAAGGGCAGGAGCCTCTCCGCGTTGGTCCCAGGGACCCATCTGCCTGCGAACTTCGGTCACCTGACAGGAAGGTACGATGCCCAGTCCTATGGTTATCTGTGCAGCGAGGTGTAATGCGAGGACATGTTCCACACACACTTCAACAAAGAGGGCGGCCTGAGTGGAAAGGTGAGTGTTTGGGAAGCTGTGCAGACAAAGAAGGCGCCCTTTGGCCTGGGCCAAATGCTTGTGACACACCCCAGGGCCTGCCGGCCTCTGAGGGCACTGCCCTGGGCCCCCTGCTCCCCTGCCCTTTGTTCAGTCACAGCAGAGATGGCCACACCCACTCCCTCAGTGAGGGCAGTGTTCCAACCTCCTTCAGCCCCGCCCCCTCTCTGCAGGTTACCGTGGACTACCGATGCTGCATTCTGAGGCCAGGGCGTTCCGAGAATGCCAAGGGCAGACATGATGACCTTCAATGATTTCCTCTTGTGTCAGTTTTGGTCAACTTTAGGAGCTAGGAAATGGTCCCCTTTACAGAAATGTTCAAATTTACTGGCATTTCATATATTCTCTGCTATAATATTGTCCTGATTCTTTCTGTATATTCTTTCCTTATGTTTTTGTTTTCCTTAATCAAAGTGTGTCTTTTTAATCTTTTCAAAGAATATTCTTTGGACTTACTAAATCACCTCAATTTTATACGTTTTCTGTTGTATTAAGTTCTGCTCATATCTTTATTTATATTTTTTCTATGTTCTCAGGGTTTGTTGTTTTGATCATCTGATGTCAATTAAAACACTTGGTTATTCATTTTAATAAATCTTTTTACTTATAAAGATTTGAACTTTTGAAGATTCCAGCTTACTTGTAAGTTTCTAAGGGTCAGGTACTCTCCATTGTTGCTGGCCTAAGGCTTAGTTCAACATATAGCAATGTATATATTGACATATTTTCCCCTCGACTTTCTGTGATTCCCTACATCTCACCTTTCTTTGCAGACAAGCCATTTGAAATACCCTTAACTTATTTCACAGCCAATAAGTCTTTGAAATAATGTGTATTTTTGAGAGAAATCTTCTTATATCATTAGGCAGAAAATCTGACCTGCCATAGTTTTCAAAACAGCATAATTTCACTCTTCTCAATGATTAATCTGTTGTATTACACAACCTTTGAGTATTTAGCTTTATCAATGACATGTACTTTACAAATGTTTTAGAGATCCTACCAGTCTTTGAAAACATCCTTGTTCCTTGTTTCAGTTCCAGTTTTATGTATATTTTCTGCCTTGCACCTGATTATTCCAACATCTGATGGATGGCCTTGGGAAACGAATTCTCATATTGATTGTTTTTGCTGATTGTCTCCACTTGTAGCTGATTTCTTCATTATTGTGTAAATTTAGATCATGAGCTCATGTTTAGCTAAACAGCTGACATGGTAACAGGCTTAAGTGTGAACGCTCGTAAGCTTCAGGAGAAAGTCGGCAAAGATTTATTTGTGTCCCTCTGAGGAGTTGCCCGCAAGGACCCCATTTTTTAGAAGTGTTGTTCCAACACACCCTCTAGAGGCAGGGGATTAAGACAGGGCTGCTTTGCGGCCCCGTATCTGGGGCAGCGGCTGTGGTCGACCGGTGGTAAGGGCAGGAGCCTCTCCGCGTTGGTCCCAGGGACCCATCTGCCTGCGAACTTCGGTCACCTGACAGGAAGGTACGATGCCCAGTCCTATGGTTAGCTGTGCAGCGACGTGTACTGCGAGGACATGTTCCACACACACTTCAACAAAGAGGGCGGCCTGAGTGGAAAGGTGAGTGTTTGGGAAGCTGTGCAGACAAAGAAGGCGCCCTTTGGCCTGGGCCAAATGCTTGTGACACACCCCTGGGCCTGCCGGCCTCTGAGGGCCCTGCCCTGGGCCCCCTGTTCCCCTGCCCTTTGTTCAGTCACAGCAGAGATGGCCACACCCACTCCCTCAGTGAGGGCAGTGTTCCAACCTCCTTCAGCCCCGCCCCCTCTCCGCAGGTTACCATGGACTACCGATGCTGCATTCTGAGGCCAGGGCGTTCCGAGAATGCCAAGGGCAGACATGATGACCTTCAATGATTTCCTCTTGTGTCAGTTTTGGTCAACTTTAGGAGCTGGGAAATGGTCCCCTTTACAGAAATGTTCAAATTTACTGGCATTTCATATATTCTCTGCTATAACATTGTCCTGATTCTTTCTGTATATTCTTTACTTATGTTTTTGTTTTCCTTAATCAAAGTGTGTCTTTTTAATCTTTTCAAAGAATATTCTTTGGACTTACTAAATCACCTCAATTTTATACGTTTTCTGTTGTATTAAGTTCTGCTCATATCTTTATTTATATTTTTTCTATGTTCTCAGGGTTTGTTGTTTTGATCATCTGATGTCAATTAAAACACTTGGTTATACATTTTAATAAATCTTTTTACTTATAAAGATTTGAACTTTTGAAGATTCCAGCTTACTTGTAAGTTTCTAAGGGTCAGGTCCTCTTCATTGTTGCTGGCCTAAGGCTTAGTTCACCATATAGCAGTGTATATAGTGACATATTTTCCCCTCGACTTTCTGTGATTCCCTACATCTCACCTTTCTTTGCAGACAAGCCATTTGAAATACCCTTAACTTATTTCACAGCCAATAAGTCTTTGAAATAATGTGTATTTTTGAGAGAAATCTTCTTATATCATTAGGCAGAAAATCTGACCTGCCATAGTTTTCAAAACACCATAATTTCACTCTTCTCAATGATTAATCTGTTGTATTACACAACCTTTGAGTATTTAGCTTTATGAATGACATGTACTTTACAAATGTTTTAGAGATCCTACCAGTCTTTGAAAACATCCTTGTTCCTTGTTTCAGTTCCAGTTTTATGTATATTTTCTGCCTTGCACCTGATTATTCCAACATCTGATGGATGGCCTTGGGAAACTAATTCTCATATTGATTGTTTTTGCTGATTGTCTCCACTTGTAGCTGATTTCTTCATTATTGTGTAAATTTAGATCATGAGCTCATGTTTAGCTAAACAGCTGACATGGTAACAGGCTTAAGTGTGAACGCTCGTAAGCTTCAGGAGAAAGTCGGCAAAGATTTATTTGTGTCCCTCTGAGGAGTTGCCCGCAAGGACCCCATTTTTTAGAAGTGTTGTTCCGACACACCCTCTAGAGGCAGGGGATTAAGACAGGGTTGCTTTGCGGCCCCCGAGATGGGGCAGCGGCTGTGGTCGACCGGTGGTAAGGGCAGGAGCCTCTCCGCGTTGGTCCCAGGGACCCATCTGCCTGCGAACTTCGGTCACCGGACAGGAAGGTACGATGCCCAGTCCAATGGTTAGCTGTGCAGCGAGGTGTACTGCGAGGACAGGTTCCACACACACTTCAACAAAGAGGGCGGCCTGAGTGGAAAGGTGAGTGTTTGGGAAGCTGTGCAGACAAAGAAGGCGCCCTTTGGCCTGGGCCAAATGCTTGTGACACACCCCTGGGCCTGCCGGCCTCTGAGGGCCCTGCCCTGGGCCCCCTGTTCCCCTGCCCTTTGTTCAGTCACAGCAGAGATGGCCACACCCACTCCCTCAGTGAGGGCAGTGTTCCAACCTCCTTCAGCCCCGCCCCCTCTCCGCAGGTTACCATGGACTACCGATGCTGCATTCTGAGGCCAGGGCGTTCCGAGAATGCCAAGGGCAGACATGATGACCTTCAATGATTTCCTCTTGTGTCAGCTTTGGTCAACTTTAGGAGCTAGGAAATGGTCCCCTTTACAGAAATGTTCAAATTTACTGGCATTTCATATATTCTCTGCTATAACATTGTCCTGATTCTTTCTGTATATTCTTTACTTATGTTTTTGTTTTCCTTAATCAAAGTGTGTCTTTTAAATCTTTTCAAAGAATATTCTTTGGACTTACTAAATCACCTCAATTTTATACGTTTTCTGTTGTATTAAGTTCTGCTCATATCTTTATTTATATTTTTTCTATGTTCTCAGGGTTTGTTGTTTTGATCATCTGATGTCAATTAAAACACTTGGTTATTCATTTTAATAAATCTTTTTACTTAGAAAGATTTGAACTTTTGAAGATTCCAGCTTACTTGTAAGTTTCTAAGGGTCAGGTCCTCTCCATTGTTGCTGGCCTAAGGCTTAGTTCACCATATAGCAGTGTATATAGTGACATATTTTCCCCTCGACTTTCTGTGATACCCTACATCTCACCTTTCTTTGCAGACAAGCCATTTGAAATACCCTTAACTTATTTCACAGCCAATAAGTCTTTGAAATAATGTGTATTTTTGAGAGAAATCTTCTTATATCATTAGGCAGAAAATCTGACCTGCCATAGTTTTCAAAACAGCATAATTTCACTCTTCTCAATGATTAATCTGTTGTATTACACAACCTTTGAGTATTTAGCTTTATCAATGACATGTACTTTACAAATGTTTTAGAGATCCTACCAGTCTTTGAAAACATCCTTGTTCCTTGTTTCAGTTCCAGTTTTATGTATATTTTCTGCCTTGCACCTGATTATTCCAACATCTGATGGATGGCCTTGGGAAACGAATTCTCATATTGATTGTTTTTGCTGATTGTCTCCACTTGTAGCTGATTTCTTCATTATTGTGTAAATTTAGATCATGAGCTCATGTTTAGCTAAACAGCTGACATGGTAACAGGCTTAAGTGTGAACGCTCGTAAGCTTCAGGAGAAAGTCGGCAAAGATTTATTTGTGTCCCTCTGAGGAGTTGCCCGCAAGGACCACATTTTTTAGAAGTGTTGTTCCGACACACCCTCTAGAGGCAGGGGATTAAGACAGGGCTGCTTTGCGGCCCCCGATCTGGGGCAGCGGCTGTGGTCGACCGGTGGTAAGGGCAGGAGCCTCTCCGCGTTGGTCCCAGGGACCCATCTGCCTGCGAACTTCGGTCACCTGACAGGAAGGTACGATGCCCAGTCCTATGGTTAGCTGTGCAGCGAGGTGTACTGCGAGGACATGTTCCACACACACTTCAACAAAGAGGGCGGCCTGAGTGGAAAGGTGAGTGTTTGGGAAGCTGTGCACACAAAGAAGGCGCCCTTTGGCCTGGGCCAAATGCTTGTGACACACCCCTGGGCCTGCCGGCCTCTGAGGGCCCTGCCCTGGGCCCCCTGTTCCCCTGCCCTTTGTTCAGTCACAGCAGAGATGGCCACACCCACTCCCTCAGTGAGGGCAGTGTTCCAACCTCCTTCAGCCCCGCCCCCTCTCCGCAGGTTACCATGGACTACCGATGCTGCATTCTGAGGCCAGGGCGTTCCGAGAATGCCAAGGGCAGACATGATGACCTTCAATGATTTCCTCTTGTGTCAGTTTTGGTCAACTTTAGGAGCTAGGAAATGGTCCCCTTTACAGAAATGTTCAAATTTACTGGCATTTCATATGTTCTCTGCTATAACATTGTCCTGATTCTTTCTGTATATTCTTTACTTATGTTTTTGTTTTCCTTAATCAAAGTGTGTCTTTTAAATCTTTTCAAAGAATATTCTTTGGACTTACTAAATCACCTCAATTTTATACGTTTTCTGTTGTATTAAGTTCTGCTCATATCTTTATTTATATTTTTTCTATGTTCTCAGGGTTTGTTGTTTTGATCATCTGATGTCAATTAAAACACTTGGTTATTCATTTTAATAAATCTTTTTACTTATAAAGATTTGAACTTTTGAAGATTCCAGCTTACTTGTAAGTTTCTAAGGGTCAGGTCCTCTCCATTGTTGCTGGCCTAAGGCTTAGTTCACCATATAGCAGTGTATATAGTGACATATTTTCCCCTCGACTTTCTGTGATTCCCTACATCTCACCTTTCTTTGCAGACAAGCCATTTGAAATACCCTTAACTTATTTCACAGCCAATAAGTCTTTGAAATAATGTGTATTTTTGAGAGAAATCTTCTTATATCATTAGGCAGAAAATCTGACCTGCCATAGTTTTCAAAACAGCATAATTTCACTCTTCTCAATGATTAATCTGTTGTATTACACAACCTTTGAGTATTTAGCTTTATCAATGACATGTACTTTACAAATGTTTTAGAGATCCTACCAGTCTTTGAAAACATCCTTGTTCCTTGTTTCAGTTCCAGTTTTATGTATATTTTCTGCCTTGCACCTGATTATTCCAACATCTGATGGATGGCCTTGGGAAACTAATTCTCATATTGATTGTTTTTGCTGATTGTCTCCACTTGTAGCTGATTTCTTCATTATTGTGTAAATTTAGATCATGAGCTCATGTTTAGCTAAACAGCTGACATGGTAACAGGCTTAAGTGTGAACGCTCGTAAGCTTCAGGAGAAAGTCGGCAAAGATTTATTTGTGTCCCTCTGAGGAGTTGCCCGCAAGGACCCCATTTTTTAGAAGTGTTGTTCCAACACACCCTCTAGAGGCAGGGGATTAAGACAGGGCTGCTTTGCGGCCCCAGATCTGGGGCAGCGGCTGTGGTCGACCGGTGGTAAGGGCAGGAGCCTCTCCGCGTTGGTCCCAGGGACCCATCTGCCTGCGAACTTCGGTCACCTGACAGGAAGGTACGATGCCCAGTCCTATGGTTAGCTGTGCAGCGAGGTGTACTGCGAGGACATGTTCCACACACACTTCAACAAAGAGGGCGGCCTGAGTGGAAAGGTGAGTGTTTGGGAAGCTGTGCAGACAAAGAAGGCGCCCTTTGGCCTGGGCCAAATGCTTGTGACACACCCCTGGGCCTGCCGGCCTCTGAGGGCCCTGCCCTGGGCCCCCTGTTCCCCTGCCCTTTGTTCATTCACAGCAGAGATGGCCACACCCACTCCCTCAGTGAGGGCAGTGTTCCAACCTCCTTCAGCCCCGCCCCCTCTCCGCAGGTTACCATGGACTAACGATGCTGCATTCTGAGGCCAGGGCGTTCCGAGAATGCCAAGGGCAGACATGATGACCTTCAATGATTTCCTCTTGTGTCAGCTTTGGTCAACTTTAGGAGCTAGGAAATGGTCCCCTTTACAGAAATGTTCAAATTTACTGACATTTCATATATTCTCTGCTATAACATTGTCCTGATTCTTTCTGTATATTCTTTACTTATGTTTTTGTTTTCCTTAATCAAAGTGTGTCTTTTAAATCTTTTCAAAGAATATTCTTTGGACTTACTAAATCACCGCAATTTTATACGTTTTCTGTTGTATTAAGTTCTGCTCATATCTTTATTTATATTTTTTCTATGTTCTCAGGGTTTGTTGTTTTGATCATCTGATGTCAATTAAAACACTTGGTTATTCATTTTAATAAATCTTTTTACTTAGAAAGATTTGAACTTTTGAAGATTCCAGCTTACTTGTAAGTTTCTAAGGGTCAGGTCCTCTCCATTGTTGCTGGCCTAAGGCTTAGTTCACCATATAGCAGTGTATATAGTGACATATTTTCCCCTCGACTTTCTGTGATTCCCTACATCTCACCTTTCTTTGCAGACAAGCCATTTGAAATACCCTTAACTTATTTCACAGCCAATAAGTCTTTGAAATAATGTGTATTTTTGAGAGAAATCTTCTTATATCATTAGGCAGAAAATCTGACCTGCCATAGTTTTCAAAACAGCATAATTTCACTCTTCTCAATGATTAATCTGTTGTATTACACAACCTTTGAGTATTTAGCTTTATCAATGACATGTACTTTACAAATGTTTTAGAGATCCTACCAGTCTTTGAAAACATCCTTGTTCCTTGTTTCAGTTCCAGTTTTATGTATATTTTCTGCCTTGCACCTGATTATTCCAACATCTGATGGATGGCCTTGGGAAACTAATTCTCATATTGATTGTTTTTGCTGATTGTCTCCACTTGTAGCTGATTTCTTCATTATTGTGTAAATATAGATCATGAGCTCATGTTTAGCTAAACAGCTGACATTGTAACAGGCTTAAGTGTGAACGCATGTAAGCTTCAGGAGAAAGTCGGCAAAGATTTATTTGTGTCCCTCTGATGAGTTGCCCGCAAGGACCCCATTTTTTAGAAGTGTTGGTCCAATACTCCCTCTAGAGGCAGGGGATTCAGACAGGGCTGCTTTGCGGCCCCCGAGATGGGGCAGCGGCTGTGGTCGACCTGTGGTCAGGGCAGGAGCCTCTCCGCGTTGGTCCCAGGGACCCATCTGCCTGCGAACTTCGGTCACCTGGCAGGAAGGTACGATGCCCAGTCCTTTGGTTAGCTGTGCAGCGAGGTGTACTGCGAGGACAGGTTCCACACACACTTCAACAAAGAGGTCCGCCTGAGTGGAAAGGTGAGTGTTTGGGAAGCTGTGCGGACAAAGAAGGCGCCCTTTGGCCTGGGCCAAATGCTTGTGATACACCCCTGGGCCTGCCGGCCTCTGAGGGCCCTGCCCTTGGACCCCTGCTCCCCTGCCCTTTGTTCAGTCACAGCAGAGATGGCCACACCCACTCCCTCAGTGAGGGCAGTGTTCCAACCTCCTTCAGCCCCGCCCCCTCTCTGCAGGTTACCGTGGACTACCGATGCTGCATTCTGAGGCCAGGGCGTTCCGAGAATGCCAAGGGCAGACATGATGACCTTCAATGATTTCCTCTTGTGTCAGTTTTGGTCAACTTTAGGAGCTAGGAAATGGTCCCCTTTACAGAAATGTTCAAATTTACTGGCATTTCATATATTCTCTGCTATAATATTGTCCTGATTCTTTCTGTATATTCTTTCCTTCTGTTTTTGTTTTCCTTAATCAAAGTGTGTCTTTTTAATCTTTTCAAAGAATATTCTTTGGACTTACTAAATCACCTCAATTTTATACGTTTTCTGTTGTATTAAGTTCTGCTCATATCTTTATTTATATTTTTTCTATGTTCTCAGGTTTTGTTGTTTTGATCATCTGATGTCAATTAAAACACTTGGTTATTCATTTTAATAAATCTTTTTACTTATAAAGATTTGAACTTTTGAAGATTCCAGCTTACTTGTAAGTTTCTAAGGGTCAGGTCCTCTCCATTGTTGCTGGCCTAAGGCTTAGTTCAACATATAGCAATGTATATATTGACATATTTTCCCCTCGACTTTCTGTGATTCCCTACATCTCACCTTTCTTTGCAGACAAGCCATTTGAAATACCCTTAACTTATTTCACAGCCAATAAGTCTTTGAAATAATGTGTATTTTTGAGAGAAATCTTCTTATATCATTAGGCAGAAAATCTGACCTGCCATAGTTTTCAAAACAGCATAATTTCACTCTTCTCAATGATTAATCTGTTGTATTACACAACCTTTGAGTATTTAGCTTTATCAATGACATGTACTTTACAAATGTTTTAGAGATCCTACCAGTCTTTGAAAACATCCTTGTTCCTTGTTTCAGTTCCAGTTTTATGTATATTTTCTGCCTTGCACCTGATTATTCCAACATCTGATGGATGGCCTTGGGAAACTAATTCTCATATTGATTGTTTTTGCTGATTGTCTCCACTTGTAGCTGATTTCTTCATTATTGTGTAAATTTAGATCATGAGCTCATGTTTAGCTAAACAGCTGACATGGTAACAGGCTTAAGTGTGAACGCTCGTAAGCTTCAGGAGAAAGTCGGCAAAGATTTATTTGTGTCCCTCTGAGGAGTTGCCCGCAAGGACCCCATTTTTTAGAAGTGTTGTTCCGACACACCCTCTAGAGGCAGGGGATTAAGACAGGGCTGCTTTGTGGCCCCCGATCTGGGGCAGCGGCTGTGGTCGACCGGTGGTAAGGGCAGGAGCCTCTCCGCGTTGGTCCCAGGGACCCATCTGCCTGCGAACTTCGGTCACCTGACAGGAAGGTACGATGCCCAGTCCTATGGTTAGCTGTGCAGCGAGGTGTACTGCGAGGACATGTTCCACACACACTTCAACAAAGAGGGCGGCCTGAGTGGAAAGGTGAGTGTTTGGGAAGCTGTGCAGACAAAGAAGGCGCCCTTTGGCCTGGGCCAAATGCTTGTGACACACCCCTGGGCCTGCCGGCCTCTGAGGGCCCTGCCCTGGGCCCCCTGTTCCCCTGCCCTTTGTTCAGTCACAGCAGAGATGGCCACACCCACTCCCTCAGTGAGGGCAGTGTTCCAACCTCCTTCAGCCCCGCCCCCTCTCCGCAGGTTACCATGGACTAACGATGCTGCATTCTGAGGCCAGGGCGTTCCGAGAATGCCAAGGGCAGACATGATGACCTTCAATGATTTCCTCTTGTGTCAGCTTTGGTCAACTTTAGGGGCTAGGAAATGGTCCCCTTTACAGAAATGTTCAAATTTACTGGCATTTCATATATTCTCTGCTATAACATTGTCCTGATTCTTTCTGTATATTCTTTACTTATGTTTTTGTTTTCCTTAATCAAAGTGTGTCTTTTAAATCTTTTCAAAGAATATTCTTTGGACTTACTAAATCACCTCAATTTTATACGTTTTCTGTTGTATTAAGTTCTGCTCATATCTTTATTTATATTTTTTCTATGTTCTCAGGGTTTGTTATTTTGATCATCTGATGTCAATTAAAACACTTGGTTATTCATTTTAATAAATCTTTTTACTTAGAAAGATTTGAACTTTTGAAGATTCCAGCTTACTTGTAAGTTTCTAAGGGTCAGGTCCTCTCCATTGTTGCTGGCCTAAGGCTTAGTTCACCATATAGCAGTGTATATAGTGACATATTTTCCCCTCGACTTTCTGTGATTCCCTACATCTCACCTTTCTTTGCAGACAAGCCATTTGAAATACCCTTAACTTATTTCACAGCCAATAAGTCTTTGAAATAATGTGTATTTTTGAGAGAAATCTTCTTATATCATTAGGCAGAAAATCTGACCTGCCATAGTTTTCAAAACAGCATAATTTCACTCTTCTCAATGATTAATCTGTTGTATTACACAACCTTTGAGTATTTAGCTTTATCAATGACATGTACTTTACAAATGTTTTAGAGATCCTACCAGTCTTTGAAAACATCCTTGTTCCTTGTTTCAGTTCCAGTTTTATGTATATTTTCTGCCTTGCACCTGATTATTCCAACATCTGATGGATGGCCTTGGGAAACTAATTCTCATATTGATTGTTTTTGCTGATTGTCTCCACTTGTAGCTGATTTCTTCATTATTGTGTAAATATAGATCATGAGCTCATGTTTAGCTAAACAGCTGACATTGTAACAGGCTTAAGTGTGAACGCATGTAAGCTTCAGGAGAAAGTCGGCAAAGATTTATTTGTGTCCCTCTGATGAGTTGCCCGCAAGGACCCCATTTTTTAGAAGTGTTGGTCCAATACTCCCTCTAGAGGCAGGGGATTCAGACAGGGCTGCTTTGCGGCCCCCGAGATGGGGCAGCGGCTGTGGTCGACCTGTGGTCAGGGCAGGAGCCTCTCCGCGTTGGTCCCAGGGACCCATCTGCCTGCGAACTTCGGTCACCTGGCAGGAAGGTACGATGCCCAGTCCTTTGGTTAGCTGTGCAGCGAGGTGTACTGCGAGGACAGGTTCCACACACACTTCAACAAAGAGGTCCGCCTGAGTGGAAAGGTGAGTGTTTGGGAAGCTGTGCGGACAAAGAAGGCGCCCTTTGGCCTGGGCCAAATGCTTGTGATACACCCCTGGGCCTGCCGGCCTCTGAGGGCCCTGCCCTTGGACCCCTGCTCCCCTGCCCTTTGTTCAGTCACAGCAGAGATGGCCACACCCACTCCCTCAGTGAGGGCAGTGTTCCAACCTCCTTCAGCCCCGCCCCCTCTCTGCAGGTTACCGTGGACTACCGATGCTGCATTCTGAGGCCAGGGCGTTCCGAGAATGCCAAGGGCAGACATGATGACCTTCAATGATTTCCTCTTGTGTCAGTTTTGGTCAACTTTAGGAGCTAGGAAATGGTCCCCTTTACAGAAATGTTCAAATTTACTGGCATTTCATATATTCTCTGCTATAATATTGTCCTGATTCTTTCTGTATATTCTTTCCTTCTGTTTTTGTTTTCCTTAATCAAAGTGTGTCTTTTTAATCTTTTCAAAGAATATTCTTTGGACTTACTAAATCACCTCAATTTTATACGTTTTCTGTTGTATTAAGTTCTGCTCATATCTTTATTTATATTTTTTCTATGTTCTCAGGTTTTGTTGTTTTGATCATCTGATGTCAATTAAAACACTTGGTTATTCATTTTAATAAATCTTTTTACTTATAAAGATTTGAACTTTTGAAGATTCCAGCTTACTTGTAAGTTTCTAAGGGTCAGGTACTCTCCATTGTTGCTGGCCTAAGGCTTAGTTCAACATATAGCAATGTATATATTGACATATTTTCCCCTCGACTTTCTGTGATTCCCTACATCTCACCTTTCTTTGCAGACAAGCCATTTGAAATACCCTTAACTTATTTCACAGCCAATAAGTCTTTGAAATAATGTGTATTTTTGAGAGAAATCTTCTTATATCATTAGGCAGAAAATCTGACCTGCCATAGTTTTCAAAACAGCATAATTTCACTCTTCTCAATGATTAATCTGTTGTATTACACAACCTTTGAGTATTTAGCTTTATCAATGACATGTACTTTACAAATGTTTTAGAGATCCTACCAGTCTTGGAAAACATCCTTGTTCCTTGTTTCAGTTCCAGTTTTATGTATATTTTCTGCCTTGCACCTGATTATTCCAACATCTGATGGATGGCCTTGGGAAACTAATTCTCATATTGATTGTTTTTGCTGATTGTCTCCACTTGTAGCTGATTTCTTCATTATTGTGTAAATTTAGATCATGAGCTCATGTTTAGCTAAACAGCTGACATGGTAACAGGCTTAAGTGTGAACGCTCGTAAGCTTCAGGAGAAAGTCGGCAAAGATTTATTTGTGTCCCTCTGATGAGTTGCCCGCAAGGACCCCATTTTTTAGAAGTGTTGGTCCAATACTCCCTCTAGAGGCAGGGGATTCAGACAGGGCTGCTTTGCGGCCCCCGAGATGGGGCAGCGGCTGTGGTCGACCTGTGGTCAGGGCAGGAGCCTCTCCGCGTTGGTCCCAGGGACCCATCTGCCTGCGAACTTCGGTCACCTGGCAGGAAGGTACGATGCCCAGTCCTTTGGTTAGCTGTGCAGCGAGGTGTACTGCGAGGACAGGTTCCACACACACTTCAACAAAGAGGTCCGCCTGAGTGGAAAGGTGAGTGTTTGGGAAGCTGTGCGGACAAAGAAGGCGCCCTTTGGCCTGGGCCAAATGCTTGTGATACACCCCTGGGCCTGCCGGCCTCTGAGGGCCCTGCCCTTGGACCCCTGCTCCCCTGCCCTTTGTTCAGTCACAGCAGAGATGGCCACACCCACTCCCTCAGTGAGGGCAGTGTTCCAACCTCCTTCAGCCCCGCCCCCTCTCTGCAGGTTACCGTGGACTACCGATGCTGCATTCTGAGGCCAGGGCGTTCCGAGAATGCCAAGGGCAGACATGATGACATTCAATGATTTCCTCTTGTGTCAGTTTTGGTCAACTTTAGGAGCTAGGAAATGGTCCCCTTTACAGAAATGTTCAAATTTACTGGCATTTCATATATTCTCTGCTATAATATTGTCCTGATTCTTTCTGTATATTCTTTCCTTCTGTTTTTGTTTTCCTTAATCAAAGTGTGTCTTTTTAATCTTTTCAAAGAATATTCTTTGGACTTACTAAATCACCTCAATTTTATACGTTTTCTGTTGTATTAAGTTCTGCTCATATCTTTATTTATATTTTTTCTATGTTCTCAGGGTTTGTTGTTTTGATCATCTGATGTCAATTAAAACACTTGGTTATTCATTTTAATAAATCTTTTTACTTATAAAGATTTGAACTTTTGAAGATTCCAGCTTACTTGTAAGTTTCTAAGGGTCAGGTCCTCTCCATTGTTGCTGGCCTAAGGCTTAGTTCAACATATAGCAATGTATATATTGACATATTTTCCCCTCGACTTTCTGTGATTCCCTACATCTCACCTTTCTTTGCAGACAAGCCATTTGAAATACCCTTAACTTATTTCACAGCCAATAAGTCTTTGAAATAATGTGTATTTTTGAGAGAAATCTTCTTATATCATTAGGCAGAAAATCTGACCTGCCATAGTTTTCAAAACAGCATAATTTCACTCTTCTCAATGATTAATCTGTTGTATTACACAACCTTTGAGTATTTAGCTTTATCAATGACATGTACTTTACAAATGTTTTAGAGATCCTACCAGTCTTTGAAAACATCCTTGTTCCTTGTTTCAGTTCCAGTTTTATGTATATTTTCTGCCTTGCACCTGATTATTCCAACATCTGATGGATGGCCTTGGGAAACTAATTCTCATATTGATTGTTTTTGCTGATTGTCTCCACTTGTAGCTGATTTCTTCATTATTGTGTAAATTTAGATCATGAGCTCATGTTTAGCTAAACAGCTGACATGGTAACAGGCTTAAGTGTGAACGCTCGTAAGCTTCAGGAGAAAGTCGGCAAAGATTTATTTGTGTCCCTCTGATGAGCTGCCCGCAAGGACCCCATTTTTTAGAAGTGTTGGTCCAATACTCCCTCTAGAGGCAGGGGATTCAGACAGGGCTGCTTTGCGGCCCCCGAGATGGGGCAGCGGCTGTGGTCGACCTGTGGTCAGGGCAGGAGCCTCTCCGCGTTGGTCCCAGGGACCCATCTGCCTGCGAACTTCGGTCACCTGGCAGGAAGGTACGATGCCCAGTCCTTTGGTTAGCTGTGCAGCGAGGTGTACTGCGAGGACAGGTTCCACACACACTTCAACAAAGAGGTCCGCCTGAGTGGAAAGGTGAGTGTTTGGGAAGCTGTGCGGACAAAGAAGGCGCCCTTTGGCCTGGGCCAAATGCTTGTGATACACCCCTGGGCCTGCCGGCCTCTGAGGGCCCTGCCCTTGGACCCCTGCTCCCCTGCCCTTTGTTCAGTCACAGCAGAGATGGCCACACCCACTCCCTCAGTGAGGGCAGTGTTCCAACCTCCTTCAGCCCCGCCCCCTCTCTGCAGGTTACCGTGGACTACCGATGCTGCATTCTGAGGCCAGGGCGTTCCGAGAATGCCAAGGGCAGACATGATGACATTCAATGATTTCCTCTTGTGTCAGTTTTGGTCAACTTTAGGAGCTAGGAAATGGTCCCCTTTACAGAAATGTTCAAATTTACTGGCATTTCATATATTCTCTGCTATAATATTGTCCTGATTCTTTCTGTATATTCTTTCCTTCTGTTTTTGTTTTCCTTAATCAAAGTGTGTCTTTTTAATCTTTTCAAAGAATATTCTTTGGACTTACTAAATCACCTCAATTTTATACGTTTTCTGTTGTATTAAGTTCTGCTCATATCTTTATTTATATTTTTTCTATGTTCTCAGGGTTTGTTGTTTTGATCATCTGATGTCAATTAAAACACTTGGTTATTCATTTTAATAAATCTTTTTACTTAGAAAGATTTGAACTTTTGAAGATTCCAGCTTACTTGTAAGTTTCTAAGGGTCAGGTCCTCTCCATTGTTGCTGGCCTAAGGCTTAGTTCACCATATAGCAGTGTATATAGTGACATATTTTCCCCTCGACTTTCTGTGATTCCCTACATCTCACCTTTCTTTGCAGACAAGCCATTTGAAATACCCTTAACTTATTTCACAGCCAATAAGTCTTTGAAATAATGTGTATTTTTGAGAGAAATCTTCTTATATCATTAGGCAGAAAATCTGACCTGCCATAGTTTTCAAAACAGCATAATTTCACTCTTCTCAATGATTAATCTGTTGTATTACACAACCTTTGAGTATTTAGCTTTATCAATGACATGTACTTTACAAATGTTTTAGAGATCCTACCAGTCTTTGAAAACATCCTTGTTCCTTGTTTCAGTTCCAGTTTTATGTATATTTTCTGCCTTGCACCTGATTATTCCAACATCTGATGGATGGCCTTGGGAAACTAATTCTCATATTGATTGTTTTTGCTGATTGTCTCCACTTGTAGCTGATTTCTTCATTATTGTGTAAATTTAGATCATGAGCTCATGTTTAGCTAAACAGCTGACATGGTAACAGGCTTAAGTGTGAACGCTCGTAATCTTCAGGAGAAAGTCGGCAAAGATTTATTTGTGTCCCTCTGAGGAGCTGCCCGCAAGGACCCCATTTTTTAGAAGTGTTGTTCCAACACACCCTCTAGAGGCAGGGGATTAAGACAGGGCTGCTTTGCGGCCCCCGATCTGGGGCAGCGGCTGTGGTCGACCTGTGGTCAGGGCAGGAGCCTCTCCGCGTTGGTCCCAGGGACCCATCTGCCTGCGAACTTCGGTCACCTGACAGGAAGGTACGATGCCCAGTCCTATGGTTAGCTGTGCAGCGAGGTGTACTGCGAGGACATGTTCCACACACACTTCAACAAAGAGGGCGGCCTGAGTGGAAAGGTGAGTGTTTGGGAAGCTGTGCAGACAAAGAAGGCGCCCTTTGGCCTGGGCCAAATGCTTGTGACACACCCCTGGGCCTGCCGGCCTCTGAGGGCCCTGCCCTGGGCCCCCTGTTCCCCTGCCCTTTGTTCAGTCACAGCAGAGATGGCCACACCCACTCCCTCAGTGAGGGCAGTGTTCCAACCTCCTTCAGCCCCGCCCCCTCTCCGCAGGTTACCGTGGACTAACGATGCTGCATTCTGAGGCCAGGGCGTTCCGAGAATGCCAAGGGAAGACATGATGACCTTCAATGATTTCCTCTTGTGTCAGTTTTGGTCAACTTTAGGAGCTAGGAAATGGTCCCCTTTACAGAAATGTTCAAATTTACTGGCATTTCATATATTCTCTGCTATAACATTGTCCTGATTCTTTCTGTATATTCTTTACTTATGTTTTTGTTTTCCTTAATCAAAGTGTGTCTTTTAAATCTTTTCAAAGAATATTCTTTGGACTTACTAAATCACCTCAATTTTATACGTTTTCTGTTGTATTAAGTTCTGCTCATATCTTTATTTATATTTTTTCTATGTTCTCAGGGTTTGTTGTTTTGATCATCTGATGTCAATTAAAACACTTGGTTATTCATTTTAATAAATCTTTTTACTTAGAAAGATTTGAACTTTTGAAGATTCCAGCTTACTTGTAAGTTTCTAAGGGTCAGGTCCTCTCCATTGTTGCTGGCCTAAGGCTTAGTTCACCATATAGCAGTGTATATAGTGACATATTTTCCCCTCGACTTTCTGTGATTCCCTACATCTCACCTTTCTTTGCAGACAAGCCATTTGAAATACCCTTAACTTATTTCACAGCCAATAAGTCTTTGAAATAATGTGTATTTTTGAGAGAAATCTTCTTATATCATTAGGCAGAAAATCTGACCTGCCATAGTTTTCAAAACAGCATAATTTCACTCTTCTCAATGATTAATCTGTTGTATTACACAACCTTTGAGTATTTAGCTTTATCAATGACATGTACTTTACAAATGTTTTAGAGATCCTACCAGTCTTTGAAAACATCCTTGTTCCTTGTTTCAGTTCCAGTTTTATGTATATTTTCTGCCTTGCACCTGATTATTCCAACATCTGATGGATGGCCTTGGGAAACTAATTCTCATATTGATTGTTTTTGCTGATTGTCTCCACTTGTAGCTGATTTCTTCATTATTGTGTAAATTTAGATCATGAGCTCATGTTTAGCTAAACAGCTGACATGGTAACAGGCTTAAGTGTGAACGCTCGTAAGCTTCAGGAGAAAGTCGGCAAAGATTTATTTGTGTCCCTCTGATGAGTTGCCTGCAAGGACCCCATTTTTTAGAAGTGTTGGTCCAATACTCCCTCTAGAGGCAGGGGATTCAGACAGGGCTGCTTTGCGGCCCCCGAGATGGGGCAGCGGCTGTGGTCGACCTGTGGTCAGGGCAGGAGCCTCTCCGCGTTGGTCCCAGGGACCCATCTGCCTGCGAACTTCGGTCACCTGGCAGGAAGGTACGATGCCCAGTCCTTTGGTTAGCTGTGCAGCGAGGTGTACTGCGAGGACAGGTTCCACACACACTTCAACAAAGAGGTCCGCCTGAGTGGAAAGGTGAGTGTTTGGGAAGCTGTGCGGACAAAGAAGGCGCCCTTTGGCCTGGGCCAAATGCTTGTGATACACCCCTGGGCCTGCCGGCCTCTGAGGGCCCTGCCCTTGGACCCCTGCTCCCCTGCCCTTTGTTCAGTCACAGCAGAGATGGCCACACCCACTCCCTCAGTGAGGGCAGTGTTCCAACCTCCTTCAGCCCCGCCCCCTCTCTGCAGGTTACCGTGAACTACCGATGCTGCATTCTGAGGCCAGGGCGTTCCGAGAATGCCAAGGGCAGACATGATGACCTTCAATGATTTCCTCTTGTGTCAGTTTTGGTCAACTTTAGGAGCTAGGAAATGGTCCCCTTTACAGAAATGTTCAAATTTACTGGCATTTCATATATTCTCTGCTATAATATTGTCCTGATTCTTTCTGTATATTCTTTCCTTATGTTTTTGTTTTCCTTAATCAAAGTGTGTCTTTTTAATCTTTTCAAAGAATATTCTTTGGACTTACTAAATCACCTCAATTTTATACGTTTTCTGTTGTATTAAGTTCTGCTCATATCTTTATTTATATTTTTTCTATGTTCTCAGGGTTTGTTGTTTTGATCATCTGATGTCAATTAAAACACTTGGTTATTCATTTTAATAAATCTTTTTACTTATAAAGATTTGAACTTTTGAAGATTCCAGCTTACTTGTAAGTTTCTAAGGGTCAGGTACTCTCCATTGTTGCTGGCCTAAGGCTTAGTTCAACATATAGCAATGTATATATTGACATATTTTCCCCTCGACTTTCTGTGATTCCCTACATCTCACCTTTCTTTGCAGGCAAGCCATTTGAAATACCCTTAACTTATTTCACAGCCAATAAGTCTTTGAAATAATGTGTATTTTTGAGAGAAATCTTCTTATATCATTAGGGAGAAAATCTGACCTGCCATAGTTTTCAAAACAGCATAATTTCACTCTTCTCAATGATTAATCTGTTGTATTACACAACCTTTGAGTATTTAGCTTTATCAATGACATGTACTTTACAAATGTTTTAGAGATCCTACCAGTCTTGGAAAACATCCTTGTTCCTTGTTTCAGTTCCAGTTTTATGTATATTTTCTGCCTTGCACCTGATTATTCCAACATCTGATGGATGGCCTTGGGAAACTAATTCTCATATTGATTGTTTTTGCTGATTGTCTCCACTTGTAGCTGATTTCTTCATTATTGTGTAAATTTAGATCATGAGCTCATGTTTAGCTAAACAGCTGACATGGTAACAGGCTTAAGTGTGAACGCTCGTAAGCTTCAGGAGAAAGTCGGCAAAGATTTATTTGTGTCCCTCTGATGAGTTGCCCGCAAGGACCCCATTTTTTAGAAGTGTTGGTCCAATACTCCCTCTAGAGGCAGGGGATTCAGACAGGGCTGCTTTGCGGCCCCCGAGATGGGGCAGCGGCTGTGGTCGACCTGTGGTCAGGGCAGGAGCCTCTCCGCGTTGGTCCCAGGGACCCATCTGCCTGCGAACTTCGGTCACCTGGCAGGAAGGTACGATGCCCAGTCCTTTGGTTAGCTGTGCAGCGAGGTGTACTGCGAGGACAGGTTCCACACACACTTCAACAAAGAGGTCCGCCTGAGTGGAAAGGTGAGTGTTTGGGAAGCTGTGCGGACAAAGAAGGCGCCCTTTGGCCTGGGCCAAATGCTTGTGATACACCCCTGGGCCTGCCGGCCTCTGAGGGCCCTGCCCTTGGACCCCTGCTCCCCTGCCCTTTGTTCAGTCACAGCAGAGATGGCCACACCCACTCCCTCAGTGAGGGCAGTGTTCCAACCTCCTTCAGCCCCGCCCCCTCTCTGCAGGTTACCGTGGACTACCGATGCTGCATTCTGAGGCCAGGGCGTTCCGAGAATGCCAAGGGCAGACATGATGACATTCAATGATTTCCTCTTGTGTCAGTTTTGGTCAACTTTAGGAGCTAGGAAATGGTCCCCTTTACAGAAATGTTCAAATTTACTGGCATTTCATATATTCTCTGCTATAATATTGTCCTGATTCTTTCTGTATATTCTTTCCTTCTGTTTTTGTTTTCCTTAATCAAAGTGTGTCTTTTTAATCTTTTCAAAGAATATTCTTTGGACTTACTAAATCACCTCAATTTTATACGTTTTCTGTTGTATTAAGTTCTGCTCATATCTTTATTTATATTTTTTCTATGTTCTCAGGGTTTGTTGTTTTGATCATCTGATGTCAATTAAAACACTTGGTTATTCATTTTAATAAATCTTTTTACTTATAAAGATTTGAACTTTTGAAGATTCCAGCTTACTTGTAAGTTTCTAAGGGTCAGGTCCTCTCCATTGTTGCTGGCCTAAGGCTTAGTTCAACATATAGCAATGTATATATTGACATATTTTCCCCTCGACTTTCTGTGATTCCCTACATCTCACCTTTCTTTGCAGACAAGCCATTTGAAATACCCTTAACTTATTTCACAGCCAATAAGTCTTTGAAATAATGTGTATTTTTGAGAGAAATCTTCTTATATCATTAGGCAGAAAATCTGACCTGCCATAGTTTTCAAAACAGCATAATTTCACTCTTCTCAATGATTAATCTGTTGTATTACACAACCTTTGAGTATTTAGCTTTATCAATGACATGTACTTTACAAATGTTTTAGAGATCCTACCAGTCTTTGAAAACATCCTTGTTCCTTGTTTCAGTTCCAGTTTTATGTATATTTTCTGCCTTGCACCTGATTATTCCAACATCTGATGGATGGCCTTGGGAAACTAATTCTCATATTGATTGTTTTTGCTGATTGTCTCCACTTGTAGCTGATTTCTTCATTATTGTGTAAATTTAGATCATGAGCTCATGTTTAGCTAAACAGCTGACATGGTAACAGGCTTAAGTGTGAACGCTCGTAAGCTTCAGGAGAAAGTCGGCAAAGATTTATTTGTGTCCCTCTGATGAGCTGCCCGCAAGGACCCCATTTTTTAGAAGTGTTGGTCCAATACTCCCTCTAGAGGCAGGGGATTCAGACAGGGCTGCTTTGCGGCCCCCGAGATGGGGCAGCGGCTGTGGTCGACCTGTGGTCAGGGCAGGAGCCTCTCCGCGTTGGTCCCAGGGACCCATCTGCCTGCGAACTTCGGTCACCTGGCAGGAAGGTACGATGCCCAGTCCTTTGGTTAGCTGTGCAGCGAGGTGTACTGCGAGGACAGGTTCCACACACACTTCAACAAAGAGGTCCGCCTGAGTGGAAAGGTGAGTGTTTGGGAAGCTGTGCGGACAAAGAAGGCGCCCTTTGGCCTGGGCCAAATGCTTGTGATACACCCCTGGGCCTGCCGGCCTCTGAGGGCCCTGCCCTTGGACCCCTGCTCCCCTGCCCTTTGTTCAGTCACAGCAGAGATGGCCACACCCACTCCCTCAGTGAGGGCAGTGTTCCAACCTCCTTCAGCCCCGCCCCCTCTCTGCAGGTTACCGTGGACTACCGATGCTGCATTCTGAGGCCAGGGCGTTCCGAGAATGCCAAGGGCAGACATGATGACATTCAATGATTTCCTCTTGTGTCAGTTTTGGTCAACTTTAGGAGCTAGGAAATGGTCCCCTTTACAGAAATGTTCAAATTTACTGGCATTTCATATATTCTCTGCTATAATATTGTCCTGATTCTTTCTGTATATTCTTTCCTTCTGTTTTTGTTTTCCTTAATCAAAGTGTGTCTTTTTAATCTTTTCAAAGAATATTCTTTGGACTTACTAAATCACCTCAATTTTATACGTTTTCTGTTGTATTAAGTTCTGCTCATATCTTTATTTATATTTTTTCTATGTTCTCAGGGTTTGTTGTTTTGATCATCTGATGTCAATTAAAACACTTGGTTATTCATTTTAATAAATCTTTTTACTTAGAAAGATTTGAACTTTTGAAGATTCCAGCTTACTTGTAAGTTTCTAAGGGTCAGGTCCTCTCCATTGTTGCTGGCCTAAGGCTTAGTTCACCATATAGCAGTGTATATAGTGACATATTTTCCCCTCGACTTTCTGTGATTCCCTACATCTCACCTTTCTTTGCAGACAAGCCATTTGAAATACCCTTAACTTATTTCACAGCCAATAAGTCTTTGAAATAATGTGTATTTTTGAGAGAAATCTTCTTATATCATTAGGCAGAAAATCTGACCTGCCATAGTTTTCAAAACAGCATAATTTCACTCTTCTCAATGATTAATCTGTTGTATTACACAACCTTTGAGTATTTAGCTTTATCAATGACATGTACTTTACAAATGTTTTAGAGATCCTACCAGTCTTTGAAAACATCCTTGTTCCTTGTTTCAGTTCCAGTTTTATGTATATTTTCTGCCTTGCACCTGATTATTCCAACATCTGATGGATGGCCTTGGGAAACTAATTCTCATATTGATTGTTTTTGCTGATTGTCTCCACTTGTAGCTGATTTCTTCATTATTGTGTAAATTTAGATCATGAGCTCATGTTTAGCTAAACAGCTGACATGGTAACAGGCTTAAGTGTGAACGCTCGTAATCTTCAGGAGAAAGTCGGCAAAGATTTATTTGTGTCCCTCTGAGGAGCTGCCCGCAAGGACCCCATTTTTTAGAAGTGTTGTTCCAACACACCCTCTAGAGGCAGGGGATTAAGACAGGGCTGCTTTGCGGCCCCCGATCTGGGGCAGCGGCTGTGGTCGACCTGTGGTCAGGGCAGGAGCCTCTCCGCGTTGGTCCCAGGGACCCATCTGCCTGCGAACTTCGGTCACCTGACAGGAAGGTACGATGCCCAGTCCTATGGTTAGCTGTGCAGCGAGGTGTACTGCGAGGACATGTTCCACACACACTTCAACAAAGAGGGCGGCCTGAGTGGAAAGGTGAGTGTTTGGGAAGCTGTGCAGACAAAGAAGGCGCCCTTTGGCCTGGGCCAAATGCTTGTGACACACCCCTGGGCCTGCCGGCCTCTGAGGGCCCTGCCCTGGGCCCCCTGTTCCCCTGCCCTTTGTTCAGTCACAGCAGAGATGGCCACACCCACTCCCTCAGTGAGGGCAGTGTTCCAACCTCCTTCAGCCCCGCCCCCTCTCCGCAGGTTACCGTGGACTAACGATGCTGCATTCTGAGGCCAGGGCGTTCCGAGAATGCCAAGGGAAGACATGATGACCTTCAATGATTTCCTCTTGTGTCAGTTTTGGTCAACTTTAGGAGCTAGGAAATGGTCCCCTTTACAGAAATGTTCAAATTTACTGGCATTTCATATATTCTCTGCTATAACATTGTCCTGATTCTTTCTGTATATTCTTTACTTATGTTTTTGTTTTCCTTAATCAAAGTGTGTCTTTTAAATCTTTTCAAAGAATATTCTTTGGACTTACTAAATCACCTCAATTTTATACGTTTTCTGTTGTATTAAGTTCTGCTCATATCTTTATTTATATTTTTTCTATGTTCTCAGGGTTTGTTGTTTTGATCATCTGATGTCAATTAAAACACTTGGTTATTCATTTTAATAAATCTTTTTACTTAGAAAGATTTGAACTTTTGAAGATTCCAGCTTACTTGTAAGTTTCTAAGGGTCAGGTCCTCTCCATTGTTGCTGGCCTAAGGCTTAGTTCACCATATAGCAGTGTATATAGTGACATATTTTCCCCTCGACTTTCTGTGATTCCCTACATCTCACCTTTCTTTGCAGACAAGCCATTTGAAATACCCTTAACTTATTTCACAGCCAATAAGTCTTTGAAATAATGTGTATTTTTGAGAGAAATCTTCTTATATCATTAGGCAGAAAATCTGACCTGCCATAGTTTTCAAAACAGCATAATTTCACTCTTCTCAATGATTAATCTGTTGTATTACACAACCTTTGAGTATTTAGCTTTATCAATGACATGTACTTTACAAATGTTTTAGAGATCCTACCAGTCTTTGAAAACATCCTTGTTCCTTGTTTCAGTTCCAGTTTTATGTATATTTTCTGCCTTGCACCTGATTATTCCAACATCTGATGGATGGCCTTGGGAAACTAATTCTCATATTGATTGTTTTTGCTGATTGTCTCCACTTGTAGCTGATTTCTTCATTATTGTGTAAATTTAGATCATGAGCTCATGTTTAGCTAAACAGCTGACATGGTAACAGGCTTAAGTGTGAACGCTCGTAAGCTTCAGGAGAAAGTCGGCAAAGATTTATTTGTGTCCCTCTGATGAGTTGCCTGCAAGGACCCCATTTTTTAGAAGTGTTGGTCCAATACTCCCTCTAGAGGCAGGGGATTCAGACAGGGCTGCTTTGCGGCCCCCGAGATGGGGCAGCGGCTGTGGTCGACCTGTGGTCAGGGCAGGAGCCTCTCCGCGTTGGTCCCAGGGACCCATCTGCCTGCGAACTTCGGTCACCTGGCAGGAAGGTACGATGCCCAGTCCTTTGGTTAGCTGTGCAGCGAGGTGTACTGCGAGGACAGGTTCCACACACACTTCAACAAAGAGGTCCGCCTGAGTGGAAAGGTGAGTGTTTGGGAAGCTGTGCGGACAAAGAAGGCGCCCTTTGGCCTGGGCCAAATGCTTGTGATACACCCCTGGGCCTGCCGGCCTCTGAGGGCCCTGCCCTTGGACCCCTGCTCCCCTGCCCTTTGTTCAGTCACAGCAGAGATGGCCACACCCACTCCCTCAGTGAGGGCAGTGTTCCAACCTCCTTCAGCCCCGCCCCCTCTCTGCAGGTTACCGTGAACTACCGATGCTGCATTCTGAGGCCAGGGCGTTCCGAGAATGCCAAGGGCAGACATGATGACCTTCAATGATTTCCTCTTGTGTCAGTTTTGGTCAACTTTAGGAGCTAGGAAATGGTCCCCTTTACAGAAATGTTCAAATTTACTGGCATTTCATATATTCTCTGCTATAATATTGTCCTGATTCTTTCTGTATATTCTTTCCTTATGTTTTTGTTTTCCTTAATCAAAGTGTGTCTTTTTAATCTTTTCAAAGAATATTCTTTGGACTTACTAAATCACCTCAATTTTATACGTTTTCTGTTGTATTAAGTTCTGCTCATATCTTTATTTATATTTTTTCTATGTTCTCAGGGTTTGTTGTTTTGATCATCTGATGTCAATTAAAACACTTGGTTATTCATTTTAATAAATCTTTTTACTTATAAAGATTTGAACTTTTGAAGATTCCAGCTTACTTGTAAGTTTCTAAGGGTCAGGTACTCTCCATTGTTGCTGGCCTAAGGCTTAGTTCAACATATAGCAATGTATATATTGACATATTTTCCCCTCGACTTTCTGTGATTCCCTACATCTCACCTTTCTTTGCAGGCAAGCCATTTGAAATACCCTTAACTTATTTCACAGCCAATAAGTCTTTGAAATAATGTGTATTTTTGAGAGAAATCTTCTTATATCATTAGGGAGAAAATCTGACCTGCCATAGTTTTCAAAACAGCATAATTTCACTCTTCTCAATGATTAATCTGTTGTATTACACAACCTTTGAGTATTTAGCTTTATCAATGACATGTACTTTACAAATGTTTTAGAGATCCTACCAGTCTTTGAAAACATCCTTGTTCCTTGTTTCAGTTCCAGTTTTATGTATATTTTCTGCCTTGCACCTGATTATTCCAACATCTGATGGATGGCCTTGGGAAACTAATTCTCATATTGATTGTTTTTGCTGATTGTCTCCACTTGTAGCTGATTTCTTCATTATTGTGTAAATTTAGATCATGAGCTCATGTTTAGCTAAACAGCTGACATGGTAACAGGCTTAAGTGTGAACGCTCGTAAGCTTCAGGAGAAAGTCGGCAAAGATTTATTTGTGTCCCTCTGAGGAGTTGCCCGCAAGGACCCCATTTTTTAGAAGTGTTGTTCCGACACACCCTCTAGAGGCAGGGGATTAAGACAGGGCTGCTTTGCGGCCCCCGATCTGGGGCAGCGGCTGTGGTCGACCGTTGGTAAGGGCAGGAGCCTCTCCGCGTTGGTCCCAGGGACCCATCTGCCTGCGAACTTCGGTCACCTGACAGGAAGGTACGATGCCCAGTCCTATGGTTAGCTGTGCAGCGAGGTGTACTGCGAGGACATGTTCCACACACACTTCAACAAAGAGGGCGGCCTGAGTGGAAAGGTGAGTGTTTGGGAAGCTCTGCAGACAAAGAAGGCGCCCTTTGGCCTGGGCCAAATGCTTGTGACACACCCCTGGGCCTGCCGGCCTCTGAGGGCCCTGCCCTGGGCCCCCTGTTCCCCTGCCCTTTGTTCAGTCACAGCAGAGATGGCCACACCCACTCCCTCAGTGAGGGCAGTGTTCCAACCTGCTTCAGCCCCGCCCCCTCTCCGCAGGTTACCATGGACTAATGATGCTGCATTCTGAGGCCAGGGCGTTCCGAGAATGCCAAGGGCAGACATGATGACCTTCAATGATTTCCTCTTGTGTCAGTTTTGGTCAACTTTAAGAGCTAGGAAATGGTCCCCTTTACAGAAATGTTCAAATTTACTGGCATTTCATATATTCTCTGCTATAACATTGTCCTGATTCTTTCTGTATATTCTTTACTTATGTTTTTGTTTTCCTTAATCAAAGTGTGTCTTTTAAATCTTTTCAAAGAATATTCTTTGGACTTACTAAATCACCTCAATTTTATACGTTTTCTGTTGTATTAAGTTCTGCTCATATCTTTATTTATATTTTTTCTATGTTCTCAGGGTTTGTTGTTTTGATCATCTGATGTCAATTAAAACACTTGGTTATTCATTTTAATAAATCTTTTTACTTAGAAAGATTTGAACTTTTGAAGATTCCAGCTTACTTGTAAGTTTCTAAGGGTCAGGTCCTCTCCATTGTTGCTGGCCTAAGGCTTAGTTCACCATATAGCAGTGTATATAGTGACATATTTTCCCCTCGACTTTCTGTGATTCCCTACATCTCACCTTTCTTTGCAGACAAGCCATTTGAAATACCCTTAACTTATTTCACAGCCAATAAGTCTTTGAAATAATGTGTATTTTTGAGAGAAATCTTCTTATATCATTAGGCAGAAAATCTGACCTGCCATAGTTTTCAAAACACCATAATTTCACTCTTCTCAATGATTAATCTGTTGTATTACACAACCTTTGAGTATTTAGCTTTATCAATGACATGTACTTTACAAATGTTTTAGAGATCCTACCAGTCTTTGAAAACATCCTTGTTCCTTGTTTCAGTTCCAGTTTTATGTATATTTTCTGCCTTGCACCTGATTATTCCAACATCTGATGGATGGCCTTGGGAAACTAATTCTCATATTGATTGTTTTTGCTGATTGTCTCCACTTGTAGCTGATTTCTTCATTATTGTGTAAATATAGATCATGAGCTCATGTTTAGCTAAACAGCTGACATTGTAACAGGCTTAAGTGTGAACGCATGTAAGCTTCAGGAGAAAGTCGGCAAAGATTTATTTGTGTCCCTCTGATGAGTTGCCCGCAAGGACCCCATTTTTTAGAAGTGTTGGTCCAATACTCCCTCTAGAGGCAGGGGATTCAGACAAGGCTGCTTTGCGGCCCCCGAGATGGGGCAGCGGCTGTGGTCGACCTGTGGTCAGGGCAGGAGCCTCTCCGCGTTGGTCCCAGGGACCCATCTGCCTGCGAACTTCGGTCACCTGGCAGGAAGGTACGATGCCCAGTCCTTTGGTTAGCTGTGCAGCGAGGTGTACTGCGAGGACAGGTTCCACACACACTTCAACAAAGAGGTCCGCCTGAGTTGAAAGGTGAGTGTTTGGGAAGCTGTGCGGACAAAGAAGGCGCCCTTTGGCCTGGGCCAAATGCTTGTGATACACCCCTGGGCCTGCCGGCCTCTGAGGGCCCTGCCCTTGGACCCCTGCTCCCCTGCCCTTTGTTCAGTCACAGCAGAGATGGCCACACCCACTCCCTCAGTGAGGGCAGTGTTCCAACCTCCTTCAGCCCCGCCCCCTCTCTGCAGGTTACCGTGGACTACCGATGCTGCATTCTGAGGCCAGGGCGTTCCGAGAATGCCAAGGGCAGACATGATGACCTTCAATGATTTCCTCTTGTGTCAGTTTTGGTCAACTTTAGGAGCTAGGAAATGGTCCCCTTTACAGAAATGTTCAAATTTACTGGCATTTCATATATTCTCTGCTATAATATTGTCCTGATTCTTTCTGTATATTCTTTCCTTCTGTTTTTGTTTTCCTTAATCAAAGTGTGTCTTTTTAATCTTTTCAAAGAATATTCTTTGGACTTACTAAATCACCTCAATTTTATACGTTTTCTGTTGTATTAAGTTCTGCTCATATCTTTATTTATATTTTTTCTATGTTCTCAGGGTTTGTTGTTTTGATCATCTGATGTCAATTAAAACACTTGGTTATTCATTTTAATAAATCTTTTTACTTATAAAGATTTGAACTTTTGAAGATTCCAGCTTACTTGTAAGTTTCTAAGGGTCAGGTACTCTCCATTGTTGCTGGCCTAAGGCTTAGTTCAACATATAGCAATGTATATATTGACATATTTTCCCCTCGACTTTCTGTGATTCCCTACATCTCACCTTTCTTTGCAGACAAGCCATTTGAAATACCCTTAACTTATTTCACAGCCAATAAGTCTTTGAAATAATGTGTATTTTTGAGAGAAATCTTCTTATATCATTAGGCAGAAAATCTGACCTGCCATAGTTTTCAAAACAGCATAATTTCACTCTTCTCAATGATTAATCTGTTGTATTACACAACCTTTGAGTATTTAGCTTTATCAATGACATGTACTTTACAAATGTTTTAGAGATCCTACCAGTCTTTGAAAACATCCTTGTTCCTTGTTTCAGTTCCAGTTTTATGTATATTTTCTGCCTTGCACCTGATTATTCCAACATCTGATGGATGGCCTTGGGAAACTAATTCTCATATTGATTGTTTTTGCTGATTGTCTCCACTTGTAGCTGATTTCTTCATTATTGTGTAAATTTAGATCATGAGCTCATGTTTAGCTAAACAGCTGACATGGTAACAGGCTTAAGTGTGAACGCTCCTAAGCTTCAGGAGAAAGTCGGCAAAGATTTATTTTTGTCCCTCTGAGGAGTTGCCCGCAAGGACCCCATTTTTTAGAAGTGTTTGTCCAATACTCCCTCTAGAGGCAGGGGATTCAGACAGGGCTGCTTTGCGGCCCCCGAGATGGGGCAGCGGCTGTGGTCGACCTGTGGTCAGGGCAGGAGCCTCTCCGCGTTGGTCCCAGGGACCCATCTGCCTGCGAACTTCGGTCACCTGGCAGGAAGGTACGATGCCCAGTCCTTTGGTTAGCTGTGCAGCGAGGTGTACTGCGAGGACAGGTTCCACACACACTTCAACAAAGAGGTCCGCCTGAGTGGAAAGGTGAGTGTTTGGGAAGCTGTGCGGACAAAGAAGGCGCCCTTTGGCCTGGGCCAAATGCTTGTGATACACCCCTGGGCCTGCCGGCCTCTGAGGGCCCTGCCCTTGGACCCCTGCTCCCCTGCCCTTTGTTCAGTCACAGCAGAGATGGCCACACCCACTCCCTCAGTGAGGGCAGTGTTCCAACCTCCTTCAGCCCCGCCCCCTCTCCGCAGGTTTCCATGGACTACCGATGCTGCATTCTGAGGCCAGGGCGTTCCGAGAATGCCAAGGGCAGACATGATGACCTTCAATGATTTCCTCTTGTGTCAGTTTTGGTCAACTTTAGGAGCTAGGAAATGGTCCCCTTTACAGAAATGTTCAAATTTACTGGCATTTCATATATTCTCTGCTATAATATTGTCCTGATTCTTTCTGTATATTCTTTCCTTCTGTTTTTGTTTTCCTTAATCAAAGTGTGTCTTTTTAATCTTTTCAAAGAATATTCTTTGGACTTACTAAATCACCTCAATTTTATACGTTTTCTGTTGTATTAAGTTCTGCTCATATCTTTATTTATATTTTTTCTATGTTCTCAGGGTTTGTTGTTTTGATCATCTGATGTCAATTAAAACACTTGGTTATTCATTTTAATAAATCTTTTTACTTAGAAAGATTTGAACTTTTGAAGATTCCAGCTTACTTGTAAGTTTCTAAGGGTCAGGTCCTCTCCATTGTTGCTGGCCTAAGGCTTAGTTCACCATATAGCAGTGTATATAGTGACATATTTTCCCCTCGACTTTCTGTGATTCCCTACATCTCACCTTTCTTTGCAGACAAGCCATTTGAAATACCCTTAACTTATTTCACAGCCAATAAGTCTTTGAAATAATGTGTATTTTTGAGAGAAATCTTCTTATATCATTAGGCAGAAAATCTGACCTGCCATAGTTTTCAAAACAGCATAATTTCACTCTTCTCAATGATTAATCTGTTGTATTACACAACCTTTGAGTATTTAGCTTTATCAATGACATGTACTTTACAAATGTTTTAGAGATCCTACCAGTCTTAGTAAACATCCTTGTTCCTTGTTTCAGTTCCAGTTTTATGTATATTTTCTGCCTTGCACCTGATTATTCCAACATCTGATGGATGGCCTTGGGAAACTAATTCTCATATTGATTGTTTTTGCTGATTGTCTCCACTTGTAGCTGATTTCTTCATTATTGTGTAAATTTAGATCATGAGCTCATGTTTAGCTAAACAGCTGACATGGTAACAGGCTTAAGTGTGAACGCTCGTAAGCTTCAGGAGAAAGTCGGCAAAGATTTATTTGTGTCCCTCTGAGGAGTTGCCCGCAAGGACACCATTTTTTAGAAGTGTTGTTCCAACACACCCTCTAGAGGCAGGGGATTAAGACACGGCTGCTTTGCGGCCCCCGATCTGGGGCAGCGGCTGTGGTTGACCGGTGGTAAGGGCAGGAGCCTCTCCGCGTTGGTCCCAGGGACCCATCTGCCTGCGAACTTCGGTCACCTGACAGGAAGGTACGATGCCCAGTCCTATGGTTATCTGTGCAGCGAGGTGTAATGCGAGGACATGTTCCACACACACTTCAACAAAGAGGGCGGCCTGAGTGGAAAGGTGAGTGTTTGGGAAGCTGTGCAGACAAAGAAGGCGCCCTTTGGCCTGGGCCAAATGCTTGTGACACACCCCAGGGCCTGCCGGCCTCTGAGGGCACTGCCCTGGGCCCCCTGCTCCCCTGCCCTTTGTTCAGTCACAGCAGAGATGGCCACACCCACTCCCTCAGTGAGGGCAGTGTTCCAACCTCCTTCAGCCCCGCCCCCTCTCCGCAGGTTACCATGGACTACCGATGCTGCATTCTGAGGCCAGGGCGTTCCGAGAATGCCAAGGGCAGACATGATGACCTTCAATGATTTCCTCTTGTGTCAGTTTTGGTCAACTTTAGGAGCTAGGAAATGGTCCCCTTTACAGAAATGTTCAAATTTACTGGCATTTCATATATTCTCTGCTATAATATTGTCCTGATTCTTTCTGTATATTCTTTACTTATGTTTTTGTTTTCCTTAATCAAAGTGTGTCTTTTTAATCTTTTCAAAGAATATTCTTTGGACTTACTAAATCACCTCAATTTTATACGTTTTCTGTTGTATTAAGTTCTGCTCATATCTTTATTTATATTTTTTCTATGTTCTCAGGGTTTGTTGTTTTGATCATCTGATGTCAATTAAAACACTTGGTTATTCATTTTAATAAATCTTTTTACTTATAAAGATTTGAACTTTTGAAGATTCCAGCTTACTTGTAAGTTTCTAAGGGTCAGGTACTCTCCATTGTTGCTGGCCTAAGGCTTAGTTCAACATATAGCAATGTATATATTGACATATTTTCCCCTCGACTTTCTGTGATTCCCTACATCTCACCTTTCTTTGCAGACAAGCCATTTGAAATACCCTTAACTTATTTCACAGCCAATAAGTCTTTGAAATAATGTGTATTTTTGAGAGAAATCTTCTTATGTCATTAGGCAGAAAATCTGACCTGCCATAGTTTTCAAAACAGCATAATTTCACTCTTCTCAATGATTAATCTGTTGTATTACACAACCTTTGATTATTTAGCTTTATCAATGACATGTACTTTACAAATGTTTTAGAGATCCTACCAGTCTTGGAAAACATCCTTGTTCCTTGTTCCAGTTCCAGTTTTATGTATATTTTCTGCCTTGCACCTGATTATTCCAACATCTGATGGATGGCCTTGGGAAACTAATTCTCATATTGATTGTTTTTGCTGATTGTCTCCACTTGTACCTGATTTTTTCATTATTGTGTAAATTTAGATCATGAGCTCATGTTTAGCTAAACAGCTGACATTGTAACAGGCTTAAGTGTGAACGCTCGTAAGCTTCAGGAGAAAGTCGGCAAAGATTTATTTGTGTCCCTCCGATGAGTTGCCCGCAAGGACCCCATTTTTTAGAAGTGTTGGTCCAATACTCCCTCTAGAGGCAGGGGATTCAGACAGGGCTTCTTTGCGGCCCCCGATCTGGGGCAGCGACTGTGGTCGACCTGTGGTCAGGGCAGGAGCCTCTCCGCGTTGGTCCCAGGGACCCATCTGACTGCGAACTTCGGTCACCTGGCAGGGAGGTACGATGCCCAGTCCTATGGTTAGCTGTGCAGTGAGGTGTACTGCGAGGACACGTTCCACACACACTTCAACAAAGAGGGCCGCCTGAGTGGAAGGGTGAGTGTTTGGGAAGCTGTGCGGACAAAGAAGGCGCCCTTTGTCCTGGGCCAAATGCTTGTGACACACCCCTGGGCCTGCAGGCCTCTGAGGGCCCTGCCCTGTGCCCCCTGCTCCCCTGCCCTTTGTTCAGTCACAGCAGAGATGGCCACACACACTCCCTCAGTGAGGGCAGTGTTCCCACCTCCTTCAGCCCCGACCCTCTCCGCAGGTTACCATGGACTACCGATGCTGCATTCTGAGGCCAGGGCGTTCCGAGGATGCCAAGGGCAGACATGATGACCTTCAATGATTTCCTCTTGTGTCAGTTTTGGTCAACTTTAGGAGCTAGGAAATGGTCCCCTTTACAGAAATGTTCAAATTTACTGGCATTTCATATATTCTCTGCTATAACATTGTCCTGATTCTTTCTGTATATTCTTTACTTATGTTTTTGTTTTCCTTAATCAAAGTGTGTCTTTTAAATCTTTTCAAAGAATATTCTTTGGACTTACTAAATCACCTCAATTTTATACGTTTTCTGTTGTATTCAGTTCTGCTCATATCTTTATTTATATTTTTTCTATGTTCTCAGGGTTTGTTGTTTTGATCATCTGATGTCAATTAAAACACTTGGTTATTCATTTTCATAAATACTTTTACTTATAAAGATTTGAACTTTTGAAGATTCCAGCTTACTTGTAAGTTTCTAAGGGTCAGGTCCTCTCCATTGCTGCTGGCCTAAGGCTTAGTTCACCATATAGCAGTGTATATATTGACATATTTTCCCCTCGACTTTCTGTGATTCCCTACATCTCACCTTTCTTTGCAGAAAAGCCATTTGAAATACCCTTAACTTATTTCACAGCCAATAAGTCTTTGAAATAATGTGTATTTTTGAGAGAAATCTTCTTATATCATTAGGCAGAAAATCTGACCTGCCATAGTTTTCAAAACAGCATAATTTCACTATTCTCAATGATTAATCTGTTGTATTACACAACCTTTGTGTATTTAGCTTTATCAATGACATGTACTTTACAAATGTGCTTTACAAATGTACTTTACAAATGTTTTAGAGATCCTACCAGTCTTTGAATACATCCTTGTTCCTTGTTTCAGTTCCAGTTTTATGTATATTTTCAGCCTTGCACCTGATTATTCCAACATCTGATGGATGGCCTTGGGAAACTAATTCTCATATTGATTGTTTTTGCTGATTGTCTCCACTTGTAGCTGATTTCTTCATTATTGTGTAAATTTAGATCATGAGCTCATGTTTAGCTAAACAGCTGACATTGTAACAGGCTTAAATGTGAATGCTCATAAGCTTCAGGAGAAATTCGGCAAAGATTTATTTGTGTCCCTCCGATGAGTTGCCCGCAAGGACCCCACTTTTTAGAAGTGTTGGTCCAATACTCCCTCTAGAGGCAGGGGATTCAGACAGGGCTGCTTTGTGGCCCCCGATCCGGGACAGCGGCTGTGGTCGACCTGTGGTCAGGGCAGGAGCCTCTCCGCGTTGGACCCAGGGCCCCATCTGCCTGCGAACTTCGGTCACCTGGCAGGAAGGTACGATGCCCAGTCCTATGGTTAGCTGTGCAGCGAGGTGTACTGCGAGGACACGTTCCACACACACTTCAACAAGAGAGCGGCCTGAGTGGAAAGGTGAGAGTTTGGGAAGCTGTGCGGACAAAGAAGGCGCCCTTTGGCCTGGGCCAAATGCTTGTGACACACCCCAGGGCCTGCCGGCCTCTGAGGGCACTGCCCTGGGCCCCCTGCTCCCCTGCCCTTTGTTCAGTCACAGCAGAGATGGCCACACCCACTCCCTCAGTGAGGGCAGTGTTCCAACCTCCTTCAGCCCCGCCCCCTCTCCGCAGGTTACCATGGACTACCGATGCTGCATTCTGAGGCCAGGGCGTTCCGAGAATGCCAAGGGCAGACATGATGACCTTCAATGATTTCCTCTTGTGTCAGTTTTGGTCAACTTTAGGAGCTAGGAAATGGTCCCCTTTACAGAAATGTTCAAATTTACTGGCATTTCATATATTCTCTGCTATAATATTGTCCTGATTCTTTCTGTATATTCTTTACTTATGTTTTTGTTTTCCTTAATCAAAGTGTGTCTTTTTAATCTTTTCAAAGAATATTCTTTGGACTTACTAAATCACCTCAATTTTATACGTTTTCTGTTGTATTAAGTTCTGCTCATATCTTTATTTATATTTTTTCTATGTTCTCAGGGTTTGTTGTTTTGATCATCTGATGTCAATTAAAACACTTGGTTATTCATTTTAATAAATCTTTTTACTTATAAAGATTTGAACTTTTGAAGATTCCAGCTTACTTGTAAGTTTCTAAGGGTCAGGTACTCTCCATTGTTGCTGGCCTAAGGCTTAGTTCAACATATAGCAATGTATATATTGACATATTTTCCCCTCGACTTTCTGTGATTCCCTACATCTCACCTTTCTTTGCAGACAAGCCATTTGAAATACCCTTAACTTATTTCACAGCCAATAAGTCTTTGAAATAATGTGTATTTTTGAGAGAAATCTTCTTATGTCATTAGGCAGAAAATCTGACCTGCCATAGTTTTCAAAACAGCATAATTTCACTCTTCTCAATGATTAATCTGTTGTATTACACAACCTTTGATTATTTAGCTTTATCAATGACATGTACTTTACAAATGTTTTAGAGATCCTACCAGTCTTGGAAAACATCCTTGTTCCTTGTTCCAGTTCCAGTTTTATGTATATTTTCTGCCTTGCACCTGATTATTCCAACATCTGATGGATGGCCTTGGGAAACTAATTCTCATATTGATTGTTTTTGCTGATTGTCTCCACTTGTACCTGATTTTTTCATTATTGTGTAAATTTAGATCATGAGCTCATGTTTAGCTAAACAGCTGACATTGTAACAGGCTTAAGTGTGAACGCTCGTAAGCTTCAGGAGAAAGTCGGCAAAGATTTATTTGTGTCCCTCCGATGAGTTGCCCGCAAGGACCCCATTTTTTAGAAGTGTTGGTCCAATACTCCCTCTAGAGGCAGGGGATTCAGACAGGGCTTCTTTGCGGCCCCCGATCTGGGGCAGCGACTGTGGTCGACCTGTGGTCAGGGCAGGAGCCTCTCCGCGTTGGTCCCAGGGACCCATCTGACTGCGAACTTCGGTCACCTGGCAGGGAGGTACGATGCCCAGTCCTATGGTTAGCTGTGCAGTGAGGTGTACTGCGAGGACACGTTCCACACACACTTCAACAAAGAGGGCCGCCTGAGTGGAAGGGTGAGTGTTTGGGAAGCTGTGCGGACAAAGAAGGCGCCCTTTGTCCTGGGCCAAATGCTTGTGACACACCCCTGGGCCTGCAGGCCTCTGAGGGCCCTGCCCTGTGCCCCCTGCTCCCCTGCCCTTTGTTCAGTCACAGCAGAGATGGCCACACACACTCCCTCAGTGAGGGCAGTGTTCCCACCTCCTTCAGCCCCGACCCTCTCCGCAGGTTACCATGGACTACCGATGCTGCATTCTGAGGCCAGGGCGTTCCGAGGATGCCAAGGGCAGACATGATGACCTTCAATGATTTCCTCTTGTGTCAGTTTTGGTCAACTTTAGGAGCTAGGAAATGGTCCCCTTTACAGAAATGTTCAAATTTACTGGCATTTCATATATTCTCTGCTATAACATTGTCCTGATTCTTTCTGTATATTCTTTACTTATGTTTTTGTTTTCCTTAATCAAAGTGTGTCTTTTAAATCTTTTCAAAGAATATTCTTTGGACTTACTAAATCACCTCAATTTTATACGTTTTCTGTTGTATTCAGTTCTGCTCATATCTTTATTTATATTTTTTCTATGTTCTCAGGGTTTGTTGTTTTGATCATCTGATGTCAATTAAAACACTTGGTTATTCATTTTCATAAATACTTTTACTTATAAAGATTTGAACTTTTGAAGATTCCAGCTTACTTGTAAGTTTCTAAGGGTCAGGTCCTCTCCATTGCTGCTGGCCTAAGGCTTAGTTCACCATATAGCAGTGTATATATTGACATATTTTCCCCTCGACTTTCTGTGATTCCCTACATCTCACCTTTCTTTGCAGAAAAGCCATTTGAAATACCCTTAACTTATTTCACAGCCAATAAGTCTTTGAAATAATGTGTATTTTTGAGAGAAATCTTCTTATATCATTAGGCAGAAAATCTGACCTGCCATAGTTTTCAAAACAGCATAATTTCACTCTTCTCAATGATTAATCTGTTGTATTACACAACCTTTGTGTATTTAGCTTTATCAATGACATGTACTTTACAAATGTGCTTTACAAATGTACTTTACAAATGTTTTAGAGATCCTACCAGTCTTTGAATACATCCTTGTTCCTTGTTTCAGTTCCAGTTTTATGTATATTTTCAGCCTTGCACCTGATTATTCCAACATCTGATGGATGGCCTTGGGAAACTAATTCTCATATTGATTGTTTTTGCTGATTGTCTCCACTTGTAGCTGATTTCTTCATTATTGTGTAAATTTAGATCATGAGCTCATGTTTAGCTAAACAGCTGACATTGTAACAGGCTTAAATGTGAATGCTCATAAGCTTCAGGAGAAATTCGGCAAAGATTTATTTGTGTCCCTCCGATGAGTTGCCCGCAAGGACCCCACTTTTTAGAAGTGTTGGTCCAATACTCCCTCTAGAGGCAGGGGATTCAGACAGGGCTGCTTTGTGGCCCCCGATCCGGGACAGCGGCTGTGGTCGACCTGTGGTCAGGGCAGGAGCCTCTCCGCGTTGGACCCAGGGCCCCATCTGCCTGCGAACTTCGGTCACCTGGCAGGAAGGTACGATGCCCAGTCCTATGGTTAGCTGTGCAGCGAGGTGTACTGCGAGGACACGTTCCACACACACTTCAACAAGAGAGCGGCCTGAGTGGAAAGGTGAGAGTTTGGGAAGCTGTGCGGACAAAGAAGGCGCCCTTTGTCCTGGGCCAAAAGCTTCTGACACACCCCTGGGCCTGCCGGCCTCTGAGGGCCCTGCCCTGGTCCCCCTGCTCCCCTGCCATTTGTTCAGTCACAGCAGAGATGGCCACACCCACTCCCTCAGTGAGGGCAGTGTTCCAACCTCCTTCAGCCCCGCCCCCTCTCCGCAGGTTACCATGGACTACCGATGCTGCATTCTGAGGCCAGGGCGTTCCGAGAATACCAAGGGCAGACATGATGACCTTCAATGATTTCCTCTTGTGTCAGTTTTTGTCAACTTTAGGAGCTAGGAAATGGTCCCCTTTACAGAAATGTTCAAATTTACTGGCATTTCATATATTCTCTGCTATAACATTGTCCTGATTCTTTCTGTATATACTTTACTTATGTTTTTGTTTTCCTTAATCAAAGTGTGTCTTTTAAATCTTTTCAAAGAATATTCTTTGGACTTACTAAATCATCTCAATTTTATACGTTTTCTGTTTTATTAAGTTCTGCTCATATCTTTATTTATATTTTTTCTATGTTCTCAGGGTTTGTTGTTTTGATCATCTGATGTCAATTAAAACACTTGGTTATTCATTTTAATAAATCTTTTTACTTATAAAGATTTGAACTTTGGAAGATTCCAGCTTACTTGTAAGTTTCTAAGGGTCAGGTACTCTCCATTGTTGCTGGCCTAAGGCTTAGTTCAACATATAGCAATGTATATATTGACATATTTTCCCCTCGACTTTCTGTGATTCCCTACATCTCACCTTTCTTTGCAGACAAGCCATTTGAAATACCCTTAACTTATTTCACAGCCAATAAGTCTTTGAAATAATGTGTATTTTTGAGAGAAATCTTCTTATATCATTAGGCAGAAAATCTGACCTGCCATAGTTTTCAAAACAGCATAATTTCACTCTTCTCAATGATTAATCTGTTGTATTACACAACCTTTGAGTATTTAGCTTTATCAATGACATGTACTTTACAAATGTTTTAGAGATCCTACCAGTCTTTGAAAACATCCTTGTTCCTTGTTTCAGTTCCAGTTTTATGTATATTTTCTGCCTTGCACCTGATTATTCCAACATCTGATGGATGGCCTTGGGAAACGAATTCTCATATTGATTGTTTTTGCTGATTGTCTCCACTTGTAGCTGATTTCTTCATTATTGTGTAAATATAGATCATGAGCTCATGTTTAGCTAAACAGCTGACATTGTAACACGCTTAAGTGTGAACGCTCATAAGCTTCAGGAGAAAGTCGGCAAAGATTTATTTGTGTCCTTCCGATGAGTTGCCCGCAAGGACCCCATTTTTTAGAAGTGTTGGTCCAATTCTCCCTCTAGAGGCAGGGGATTCAGACAGGGCTGCTTTGCGGCCCCCGATCTGGGGCAGCGGCTGTGGTCGACCTGTGGTCAGGGCAGGAGCCTCTCCGCGTTGGTCCCAGGGACCCATCTGCCTGCGAACTTCGGTCACCTGGCAGGAAGGTACGATGCCCAGTCCTATGGTTAGCTGTGCAGTGAGGTGTACTGCGAGGACACGTTCCACACACACTTCAACAAAGAGGGCCGCCTGAGTGGAAAGGTGAGTGCTTGGGAAGCTGTGCGGACAAAGAAGGCACCCTTTGGCCTCGGCCAAATGCTTGTGTCACACCCCTGGGCCTGCGGGCCTCTGAGGGCCCTGCCCTGGGCCCCCTGCTCCCTGCCCTTTGTTCAGTCACAGCAGAGATGGCCACACCCACTCCCTCAGTGAGGGCAGTGTTCCAACCTCCTTCAGCCCCGCCCCCTCTCCGCAGGTTACCATGGACTACCGATGCTGCATTCTGAGGCCAGGGCGTTCCGAGAATGCCAAGGGCAGACATGATGACCTTCAATGATTTCCTCTTGTGTCAGTTTTGGTCAACTTTAGGAGCTAGGAAATGGTCCCCTTTACAGAAATATTCAAATTTACTGGCATTTCATATATTCTCTGCTATAACATTGTCCTGATTCTTTCTGTATATTCTTTACTTATGTTTTTGTTTTCCTTAATCAAAGTGTGTCTTTTAAATCTTTTCAAAGAATATTCTTTGGACTTACTAAATCACCTCAATTTTATACGTTTTCTGTTGTATTAAGTTCTTCTCATATCTTTATTTATATTTTTTCTATGTTCTCAGGGTTTGTTGTTTTGATCATCTGATGTCAATTAAAACACATGGTTATTCATTTTAATAAATCTTTTTACTTAGAAAGATTTGAACTTTTGAAGATTCCAGCTTACTTGTAAGTTTCTAAGTGTCAGGTCCTCTCCATTGTTGCTCGCCTAAGGCTTAGTTCACCATATAGCAATGTATATATTGACATATTTTCCCCTCGACTTTCTGTGATTCCCTACATCTCACCTTTCTTTGCAGACAAGCCATTTGAAATACCCTTAACTTATTTCACAGCCAATAAGTCTTTGAAATAATGTGTATTTTTGAGAGAAATCTTCTTATATCATTAGGCAGAAAATCTGACCTGCCATAGTTTTCAAAACAGCATAATTTCACTCTTCTCAATGATTAATCTGTTGTATTACACAACCTTTGAGTATTTAGCTTTATCAATGACATGTACTTTACAAATGTTTTAGAGATCCTACCAGTCTTGGAAAACATCCTTGTTCCTTGTTTCAGTAACAGTTTTATGTATATTTTCTGCCTTTCACCTGATTATTCCAACATCTGATGGATGGCCTTGGGAAACGAATTCGCATATTGATTGTTTTTGCTGATTGTCTCCAGTTGTAGCTGATTTCTTCATTATTGTGTAAATTTAGATCATGAGCTCATGTTTAGCTAAACAGCTGACCTTGTAAGAGGCTTAGGTGTGAACGCTCCTAAGCTTCAGCAGAAAGTTGTCAAAGATTTATTTCTGTCCCTCCGATGAGTTGCCCGCAAGGACCCAATTTTCTAGAAGTGTTGGTCGAATAATCCCTCTAGAGGGAGGGGATTCATACAGGGCTGCTTTGCTGCCCCGGATCTGTGGCAGGGGCAGTGGGCGGCATGTGGTTCAGGCAGAAGACTCTCCGCGGTTGTCCCGGGACCATCGGCCTGCGAACTTCGGTCAGCTGGCAGGAAGCCACGATGCCCAGACCTATGGTTAGCTGTGCAGCGAGGTGTACTGCGCAGAAACGTTCCACACCCACTTCAAGTAAGAGGGCGGCCTGAGTGGAAAGGTGAGAGTTTGGGCAGCTGTGCAGACAAAGAAGGCGCCCTTTGGCCTGGTCCTAAATGCTTGTGACACCCCACTGGGCCTGCCGGGCACTGAGGGCACTGCCCTGGGCCCCCTGTTCTCCTGCACTTTGTTCAGTCACAGCAGAGATGGCCACACCCACTCCCTCAGTGAGGGCTGTATTCCAACCTCCCTCAGCCCCGCCACCTCTCCACAGGTTACCATTGACAACAAATGCTGCATTCTTAGGCCAGGGCGTTCCAAGAATGCCAAGGGCAGACATGATGGCCTTAAATGAATTCCCCTTGTGTCAGTTTTGGTAAACTTTAGGGGCTGGGAAATGGTCCACTTTACAGAAATGTTCAAATTTACTGCCATTTCATATATTCTCTGCTATAACATTGTCCTGATTCTTTCTGTATATTCTCTACTTATGTTTCTGTTTTCCTTAATCAAAGTGTGTCTTTTAAATCTTTTCAAAGAATATTCATTGGACTTACTAAATCACCTCAATTTTATACGTTTTCTATTGTATTAAGTTCTGGTCATATCGTTCTTTATCTTTTTTATGTTCTCAGGGTTTATTGTTTTGATCTTCTGATATCAATTATAACACTTGTTTATACATTTTAATAAATCGTTTTACTTATAAAGTTTTCATCTTTTGAAGATTCCAGCTTACTTGTAAGTTTCTAAGGGTCAGGTCCTCTCTATCGTTGCTGGCCTAATGCTTAGTTCAACATATAGCAATCTATATATTGACATATTTTCCCCTCGACTTTCTGTGCTTCCCTACATCTCACCTTTCTTTGCAGACAAGCCATTTGAAATATCCTTAACTTATTTCATAGCCAATAAGTCTTTGAAATAATGTGTATTTTTTAGATTAATCTTCTTATATAATTAGGCAGAAAATCTGACCTGCCATAGTTTTCAAAACAGCATAATTTCACTCTTCTCAATGATTAATCTGTTGTATTACACAACCTTTGAGTATTTAGCTTTATCAATGACATGTAATTTAAAAATGTTTTAGAGATCCTACCAGTCTTTGAAAACATCCTTGTTCCTTGTTTCACTTCCAGTTTTATGTATATTTTCTGCCTTGCACCTGATTATTCCAACATCTGATGGATGGCCTTGAGAATCTAATTCTGGTATTGATTGTTTTTGCTGATTGTCTCCACTTGTAGCTGATTTCTTCATTATTGTGTAAATTTAGATCATGAGCTCATGTTTAGCTAAATAGCTGACCTTGTAAGAGGCTTAGGTGTGAAAGCTCGTAAGCTTCAGCAGAAAGTCGGCAAAGATTTATTTGTGTCCCTCCAATGAGTTGCCCGCAAGGACCCCGTTTTCTACAAGTGTTGTTCCAATACTCCCTCCCGAGGCAGGGGACTCAGACAGGGCTGCTTTGCGGCCCCTGATCTGGGACAGGGGCAGTGGTGGGCATGTGGCCCGGGCAGGAGCCTCTCCGCGTGGGTCCCTGGGACCCATCTGCCTGCGAACTTCGGTCACCTGGCAGGAAGCTACAATGCCCAGTCCTATGGTTAGCTGTGCATCGAGATGTACTGCGCGGAAATGTTCCACACACACTTCAAGTAAGAGGGCGGCCTGAGTGAAAAGGTGAGAGTTTGGCCAGCTGTGCAGACAAAGAAGGCACCCTTTGGCGTGGGCCTATAAGTTTGTGACAGCCCCCTGGGCCTGCCGGGCTCTGAGGGCCCTGCCCTGGGCCCCCTGCTCCCTGGCCGTTTGTTCAGTCACAGCAGAGATGGCCACACCCACTCCCTCAGTGATGGCGGTGTTCCAACCTGCCTCATCCCCGCCCCCTCTCCGCAGGTTGCCATGGACTACCGATGCTGCATTCTGAGGCCAGGGCGTTCCGAGAATGCCAAGGGCAGACATGATGGGCTTAAATGAATTCCCCTTGTGTCAGTTTTGGTAAACTTTAGGAGCTAGGAAATGGTCCACTTTACAGAAATGTTCAAATTTACTGGCATTTCATATATTCTCTGCTATAACATTGTCCTGATTCTTTCTGTATATTCTTTACTTATGTTTTTGTTTTCCTTAATCAAAGTGTGTCTTTTAAATATTTTCAAAGAATATTCTTTGGACTTACTAAATCACCTCAATTTTATACGTTTTGTGTTGTAATAATTTCTGCTCCTATCTTTATTTATCTTTTTTCTATGTTCTCAGGGGTTATTGTTTTGATCTTATGATGTCAAATAAAAAACATGGTTATTCATTATAATAAATCTTTTTACTTATAAAGATTTGAACTTTTGAAGATTCCAGCTTACTTGGAAGTTTCTAAGGGTCAGGTCCTCTCCAACGTTGCTGGCCTAAGGCTTAGTTCAACATATAGCAATGTATATATTGACATATTTTCCCCTCGACTTTCTGTGATTCCCTACATCTCACCTTTCTTTGCAGACAAGCCATTTGAAATACCCTTAACTTATTTCATAGCCAATAAGTCTTTGAAATAATGTGTATTTTTTAGGGAAATCTTCTTATATAATTAGGCTGAAAATCTGACTTGCCATAGTTTTAAAAACAGCATAATTTCACTCTTCTCAATGATTAATCTGTTGTATTACACAACCTTTGAGTATTTAGCTCTATCAATGACATGTCCTTTAAAAATGTTTTAGAGATCCTACCGGTCTTTGAAATCATCAATGTTCCTTGTTTCAGTTCCAGTTTTATGTATATTTTCTGCCTTGCAACTGATTATTCCAACATCTGAGGGATGGCCTTGGGAATCTAATTCTGTTATTGATTGTTTTTGCTGATTGTCTCCACTTGTAGCTGATTTCTTCATTATTGTGTAAATTTAGATCATGAGCTCATGTTTAGCTAAACAGCTGATATTGTAACAGGCTTAGGTGTGAACGCTCATAAGCTTCAGCAGAAAGTCGTCAAAGATTTATTTCCGTCCCTGCGATGAGTTGCCCGCAAGGACCCCGTTTTCTAGAAGTGTTGGTGCAAAACTCCTTCTAGAGGGAGGGGATTCAGACAGGGCTACTTTGCTGCCCCCGATCTGGGGCAGGGGCAGTGGGCAGCATGTGGTTCAGGCAGAAGACTCTCCGCGGTTGTCCCGGGACCATCTGCCTGAGAACTTCGGTCAGCTTGCAGGAAGCTACGATGCCCAGACCTATGGTTAGCTGTGCAGCGAGGTGTACTGCGCGGACACGTTCCACACCCACTTCAAGTAAGAGGGCGGCATGAGTGGAAAGGTGAGAGTTTGGGCAGCTGTGCAGACAAAGAAGGCACACTTTGGCCTGGTCATAAATGCTTGTGACACCCCACTGGGCCTGCCGGGCACTGAGGGCCCTGCCCTGGGCCCCCTGTTCCCCTGCCCTTTGTTCAGTCACAGCAGAGATGGCCACACCCACTCCCTCAGTGAGGGCAGTATTCCAAACTCCCTCAGCCCCGCCCCCTCTCCACAGGTTACCATTGACTACAAATGCTGCATTCTGAGGCCAGGGCGTTCCAAGAATGCCAAGGGCAGACATGATGGCCTTAAATGAATTCCCCTTGTGTCAGTTTTGGTAAACTTTAGGGGCTAGGAAATGGTCCACTTTACAGAAATGTTCAAATTTACTGGCATTTCATATATTCTCTGCTATAACATTGTCCTGATTCTTTCTGTATATTCTCTACTTATGTTTTTGTTTTCCTTAATCAAAGTGTGTCTTTTAAATCTTTTCAAAGAATATTCTTTGGACTTACTAAATCACCTCAATTTTATACGTTTTCTGTTGTATTAAGTTCTGGTCATATCTTTCTTTATCTTTTTTTATGTTCTCAGGGGTTATTGTTTTGATCTTATGATGTCAAATAAAAAACTTGGTTATTCATTTTAATAAATCTTTTTAGTTAGAAAGATTTGAACTTTTGAAGATTCCAGCTTACTTGTAAGTTTCTAAGGGTCAGGTCCTCTCCATCGTTGCTGGCCTAAGGCTTAGTTCACCATATAGCAATGTATATATTCACATATTTTCCCCTCGACTTTGTGTGATTCGCTACATCCCACCTTTCTTTGCAGACAAGCCATTTGAAATATGCTTAACTTATTTCACAGCCAATAAGTCTTTGAAATAAGTTATATTTTTTAGAGAAATCTTCTTATATAATTAGGCAGAAAATCTGAGCTGCCATAGTTTTCAAAACAGCATAATTTCACTCTTCTCAATGATTAATCTGTTGTATTACACAACCTTTGAGTATTTAGCTTTATCAATGACATGTACTTTAAAAATGTTTTAGAGTTCCTACCAGTCTTTGAAAATATCCTTGTTCCTTGTTTCAGTTCCAGTTTTATGTATATTTTCTGCCTTGCAACTGATTATTCCAACATCTGAGGGATGGCCTTGGGAATCTAATTCTGGTATTGATTGTTTTTGCTGATTGTCTCCACTTGTAGCTGATTTCTTCATTATTGTGTAAATTTAGATCATGAGCTCATATTTAGCTAAACAGCTGACATTTTAACAGGCTTAGGTGTGAACGCTCGTAAGCTTCAGCAGAAAGTCGTCAAAGATTTATTTCTGTCCCTCTGATGAGTTGCCCGCAAGGACCCCGTTTTCTAGAAGTGTTGGTGCAAAACTCCCTCTAGAGGGAGGGGATTCAGACAGGGCTGCTTTGCTTCCCCCGATCTGTGGCAGGGGCAGTGGGCGGCATGTGGTTCGGGCAGAAGACTCTCCGCGGTTGTCCCGGGATCATCTGCCTGCGAACTTCCGTCAGCTGGCAGGAAGCTACGATGCCCAGACCTATGGTTAGCTGTGCAGCGAGGTGTACTGCGCGGACACGTTCCACACCCACTGCAAGTAAGAGGGCGGCCTGAGTGGAAAGGTGAGAGTTTGGGCAGCTGTGCAGACAAAGAAGGCGCCCTTTGGCCTGGTCCTAAATGCTTGTGCCACCCCCCTGGGCCTGCCGGGCACTGAGGGCCCTGCCCTGTACCCCCTGTTCCCCTGCCCTTTGTTCAGTCACAGCAGAGATGGCCACACCCACTCCCTCAGTGAGGGCAGTATTCCAACCTCCCTCAGCCCCGCCCCCTCTCCACAGGTTACCATTGACTACAAATGCTGCATTCTGAGGCCAGGGCGTTCCAAGAATGCCAAGGGCAGACATGATGGCCTTAAATGAATTCCCCATGTATCAGTTTTGGTAAACTTTAGGAGCTAGGAAATGGTCCACTTTACAGAAATGTTCAAATTTACTGCCATTTCATATATTCTCTGCTATAACATTGTCCTGATTCTTTCTGTATATTCTCTACTTATGTTTTTGTTTTCCTTAATCAAATTGTGTCTTTTAAATCTTTTCAAAGAATATTCTTTGGACTTTCTAAATCACCTCAATTTTATACGTTTTCTGTTGTATTAAGTTCTGATCATATCTTTCTTTATCTTTTTTCTATGTTCTCAGGGTTTATTGTTTTGATCTTCTGATGTCTATTAAAACACTTGGTTATACATTTTAATAAATCTTTTTACTTATAAAGATTTGAACTTTTGAAGATTCCAGCTTACTTGTAAGTTTCTAAGGGTCAGGTCCTCTCCATCGTTGCTGGCTTAATGCTTAGTTCACCATATAGCAATGTATATATTGACATATTTTCCCCTCGACTTTCTGTGATTCCCTACATCTCACCTTTCTTTGCAGACAAGCCATTTGAAATATCCTTAACTTATTTCATAGCCAATAAGTCTTTGAAATAATGTGTATTTTTTAGATTAATCTTCTTATATAATTAGGCAGAAAATCTGACCTGCCATAGTTTTCAAAACAGCATAATTTCACTCTTCTCATTGATTAATCTGTTGTATTACACAACCTTTGAGTATTTAGCTTTATCAATGACATGTACTTTAAAAATGTTTTAGAGATCCTACCAGTCTTTGAAAACATCCTTGTTCCTTGTTTCAGTTCTTGTTTTATGTATATTTTCTGCCTTGCACCTGATTATCCCAACATCTGAGGGATGGCCTTGGGAATCTAATTCTGGTATTGATTGCTTTTGCTGATTGTCTCCACTTCTAACTGATTTCTTCATTATTGTGTAAATTTAGATCATGAGCTCATGTTTAGCTAAACAGCTGACCTTGTAAGAGGCTTAGGTGTGAACGCTCGTAGGCTTCAGCAGAAAGTCGTCAAAGATTTATTTCTGTCCCTCTGATGAGTTGCCCGCAAGGACCCAATTTTCTAGAAGTGTTGGTCGAATACTCCCTCTCGAGGGAGGGGATTCATACAGGGCTGCTTTGCTGCCCCGGATCTGGGGCAGGGGCAGGGGCGGCATTTGGTTCGGGCAGAAGCCTCTCTGCGGGTGTCCCGGGACCATCTGCCTGCAAAATTCGGTCAGCTGGCAGGAAGCTACGCTGCCGAGACCTTTTGTTAGCTGTGCAGTGAGGTGTACTACGCGGACACGTTCCACACCCACTTCAAGTAAGAGGGCGGCCTGAGTGGAAAGGTGAGAGTCTTGGCAGCTATGCAGACAAAGAAGGCGCCCTTTGGCCTGGGCCTAAATGCTTGTGACAGCCCCCTGGGCCTGCCAGGCACTGAGGGCCCTGCCCTGAGTCCCCTGCTCCCCTGCCCTTTATTCAGTGACAGCAGAGATGGCCACAGACACTCCCTCAGTGAGGGCAGTGTTCCAACTTCCCTCAGCCCCGCCCCCTCTCCGCAGGTTACCATGGACTACAGATGCTGCATTCTGAGGCCAGTGCGTTCCGAGAATGCTAAGGGCAGACATGATTGCCTTAAATGAATTCCCCTTGTGTCAATTTTGGTAAAGTGTAGTTGCTAGGAAATGGTCCACTTTACAGAAATGTTCAAATTTCCTGGTATTTCATATATTCTCTGCTATAACATTGTCCTGATTATTTCTGTATATTCTTTACTTATGTTTTTGTTTTCCTTAATCAAAGTGTGTCTTTTAAATCTTTTCAAAGAATATTCTTTGGACTTACTAAATCACCTCAATTTTATACGTTTTCTGTTGTATTACGTTCTGCTCATATCTTTATTTATCTTTTTTCTATGTTCTCAGGGGTTATTGTTTTGATCTTATGATGTCAAATAAAAAACTTGGTTATTCATTTTAATAAATCTTTTTACTTATAAAGATTTGAACTTTTGAAGATTCCAGCTTACTTGTAAGTTTCTAAGGGTCAGGTCCTCTCCATCGTTGCTGTCCTAAGGCTTAGTTCACCATATAGCAATGTATATATTGACATATTTTCCCCTCGACTTTGTGTGATTTTCTACATCCCACATTTCTTTGCAGACAAGCCATTTGAAATATCCTTAACTTATTTCACAGCCAATAAGTCTTTGAAATAATGTATATTTTTTTAGAGAAATCTTCTTATATAATTAGGCACAAATTGTGAGCTGCCATAGTTTTCAAAACAGCATAATTTCACTCTTCTCAATGATTAATCTGTTGTATTACACAACCTTTGAGTATTTAGCTTTATCAATGACATGTACTTTAAAAATGTTTTAGAGATCCTACCAGTCTTTGAAAACATCCTTGTTCCTTGTTTCAGTTCCAGTTTTATGTATATTTTCTGCCTTGCAACTGATTATTCCAACATCGGAGGGATGGCCTTGTGAATCTAATTCTGGTATTGATTGTTTTTGCTGATTGTCTCCACTTGTAGCTGATTTCTTCATTATTGTGTAAATTTAGATCATGAGCTCATGTTTAGCTAAACAGCTGACATTTTAACAGGCTTAGGTGTGAACGCTCATAAACTTCAGCAGAAAGTCGTCAAAGATTTATTTCTGTCCCTCCGATGAGTTGCCCGCAAGGACCCCGTTTTCTAGAAGTGTTGGTGCAAAACTCCCTCTAGAGGGAGGGGATTCAGACAGGGCTGTTTTGCTGCCCCGGATCTGGGGCAGGGGCAGTGGGCGGCATTTGGTTCGGGCAGAAGACTCTCCGCGGTTGTCCCAGGACCATCTCCCTGCGAACTTCGGTCAGCTGGCAGGAAGCTACGATGCCCAGACCTATGGTTAGCTGTGCAGCGAGGTGTACTGCGCGGACACGTTCCACACCCACTTCAAGTAAGAGGGCGGCCTGAGTGGAAAGGTGAGAGTTTGGGCAGCTGTGCAGACAAAGAAGGCGCCCTTTAGCCTGGTCCTAAATGCTTGTGCCACCCCCCTGGGCCTGCCGGGCACTGAGGGCCCTGCCCTGTGTCCGCTGTTCCCCTGCCCTTTGTTCAGTCACAGCAGAGATGGCCACACCCACTCCCTCAGTGAGGGCAGTATTCCAACCTCCCTCAGCCCCGCCCCCTCTCCACAGGTTACCATTGACTACAAATGCTGCATTCTGAGGCCAGGGCGTTCCAAGAATGCCAAGGGCAGACATGATGGCCTTAAATGAAATCCCCTTGTGTCAGTTTTGGTAAACTTTAGGAGCTAGGAAATGGTCCACTTTACAGAAATGTTCAAATTTACTGCCATTTCATATATTTTCTGCTATAATATTGTCCTGATTCTTTCTGTATATTCTCTACTTATGTTTTTGTTTTCCTTAATCAAAGTGTGTCTTTTAAATCTTTTCAAAGAATATTCTTTGGACTTACTAAATCACCTCAATTTTATACGTTTTCTGTTGTATTAAGTTCTGGTCATATCTTTCTTTATCTTTTTTCTATGTTCTCAGGGTTTATTGTTTTGATCTTCTGATGTCAATTAAAACACTTGATTATACACTTTAATAAATCATATTACTTATAAAGATTTGAACTTTTGAAGATTCCAGCTTACTTGTAAGTTTCTAAGGGTCAGGTCCTCTCCATCGTTGCTGGCCTAAGGCTTATTTCACCATATAGCAATGTATATATTGACATATTTTCCCCTCAACTTTCTGTGATTCCCTACATCTCACCTTTCTTTGCAGACAAGCCATTTGAAATATCCTTAACTTATTTCATAGCCAATAAGTCTTTGAAATAATGTGTATTTTTTAGATTAATCTTCTTATATAATTAGGCAGAAAATCTGACCTGCCATAGTTTTCAAAACAACATAATTTCACTCTTCTCAATGATTAATCTGTTGTATTACACAACCTTTGAGTATTTAGCTTTATCAATGACATGTACTTTAAAAATGTTTTAGAGATCCTACCAGTCTTTGAAAACATCCTTGTTCCTTGTTTCAGTTCCAGTTTTATGTATATTTTCTGCCTTGCACCTGATTATTCCAACATCTGAGGGCTGGCCTTAGGAATCTAATTCTTGTATTGATTGTTTTTGCTGATTGTCTCCACTTGTAGCTGATTTCTTCATTATTGTGTAAATTTAGATCATGAGCTCATGTTTAGCTAAACAGCTGACATTTTAACAGGCTTAGGTGTGAACGCTCCTAAGCTTCAGCACAAAGTTGTCAAAGATTTATTTCTGTCCCTCCGATGAGTTGCCCGCAAGGACCCAATTTTCTAGAAGTGTTGGTCGAATAATCCCTCTAGAGGGAGGGGATTCATACAGGGCTGCTTTGCTGCCCCGGATCTGTGGCAGGGGCAGTGGGCGGCATGTGGTTCGGGCAGAAGCCTCTCTGCGGGTGTCCCGGGATCATCTGCCTGCGAAATTCGGTCAGCTGGCAGGAAGCTATGATGCCCAGACCTATTGTTAGCTGTGCAGCGAGGTGTACTGCGCAGACACGTTCCACACCCCCTTCAAGTAAGAGGGCGGCCTGTGTGGAAAGGTGAGAGTTTGGGCAGCTATGTAGACAAAGAAGGCGCCCTTTGGCCTGGGCCTAAATGCTTGTGACAACCCCCTGGGCCTGCCAGGCACTGAGGGCCCTGCCCTGGGCCCCCTGCTCCCCTGCCCTTTATTCAGTGACAGCAGAGATGGCCACAGACACTCCCTCAGTGAGGACAGTGTTCCAACCTCCCTCAGCCCCGCCCCCTCTCCACAGGTTACCATGGACTACAGATGCTGCATTCTGAGGCCAGGGCGTTCCAAGAATTCCAAGGGCAGACATGATGGCCTTAAATGAATTCCCCTTGTGTCAATTTTGGTAAAGTGCAGGAGCTAGGAAATGGTCCACTTTACAGAAATGTTCAAATTTACTGCCATTTCATATATTCTCTGCTATAACATTTTCCTGATTCTTTCTGTATATTCTTAACTTATGTTTTTGTTTTCCTTAATCAAAGTGTGTCTTTTAAATCTTTTCAAAGAATATTCTTTGGACTTACTAAATCACCTCAATTTTATACGTTTTCTCTTGTATTCAGTTCTGCTCATATCTTTATTTATCTTTTTTCTATGTTCTCAGGGGTTATTGTTTTGATCTTATGATGTCAAATAAAAAAACTTGGTTATTCATTTTAATAAAACTTTTTACTTATAAAGATTTGAACTTTTGAAGATTCCAGCTTACTTGTAAGTTTCTAAGGGTCAGGTCCTCTCCATCGTTGCTGGCCTAAGGCTTAGTTCACCATATAGCAATGTATATATTGACATATTTTCCCCTCGACTTTGTGTGATTCCCTACATCCCACCTTTCTTTGCAGACAAGCCATTTGAAATATCCTTAACTTATTTCACAGCCAATAAGTCTTTGAAATAATGTATATTTTTTAGAGAAATCTTCTTATATAATTAGGCAGAAAATCTGACCTGCCATAGTTTTCAAAACAGCATAATTTCACACTTCTCAATGATTAATCTGTTGTATTACACAACCTTTCAGTATTTAGCTTTATCAATGACATGTCCTTTAAAAATGTTTTAGAGATCCTACCAGTCTTTGAAAACATCCTTGTTCCTTGTTTCAGTTCCAGTTTTATGTATATTTTCTGCCTTACAACTGATTATTCCAACATCTGAGGGATGGCCTTGGGAATGTAATTCTGGTATTGATTGTTTTTGCTGATTGTCTCCACTTGTAGCTGATTTCTTCATTATTGTGTAAATTTAGATCATGAGCTCATGTTTAGCTAAACAGCTGACATTTTAACAGGCTTAGGTGTGAACGCTCGTAAGCTTCAGCAGAAAGTCGTCAAAGATTTATTTCTGTCCCTCCGATGAGTTGCCCGCAAGGACCCAATTTTCTAGAAGTGTTGGTCGAATTATCCCTCTAGTGGGAGGGGATTCATAGAGGGCTGCTTTGCTGCCCCGGATCTGGGGCAGGGGCAGTGGGCGGCATGTGGTTCGGGCAGAAGCCTCTCTGCGGGTGTCCCGGGATCATCTGCCTGCGAAATTCGGTCAGCTGGCAGGAAGCTACGATGCCCAGACCTATTGTTAGCTGTGCAGCGAGGTGTACTGCGCAGACACGTTCCACACCCCCTTCAAGTAAGAGGGCGGCCTGAGTGGAAAGGTGAGAGTTTGGGCAGCTATGCAGACAAAGAAGGCGCCCTTTGGCCTGGGCCTAAATGCTTGTGACACCCCCCTGGGCCTGCCAGGCACTGAGGGCCCTGCCCTGAGTCCCCTCCTCCCCAGCCCTTTATTCAGTGACAGCCTAGATGGCCAAAGACACTCCCTCAGTGAGGGCAGTGTTCCAACTTCCTTCAGCCCCGCCCCCTCTCCGCAGGTTACCATGGACTACAGATGCTGCATTCTGAGGCCAGTGCGTTCCGAGAATGCTAAGGGCAGACATGATGGCCTTAAATGAATTCCCCTTGTGTCAATTTTGGTAAAGTGTAGTTGCTAGGAAATGGTCCACTTTACAGAAATGTTCAAATTTCCTGGTATTTCATATATTCTCTGCTATAACATTGTCCTGATTCTTTCTGTATATTCTTTACTTATGTTTTTGTTTTCCTTAATCAAAGTGTGTCTTTTAAATCTTTTCAAAGAATATTCTTTGGACTTACTAAATCACCTCAATTTTATACGTTTTCTGTTGTATTAAGTTCTGCTCATATCTTTATTTATCTTTTTTCTATGTTCTCAGGGGTTATTGTTTTGATCTTATGATGTCAAATAAAAAACTTGGTTATTCATTTTAATAAATCTTTTTACTTATAAAGATTTGAACTTTTGAAGATTCCAGCTTACTTGTAAGTTTCTAAGGGTCAGGTCCTCTCCATTGTTGCTGGCCTAAGGCTTAGTTCACCATATAGCAATGTATATATTGACATATTTTCCCCTCGACTTTGTGTGATTTTCTACATCCCACATTTCTTTGCAGACAAGCCATTTGAAATATCCTTAACTTATTTCACAGCCAATAAGTCTTTGAAATAATGTATATTTTTTAGAGAAATCTTCTTATATAATTAGGCAGAAAATCTGACCTGCCATAGTTTTCAAAACAGCATAATTTCACTCTTCTCAATGATTAATCTGTTGTATTACACAACCTTTGAGTATTTAGCTTTATCAATGACATGTACTTTAAAAATGTTTTAGAGATCCTACCAGTCTTTGAAAACATCCTTGTTCCTTGTTTCAGTTCCAGTTTTATGTATATTTTCTGCCTTGCATCTGATTATTCCAACATCTGAGGGATGGCCTTGGGAATCTAATTCTGGTATTGATTGTTTTTGCTGATTGTCTCCACTTGTAGCTGATTTCTTCATTATTGTGTAAATTTAGATCATGAGCTCATGTTTAGCTAAACAGCTGACATTTTAACAGGCTTAGGTGTGAACGCTCATAAAATCAGCAGAAAGTCGTCAAAGATTTATTTCTGTCCCTCCGATGAGTTGCCCGCAAGGACCCCGTTTTCTAGAAGTGTTGGTGCAAAACTCCCTCTAGAGGGAGGTGATTCAGACAGGGCTGCTTTGCTGCCCCGGATCTGGGGCAGGGGCAGTGGGCGGCATGTGGTTCGGGCAGAAGACTCTCCGCGTTTGTCCCCGGACCATCTGCCTGCGAACTTCGGTCAGCTGGCAGGAAGCTACGATGCCCAGACCTATGGTTAGCTGTGCAGCGAGGTGTACTGCACGGACACGTTCCACACCCACTGCAAGTAAGAGGGCGGCCTGAGTGGAAAGGTGAGAGTTTGGGCAGCTGTGCAGACAAAGAAGGCGCCCTTTGGCCTGGTCCTAAATGCTTGTGCCACCCCCCTGGGCCTGCCGGGCACTGAGGGCCCTGCCCTGGGCCCCCTGTTCCCCTGCCCTTTGTTCAGTCACAGCAGAGATGGCCACACCCACTCCCTCAGTGAGGGCAGTATTCCAACCTCCCTCAGCCCCGCCCCCTCTCCACAGGTTACCATTGACTACAAATGCGGAATTCTGAGGCCAGGAAGTTCTGAGAATGCCAAGGGCAGACATGATGGCCTTAAATGAATTCCCCTTGTGTCAGTTTTGGTAAACTTTAGGAGCTAGGAAATGGTCCACTTTACAGAAATGTTCAAATTTACTGCCATTTCATATATTCTCTGCTATAACATTGTCCTGATTCTTTCTGTATATTCTCTACTTATGTTTTTGTTTTCCTTAATCAAAGTGTGTCTTTTAAATCTTTTCAAAGAATATTCTTTGGACTTACTAAATCACCTCAATTATATACGTTTTCTGTTGTATTAAGTTCTGGTCATATCTTTCTTTATCTTTTTTCTATGTTCTCAGGGTTTATTGTTTTGATCTTCTGATGTCAATTAAAACACTTGATTATACACTTTAATAAATCATATTACTTATAAAGATTTGAACTTTTGAAGATTCCAGCTTACTTGTAAGTTTCTAAGGGTCAGGTCCTCTCCATCGTTGCTGGCCTAAGGCTTAGTTCACCATATAGCAATGTATATATTGACATATTTTCCCCTCGACTTTCTGTGATTCCCTACATCTCACCTTTCTTTGCAGACAAGCCATTTGAAATATCCTTAACTTATTTCATAGCCAATAAGTCTTTGAAATAATGTGTATTTTTTAGATTAATCTTCTTATATAATTAGGCAGAAAATCTGACCTGCCATACTTTTCAAAACAGCATAATTTCACTCTTCTCAATGATTAATCTGTTGTATTACACAACCTTTGAGTATTTAGCTTTATCAATGACATGTACTTTAAAAATGTTTTAGAGATCCTACCAGTCTTTGAAAACATCCTTGTTCCTTGTTTCAGTTCGAGTTTTATGTATATTTTCTGCCTTGCACCTGATTATTCCAACATCTGAGGGCTGGCCTTTGGAATCTAATTCTGGTATTGATTGTTTTTGCTGATTGTCCCCACTTGTAGCTGATTTCTTCATTATTGTGTAAATTTAGATCATGAGCTCATGTTTAGCTAAACAGCTGACATTTTAACAGGCTTAGGTGTGAACGCTCGTAAGCTTCAGCAGAAAGTCGTCAAAGATTTATTTCTGTCCCTCCGATGAGTTGCCCGCAAGGACCCAATTTTCTAGAAGTGTTGGTCGAATTATCCCTCTAGTGGGAGGGGATTCATAGAGGGCTGCTTTGCTGCCCCGGATCTGGGGCAGGGGCAGTGGGCGGCATGTGGTTCGGGCAGAAGCCTCTCTGCGGGTGTCCCGGGATCATCTGCCTGCGAAATTCGGTCAGCTGGCAGGAAGCTACGATGCCCAGACCTATTGTTAGCTGTGCAGCGAGGTGTACTGCGCAGACACGTTCCACACCCCCTTCAAGTAAGAGGGCGGCCTGAGTGGAAAGGTGAGAGTTTGGGCAGCTATTCAGACAAAGAAGGCGCCCTTTGGCCTGGGCCTAAATGCTTGTGACAACCCCCTGGGCCTGCCAGGCACTGAGGGCCCTGCCCTGGGCCACCTGCTCCCCTGCCCTTTATTCAGTGACAGCAGAGATGGCCACAGACACTCCCTCAGTGAGGACAGTGTTCCAGCCTCCCTCAGCCCCGCCCCCTCTCCACAGGTTACCATGGACTACAGATGCTGCATTCGGAGGCCAGGGCGTTCCGAGAATTCCAAGGGCAGACATGATGGCCTTAAATGAATTCCCCTTGTGTCAATTTTGGTAAAGTGCAGGAGCTAGGAAATGGTCCACTTTACAGAAATGTTCAAATATACTGCCATTTCATATATTCTCTGCTATAACATTGTCCTGATTCTTTCTGTATATTCTTTACTTATGTTTTTGTTTTCCTTAATCAAAGTGTGTCTTTTAAATCTTTTCAAAGAATATTCTTTGGACTTACTAAATCACCTCAATTTTATACGTTTTCTGTTGTATTCAGTTCTGCTCATATCTTTATTTATCTTTTTTCTATGTTCTCAGGGGTTATTGTTTTGATCTTATGATGTCAAATAAAAAAACTTGGTTATTCATTTTAATAAAACTTTTTACTTATAAAGATTTGAACTTTTGAAGATTCCAGCTTACTTGTAAGTTTCTAAGGGTCAGGTCCTCTCCATCGTTGCTGTCCTAAGGCTTAGTTCACCATATAGCAATGTATATATTGACATATTTTCCCCTCGACTTTGTGTGATTCCCTACATCCCACCTTTCTTTGCAGACAAGCCATTTGAAATACCCTTAACTTATTTCACAGCCAATAAGTCTTTGAAATAATCTTTATTTTTGAGATAAATCTTCTTATATCATGAGGCAGAAAATCTGACCTGCCATACTTTTAAAAACAGCATAATTTCACTCTTCTCAATGATTAATCTGTTGTGTTACACAACCTTTGAGTATTTAGCTTTATCAATGACATGTACTTTGCAAATGTTTTAGAGATCCTACCAGTCTTTGAATATATCCTTGTTCCTTGTTTCAGTTCCAGTTTTATGTATATTTTCTGCCTTGCACCTGATTATTCCAACATCTGATGGATGGCCTTGGGAATCTAATTCTGGTATTGACTGTTTTTGCTGATTGTCTCCACTTGTAGCTGATATCTTCATTATTGTGTAAATTTAGATCATGAGCTCATGTTTAGCTAAACAGCTGAAATTGTAAGAGGCTTAGGTGTGAACGCTCGTAAGCTTCAGCAGAAAGTCGGCAAAGATTTATTTGTGTCCCTCCGATGAGTTGCCCGCAAGGACCCTATTTTCTAGAAGTGTTGGTCCAATACTCCTTCGCGAGGCAGGGGACTCAGACAGGTTTGCTTTGTGGCCCCCAATCTGGGGCAGCGGTTGTTGTCGGCATGTGGCCCGGGCAGGAGCCTCTCCGCGTGGGTCCCAGGGACCCATCTGCCTGTTAACTTCTGTCACCTTTCAGGAAGCTACAATGCCTAGATCTATGGTTATGTGTGCAGTGAGGTGTACTGCGCAGACACGTTCCACACACACTTTAAGTAAGAGGGCAACCTGATTGGAAAGGTGAGAGTTTGGGCAGCTGTGCCGACAAAGAAGGCGCCCTTTGGCCTGGGCCTAAATGCTTGTGACACCACCCCTGGGCCTGCCGGGTTCTGAGGGACCTGCCAGGGGCCCCCTTCTCCCCTGACTTTTGTTCAGTCACAGCAGGCAGGCATGTTGGGACTGTGCCCTTAAACCTGTGGTGTCTAACACTAGCTCTGGGTAGTTAGTGTCTGCATTGAATTGCAGTCCATGAGTTGGTAGCAGAATACCTTTCCACTGAGTGCACTCACCACTGTCTCCATCTATCTGGAACCTTTTCTCCCTTTCATAACTCCTTAGTAGCCTCCCTGTCCCCATTTCCCACTCTTTGTCTTTAGCTCTGAGATCCTCAACACTCAACATTTTGGACAAGGGAAGTGGGTTGCATTGTCCCTGTTAGGGGAAGGTTTGCAGTGTCGTCCCCTTGAAGGCATTTGAACATGAGTTTTAAGGCTAGGGGTCAGAGCTTGGTTCAGGATTAGAGGTCAGAGCAATATGGTTGGGGGGCTCCCTCTTTCCCAGGTTTCTCCTTACTCCCACCTCTTCTCTGTGGTCCTAAGACTACTGGAGTGGGAAAGGTGGGACCCAGCTGGTCCCCCAGATTCCCTGAGGACAATGGCAAGTAGCAGGGTAAGACTGGGGAAGATCTCCTCCCAGGTCTCCATAGGCCTATCACAGTGACTACACATCCCTCATCTGAGACCTACTCCTCTCTTCGACAAGCAGGGCTAAAGGGAAAGTTCTTTGGAAGCAGGTCCAGCTCCCATATCTCACATCTCAGGACTCTAGGGCTTCACCCTCCTGGCCCAGCCAGTACTGTCCCTCTCCCCCATTATTTTCCTGTGCCCCCAACTGAGTCAGAGAATTATTGATAGCATGAGGGGAACCTGGCTTAGAACACCCCCTTCTGCCATGCCTTCCCTATCCTGAGAATTGAGAGGGGATTTCTGAGGAGAGGGGCTGGTGAGCTCCCAGGGACACAAGGAAACTAGAGATGAGGGAGGGGAGCAAGTGTTTAACCCACCTGAGGAGAGGGACCCAAGAGACAGAGACCAGAGGAGGAGACCTCTCAGGAGACACCAATTGTAGAGTGCTGTCCCTTTAACTTAATTCTGTGGTGCCCTCCCTGGTGCTGCGGCCAGTCCCTAACTGAAAGCAGACCCCCTAGGAGTCCCAGACCCTTCATCCATTTCAGTAGCTAGTCGGTTTCAGCCCAACTGGGTGACAAGACAGAAAGGAAAGGTAGGGAGCAGTGGCCCTTGGGTTCTCATAGGGACGTTGCACTTCGGGGGGCTGATGCCCAGCATCTATGTACCTTTTTAATTTTTTTTTGGCTGCGCTGCACGGCACGCGGGATCTTAATTCCCCAGCCAGGGATAGAACGCATACCCCCTGCAGTGGGAGCATGGAGTCTTATCCACTGGACCATCAGGGAAGTCCCTGATGCCAAGTATCTTTCAACTCGGGATCCAACTGAAGGAGCCAGAGGCTGGGGTGTTAAGTGTAGGAAAGACCTCCAACAGTTCTCAGTCATTCCCTTATGGCAGGCCAAGGGTGGCAGCTTCTAGGAATCTTTTCCTCCTCTCACAGCCTACTTCCTACAACTATCGGCTTGCAATACTTTAGATCCACTCCCAGGAGGAGAAGATGCTTCAGGCACCAGGCAAAGTCCTGTCTAGGAGGAAGGTGGCAGCAGAGTGCTGGGACTGTGAGGATTTATGGATGTGGGGACAAGGCTGGGAGGAAGATAAAGCCAGGATTATTTAGCTCCCTCCATACAGGCCACTCACAGAGATGAGTGTGTGTGTGGTGGGGCGGGGGGCTTAGGTGGTGGAAGGCAATCACTGGTAGTAAGGGGAGGCCTGACTCTGATGAGTGGCCCTTAGGAATAATGGGAGCCTGGACACGGATGGACACCTTATCAGGGAGAGAGGCCCTGTCGATATGGAAACAGCCGGCATGGAGAGGGGCTCCCAGCCCGAATGGCAGCAGCGGCGGCAGAATCAGGAGGGCAGGACGGTGGCTTCGGTTTAAATCTTTAACGCACCAGCTGGCTAGGCAGCGGCAGCAGGGGTGCGGCGGGGGATGTTGCGACCGGAGCGCTGGAGAGCAGTGCCCAGTCCGCTTGACAAACAGCTCATCAGGCCCCGCCGAAGCTCCAGCTTCTGCTCCCGAGGGTGCGCTGAGCTGTGGGGGGACCCGACACAGGCAGGAGGCGGGGCGGGGGCTCCCGGCTTCCCCGCGATCGGTTCTCCCGGACTGAGCCTCGTCCATGCCCTGGGCGGGCCCGCGGTATCCCAAGCCCTTCACCTCCGCTCCCTCCACCACATGCGCAGCCAGGGGAAAAATTAGAAACAGCCCCCGCAGATCCTGGAAAGAGAAGGAAGAGCAGGGTGGGGCGGGGCGGGGTTGACCCCACTGACTCCGCCCCTTGGACGCTTTGACCCTCCCGTGGAAGGCTCCGCCCTTTTAGAGGCGGTTAGAGGCGGTTTACAGGCGGTTTACAGGCGGTTTTTAGAGGCTCCGCCCTTTTAGAGGCGGTTAGAGGCGGTTTACAGGCGGTTTTCAGGCGGTTTTTAGAGGCGGTTCCTCCAGTCCACGCCCCCTAAGAGGACCCTCCCTTCCCGCTTCTCCCGCCCCAGAGACCTCGCGCCCTCCCCGCCCCTCCCCCACCACCCGGGAGCGCCTAGGTTCCTCCTCCGCAGAACCCCGCCTCCACTCACTCCTCCTCCTCCTCCTCCTCAGCTTCCTGCATCACATTGTGTCTCCTCAATCGCGACAGGTCCTGGGTTCCCAACGTCTCCTGGTGAGTGGCATGATTGGATCAAGGGTTCCCCAAATCCTTGGGAGGATCCCCTTCTCTGTTATTCTCTGGACCAGTCTGATTGTTCTCGGGTAATATGAGAGAGGTGCCCCCGCGAAGACTCAGTTGCCACATTGGGACAGGGTTGGATTGAAGATTTGGGAGGCACTAGTCGTTAAGGGATTGGGTGGTAGGGCCTCTCGGGGGCATGGGGCATTTAGGGGCTTAGAGCCAAAGGCCTTCGAGGTCATGGAGCTGGGATATTTGGGGTCCCGCGTGAGGATTTTCGGGGATTGTGGTCACCCGGATGGGGGTTGAGCGTTCGGCACAGCCTAAATGCCCACCCTCTCTGGCTCCACCCTGGAAACACGCCGGTGCATTAGGTCACAAAGACAGCATCACGCACTAGGGGTGGGGCTTACCTATTACCAGGAAGGGGCGGAGCCAGGGCATTTCTTCAGAGGAGGGGTGGTCCAGACGGTGGAGCCAGAGCCTATCAAGAAAGAGGTGGAGTTAGGGTTTGTTACAAAGAGGCAGGGCACGGACCCTCTTTTATAAGTGTGGAGTCAGATTTTAGAGCTGCACCCTGGGAAGACGGAGACCACAGCACCAGGCAGCAAGCAAAGAGCTGTGGGACGCTGTCCAGTACTGTTTTGCCAATCCCCTCTCCTCTCTGTCTTCCTGGCTTCTGCTCCGACAATTACCTTTCTTGTGTGCCCCATTCTGTTTGTACGATTCTGGGCAGAGGAGGAATAGGGCTCCAGGCAGGGCCCAGTCTAGACAGGCCAAGCTATGGGAACACTTGTTGGCTGAGTGGCCTTGGCCAAGTCACTTCATGGTTAGAGGGTCACAGCCCTTCCTCTCTGAGCTGAGACCTCCTTTCATGTGATTTTTGTTCCTGCAGTCACTAATCAACAAATATTTATCGAGTGACTACTAGGTGCCGGGTGATGTGCTTGGGCATGAGGATACAGCAGAGAAGACAGGCACAGACTCTGCCCTCAGAGAGCTTGTCATCTGGGTTGGACGGGGCAGGGGAATCAAAAGAGACAATAAGATCATTACAATAGACGAAGCTGACTGGCTGGGGGCAGTGGAGGGTGCTTTGGCAAAGCCAAGGAAGAGCAATTAACCCAGTGTGGGAGGTTGGAAGTAGCTGCCCTATTTGGTCTGGGGAGGGGGGAAGGGAGCCTTGTGGCTGGACGGTATGGGAGAGAATGACCATAAATGAGTGAAATAAAAGTTCCCTCAGGCTGAAGTGTGGAGAATGGATTCACCTGTCCTCTTCCCACCATTCCACACTCTTTCCCCCTCTCATACCTATCTTCCCCTGCCTGGGCTACATGCAGACAGGTGACAGACAGATCCACGGATGCCAGTGGGAAGCATTGCAGTCTGGGCATGGAGAAGCTGTGCTTCCACCGCACTCACCCTCACTTACACTCACACTCACAGTGACCCTCCTGCCCTGCTGCAGCTGGGTCAAGTCTGGTGCACGGGAACAGGAGGCCTGGTCCCCAGGGCTTCAGTAATTCACATCCCTTCACTGAGATGCAGGGCTCTGTCTGTTGTATACTAAACAATTTGGCTTTTGTCCCTGGTTCCTGAGAGGGAGACTCTGAATCTTTGGAATACCTCAAGTAATACGAGTGCCTTTGTTATCTATGAGTCCCGCGGCTCACACCTGAGTTGATGCTAAGAGATGAGGTGACTTGGGCTGAGGCCTGGTCAGCAGAAAGACCAACTATATCTTTGCAGAATTGAGGCTTTGAGCCAATCCGTCAGAGGAGATCGAGTCATGTTGCCAACAATTCATTCATGGCTATGTATGAAATCTCAGTAAAAACTCTGGACCCCAAAGCTCATGGAACTTCCTGGTTGGTGAACATATTGATGTACTGGGAGGGTGACATGCCCTTTGTGTCTCCATGGGGGGAGATCATGGGAGCTCTGCACTGAGACCCTCCTTGTTTGTCTTTTCATTTGGATGTTCCCGATATATATACTTTATAAAAAACTAGTTGTCAGGATACTACTTCCGAGGTGTGTGAGTCATTCTAGTGAACTAGTGGACCTGAGGGTGGTTTGAAGCCCTCTGGACTTGTAGCTAGTTAGGCAGAAATGCAGGTGTCCTGGGGCCCCCACTTGTGACTGGCAGCTCAAGTGGAGGCAGGCTTGTTTGGACTGTGCCCTTAAACCTGTGGAGTCTAACACTAGCTCTGGGTAGTCAGTGTCTGCATTGAATTGCAGTCCATGAGTTGGTAGCAGAATACCTTTCCACTGAGTGCACTCACCACTGTCTCCATCTATCTGGAACCTTTTCTCCCTTTCATAACTCCTTAGTAGCCTCCCTGTCCCCATTTCCCACTCTTTGTCTTTAGCTCTGAGATCCTCAACACTCAACATTTTGGACAAGGGAAGTGGGTTGCATTGTCCCTGTTAGGGGAAGGTTTGCAGTGTCGTCCCCTTGAAGGCATTTGAACATGAGTTTTAAGGCTAGGGGTCAGAGCTTGGTTCAGGATTAGAGGTCAGAGCAATATGGTTGGGGGGCTCCCTCTTTCCCAGGTTTCTCCTTACTCCCACCTCTTCTCTGTGGTCCTAAGACTACTGGAGTGGGAAAGATGGGACCCAGCTGGTCCCCCAGATTCCCTGAGGACAATGGCAAGTAGCAGGGTAAGACTGGGGAAGATCTCCTCCCAGGTCTCCATAGGCCTATCACAGTGACTACACATCCCTCATCTGAGACCTACTCCTCTCTTCGACAAGCAGGGCTAAAGGGAAAGTTCTTTGGAAGCAGGTCCAGCTCCCATATCTCACATCTCAGGACTCTAGGGCTTCACCCTCCTGGCCCAGCCAGTACTGTCCCTCTCCCCCATTATTTTCCTGTGCCCCCAACTGAGTCAGAGAATTATCGATAGCATGAGGGGAACCTGGCTTAGAACACCCCCTTCTGCCATGCCTTCCCTATCCTGAGAATTGAGAGGGGATTTCTGAGGAGAGGGGCTGGTGAGCTCCCAGGGACACAAGGAAACTAGAGATGAGGGAGGGGAGCAAGTGTTTAACCCACCTGAGGAGAGGGACCCAAGAGACAGAGACCAGAGGAGGAGACCTCTCAGGAGACACCAATTGTAGAGTGCTGTCCCTTTAACTTAATTCTGTGGTGCCCTCCCTGGTGCTGCGGCCAGTCCCTAACTGAAAGCAGACCCCCTAGGAGTCCCAGACCCTTCATCCATTTCAGTAGCTAGTCGGTTTCAGCCCAACTGGGTGACAAGACAGAAAGGAAAGGTAGGGAGCAGTGGCCCCTTGGGTTCTCCTAGGGACGTTGCACTTCGGGGGGCTGATGCCAAGCATCTATGTACCTTTTTAATTTTTTTTTGGCTGCGCTGCACGGCACGCGGGATCTTAATTCCCCAGCCAGGGATAGAACGCATACCCCCTGCAGTGGGAGCATGGAGTCTTATCCACTGGACCATCAGGGAAGTCCCTGATGCCAAGTATCTTTCAACTCGGGATCCAACTGAAGGAGCCAGAAGCTGTGGTGTTAACTGTAGGAAAGACCTGCAACAGTTCTCAGTCATTCCCCTATGGCAGGCCGAGGGTGGCAGCTTCTAGGAATCTTTCCCTCCTCTCACAGCCTACTTCCTACAACTAGGGGCTTGAAATATTTTCGATCCACTCCCAGGAGGAGATGATGCTTCAGGCACCTGGCAAAGTCCTGTCCAGGAGGAAGGTGGCAGCAGAGTGCTGGGACTGTGAGGATTTATGGATGTGGGGACAAGGCTGGGAGGAAGATAAAGCCAGGATTATTTAGCTCCCTCCATACAGGCCACTCACAGAGATGAGTGTGTGTGTGGTGGGGCTGGGGGCTTAGGTGGTGGAAGGCAATCACTGGTAGTAAGGGGAGGCCTGACTCTGATGAGGGGCCCTTAGGAATAATGGGAGCCTGGACACGGATGGACCCCTCATCAGGGAGAGAGGCCCTGTCAATATGGAAACAGCCGGCATGGAGAGGGGCTCCCAGCCCGAATGGCAGCAGCGGCGGCAGAATCAGGAGGGCAGGACGGTGGCTTCGGTTTAAATCTTGAATGCACCAGCTGGCTAGGCAGCGGCAGCAGGGGTGCGGCGGGGGATGTTGCGACTGGAGCGCTGGAGAACAGTGCCCAGTCCGCTTGACAAAGAGCTCATCAGGCCCCGCAGAGGCTCCAGCTTCTGCTCCCGAGGGTGCGCTGAGCTGTGGGGCGACCCGGCACAGGCATGAGGCGGGGCGGAGGCTCCCGGCTTCCCCGCGATCGGTTCTCCCGGACTGAGCCTCGTCCATGCCTCGGGCGGGTCCGCGGTATCACAAGCCGTTCGCCTCCGCTCCCTCCACCACATGCGCAGCCAGGGGAAAAAGTAGAAACAGCCCCAGTAGATCCTGCAAAGAGAAGGCTGAGCCTGGGCGGGGCGGGGCGGGGCTGACCCCACCGACTCCGCCCCTTGGACGCTTCGCCCCTCTCGTGGAAGGCTCCGCCCAGCCCTTTAGAGGCGGTTCCTCCAGTCCACGCCCCCTAAGAGGCCCCACACCTCCCACTTCTCCCGCCCCAGAAACCTCGCGCCCTCCCCGCCCCTTCCCCACCACCCGGGAGCGCCTAGGTTCCTCCTCCGCAGAACCCCGCCTCCACTCACTCCTCCTCCTCCTCCTCCTCCTCCTCCTCCTCCTCCTCAGCTTCCTGCATCATCTCGTATCTCCTCAATCCCGACATGTCCTCGGATCCCAGCGTCTCCTGGGGAGTGGCATGATTGGATCAAGGATTCCCCAAATCCTTGGGAGGATCCCCTTCTCTGTTATTCTCTGGACCAGTCTGACTTGTTCTCGGGTAATATGAGACAGGTGCCCCCGGGAAGACTCAGTTGCCACATCGGGACAGGGTTGGATTGAAGATTTGGGAGGCACTAGACGTTAAGGGATTGGGTGGAAGGGCCCCTCGGGGGCATGGGGCATTTAGGGGGTTAGAGCCAAAGGCCTTTGAGGTCATGGGGCTGGGATATTTGGGGTCCCGCGTGAGGATTTTCGGGGATTGTGGTCACCTGGATGGGGGTTGAGGGGTCGGCACAGCCTAAATGCCCACCCTCTCTGGCTCCACCCTGGAAAGAGGCCGGTGCGTTAGGTCACAAAGACACCGTCACAAAGACACCGTCACGCGCTAGGGGTGGGGCTTACCTATTACCCGGAAGGGGCGGAGCCAGGGCATTTCTTCAGAGGAGGGGTAGTCCAGAAGGTGGAGCCAGAGCCTATGAATAAAGGGGTGGAGTTAGGGTTTGTTACGAAGAGGCAGGGCACGGACCCTCTTTTATAAGGGTGGAGTCAGATTTCGGAGCTGCACCCTGGGAAGACGGAGACCTCAGCACCAGGCAGCAAGAAAAGAGCTGTGGGACGCTGTCCAGTACTGTTTTGCCAATCCCCTCTCCTCTCTGTCTTCCTGGCTTCTGCTCCGACAATTACCTTTCTTGTGTGCCCCATTCTGTTTTTACGATTCTGGGCAGAGGAGGAATAGGGCTCCGGAGAGGGCCCAGTCAAGACGGGCCAGGCTATGGGAACACTTGTTGGCTGAGTGGCCTTGGCCAAGTCACTTCATGGTTAGAGGGTCACAGCCCTTCCTCTCTGAGCTGAGACCTCCTTTCATGTGATTTTTGTTCCTGCAGTCACTAATCAACAAACATTTATCGAGTGACTACTGTGTGCCGGGTGATGTGCTTGGGCATGAGGACACAGCAGAGAAGACAGGCACAGACTCTGCCCTCATAGAGCTTGTCATCTGGGTTGGACGGGGCAGGGGAATCAAAAGAGACAATAAGATCATTACAATAGACGAAGCTGACTGGCTGGGGGCAGTGGAGGGTGCTTTGGCAAAGCCAAGAAAGAGCAATTAACCCAGTGTGGGAGGTTGGAAGTAGCTGCCCTACTTGGTCTGGGGAGGGGGGAAGGGAGCCTTGTGGCTGGACGGTATGGGAGAGAATGACCATAAATGAGTGAAATAAAAGTTCCCTCAGGCTGAAGTGTGGAGAATGGATTCACCTGTCCTCTTCCCACCATTCCACACTCTTTCCCCCTCTCATACCTATCTTCCCCTGCCTGGGCTACATACAGACAGGTGACAGACAGATCCACGGATGCCAGTGGGAAGCATTGCAGTCTGGGCATGGAGAAGCTGTGCTTCCACCGCACTCACCCTCACTTACACTCACACTCACAGTGACCCTCCTGCCCTGCTGCAGCTGGGTCAAGTCTGGTGCACGGGAACAGGAGGCCTGGTCCCCAGGGCTTCAGTAATTCACATCCCTTCACTGAGATGCAGGGCTCTGTCTGTTGTATACTAAACAATTTGGCTTTTGTCCCTGGTTCCTGAGAGGGAGACTCTGAATCTTTGGAATACCTCAAGTAATACGAGTGCCTTTGTTATCTATGAGTCCCGCGGCTCACACCTGAGTTGATGCTAAGAGATGAGGTGACTTGGGCTGAGGCCTGGTCAGCAGAAAGACCAACTATATCTTTGCAGAATTGAGGCTTTGAGCCAATCCGTCAGAGGAGATCGAGTCATGTTGCCAACAATTCATTCATGGCTATGTATGAAATCTCAGTAAAAACTCTGGACCCCAAAGCTCATGGAACTTCCTGGTTGGTGAACATATTGATGTACTGGGAGGGTGACATGCCCTTTGTGTCTCCATGGGGGGAGATCATGGGAGCTCTGCACTGAGACCCTCCTTGTTTGTCTTTTCATTTGGATGTTCCCGATATATATACTTTATAAAAAACTAGTTGTCAGGATACTACTTCCGAGTTGTGTGAGTCATTCTAGTGAACTATTGGACCTGAGGGTGGTTTGAAGCCCTCTGGACTTGTAGCTAGTTAGGCAGAAATGCAGGTGTCCTGGGGCCCCCACTTGTGACTGGCAGCTCAAGTGAAGGCAGGCTTGTTTGGACTGTGCCCTTAAACCTGTGGAGTCTAACACTAGCTCTGGGTAGTTAGTGTCTGCATTGAATTGCAGTCCATGAGTTGGTAGCAGAATACCTTTCCACTGAGTGCACTCACCACTGTCTCCATCTATCTGGAACCTTTTCTCCCTTTCATAACTCCTTAGTAGCCTCCCTGTCCCCATTTCCCACTCTTTGTCTTTAGCTCTGAGATCCTCAACACTCAACATTTTGGACAAGGGAAGTGGGTTGCATTGTCCCTGTTAGGGGAAGGTTTGCAGTGTCGTCCCCTTGAAGGCATTTGAACATGAGTTTTAAGGCTAGGGGTCAGAGCTTGGTTCAGGATTAGAGGTCAGAGCAATATGGTTGGGGGGCTCCCTCTTTCCCAGGTTTCTCCTTACTCCCACCTCTTCTCTGTGGTCCTAAGACTACTGGAGTGGGAAAGATGGGACCCAGCTGGTCCCCCAGATTCCCTGAGGACAATGGCAAGTAGCAGGTTAAGACTGGGGAAGATCTCCTCCCAGGTCTCCATAGGCCTATCACAGTGACTACACATCCCTCATCTGAGACCTACTCCTCTCTTCGACAAGCAGGGCTAAAGGGAAAGTTCTTTGGAAGCAGGTCCAGCTCCCATATCTCACATCTCAGGACGCTAGGGCTTCACCCTCCTGGCCCAGCCAGTACTGTCCCTCTCCCCCATTATTTTCCTGTGTCCCCAACTGAGTCAGAGAATTATCGATAGCATGAGGGGAACCTGGCTTAGAACACCCCCTTCTGCCATGCCTTCCCTATCCTGGGAATTGAGAGGGGATTTCTGAGGAGAGGGGCTGGTGAGCTCCCAGGGACACAAGGAAACTAGAGATGAGGGAGGGGAGCAAGTGTTTAACCCACCTGAGGAGAGGGACCCAAGAGACAGAGACCAGAGGAGGAGACCTCTCAGGAGACACCAATTGTAGAGTGCTGTCCCTTTAACTTAATTCTGTGGTGCCCTCCCTGGTGCTGCGGCCAGTCCCTAACTGAAAGCAGACCCCCTAGGAGTCCCAGACCCTTCATCCATTTCAGTAGCTAGTCGGTTTCAGCCCAACTGGGTGACAAGACAGAAAGGAAAGGTAGGGAGCAGTGGCCCTTGGGTTCTCCTAGGGACGTTGCACTTCGGGGGGCTGATGCCAAGCATCTATGTACCTTTTTAATTTTTTTTTGGCTGCGCTGCACGGCACGCGGGATCTTAATTCCCCAGCCAGGGATAGAACGCATACCCCCTGCAGTGGGAGCATGGAGTCTTATCCACTGGACCATCAGGGAAGTCCCTGATGCCAAGTATCTTTCAACTCGGGATCCAACTGAAGGAGCCAGAAGCTGTGGTGTTAACTGTAGGAAAGACCTGCAACAGTTCTCAGTCATTCCCCTATGGCAGGCCGAGGGTGGCAGCTTCTAGGAATCTTTCCCTCCTCTCACAGCCTACTTCCTACAACTATGGGCTTGAAATATTTTCGATCCACTCCCAGGAGGAGATGATGCTTCAGGCACCTGGCAAAGTCCTGTCCAGGAGGAAGGTGGCAGCAGAGTGCTGGGACTGTGAGGATTTATGGATGTGGGGACAAGGCTGGGAGGAAGATAAAGCCAGGATTATTTAGCTCCCTCCATACAGGCCACTCACAGAGATGAGTGTGTGTGTGGTGGGGCTGGGGGCTTAGGTGGTGGAAGGCAATCACTGGTAGTAAGGGGAGGCCTGACTCTGATGAGGGGCCCTTAGGAATAATGGGAGCCTGGACACGGATGGACCCCTCATCAGGGAGAGAGGCCCTGTCAATATGGAAACAGCCGGCATGGAGAGGGGCTCCCAGCCCGAATGGCAGCAGCGGCGGCAGAATCAGGAGGGCAGGACGGTGGCTTCGGTTTAAATCTTGAATGCACCAGCTGGCTAGGCAGCGGCAGCAGGGGTGCGGCGGGGGATGTTGCGACTGGAGCGCTGGAGAGCAGTGCCCAGTCCGCTTGACAAAGAGCTCATCAGGCCCCGCAGAGGCTCCAGCTTCTGCTCCCGAGGGTGCGCTGAGCTGTGGGGCGACCCGGCACAGGCATGAGGCGGGGCGGAGGCTCCCGGCTTCCCCGCGATCGGTTCTCCCGGACTGAGCCTCGTCCATGCCTCGGGCGGGTCCGCGGTATCACAAGCCGTTCGCCTCCGCTCCCTCCACCACATGCGCAGCCAGGGGAAAAAGTAGAAACAGCCCCAGTAGATCCTGCAAAGAGAAGGCTGAGCCTGGGCGGGGCGGGGCGGGGCTGACCCCACCGACTCCGCCCCTTGGACGCTTCGCCCCTCTCGTGGAAGGCTCCGCCCAGCCCTTTAGAGGCGGTTCCTCCAGTCCACGCCCCCTAAGAGGCCCCACACCTCCCACTTCTCCCGCCCCAGAAACCTCGCGCCCTCCCCGCCCCTTCCCCACCACCCGGGAGCGCCTAGGTTCCTCCTCTGCAGAACCCCGCCTCCACTCACTCCTCCTCCTCCTCCTCCTCCTCCTCCTCAGCTTCCTGCATCACCTCGTATCTCCTCAATCCCAACATGTCCTCGGTTCCCAACGTCTCCTGGGGAGTGGCATGATTGGATCAAGGATTCCCCAAATCCTTGGGAGGATCCCCTTCTCTGTTATTCTCTGGACCAGTCTGACTTGTTCTCGGGTAATATGAGACAGGTGCCCCCGGGAAGACTCAGTTGCCACATCGGGACAGGGTTGGAATGAAGATTTGGGAGGCACTAGACGTTAAGGGATTGGGTGGAAGGGCCCCTCGGGGGCATGGGGCATTTAGGGGGTTAGAGCCAAAGGCCTTCGAGGTCATGGGGCTGGGATATTTGGGGTCCCGCGTGAGGATTTTCGGGGATTGTGGTCACCTGGATGGGGGTTGAGGGGTCGGCACAGCCTAAATGCCCACCCTCTCTGGCTCCACTCTGGAAAGACGCCGGTGTTTTAGGTCACAAAGACACCGTCACAAAGACACCGTCACGCGCTATTGGTGGGGCTTACCTATTACCCGGAAGGGGCGGAGCCAGGGCATTTCTTCAGAGGAGGGGTAGTCCAGAAGGTGGAGTCAGAGCCGATGAATAAAGGGGTGGAGTTAGGGTTTGTTACGAAGAGGCAGGGCACGGACCCTCTTTTATAAGGGTGGAGTCAGATTTCGGAGCTGCACCCTGGGAAGACGGAGACCTCAGCACCAGGCAGCAAGAAAAGAGCTGTGGGACGCTGTCCAGTACTGTTTTGCCAATCCCCTCTCCTCTCTGTCTTCCTGGCTTCTGCTCCGACAATTACCTTTCTTGTGTGCCCCATTCTGTTTTTACGATTCTGGGCAGAGGAGGAATAGGGCTCCGGAGAGGGCCCAGTCAAGACGGGCCAGGCTATGGGAACACTTGTTGGCTGAGTGGCCTTGGCCAAGTCACTTCATGGTTAGAGGGTCACAGCCCTTCCTCTCTGAGCTGAGACCTCCTTTCATGTGATTTTTGTTCCTGCAGTCACTAATCAACAAACATTTATCGAGTGACTACTGTGTGCCGGGTGATGTGCTTGGGCATGAGGACACAGCAGAGAAGACAGGCACAGACTCTGCCCTCATAGAGCTTGTCATCTGGGTTGGACGGGGCAGGGGAATCAAAAGAGACAATAAGATCATTACAATAGACGAAGCTGACTGGCTGGGGGCAGTGGAGGGTGCTTTGGCAAAGCCAAGAAAGAGCAATTAACCCAGTGTGGGAGGTTGGAAGTAGCTGCCCTACTTAGTCTGGCGAGGGGGGAAGGGAGCCTTGTGGCTGGACGGTATGGGAGAGAATGACCAGAAATGAGTGAAGTAAAAGTTGCCTCAGGCTGAAGTGTGGAGAATGGATTCACCTGTCCTCTTCCCACCATTCCACACTCTTTCCCCCTCTCATACCTATCTTCCCCTGCCTGGGCTACATACAGACAGGTGACAGGCAGATCCACGGATGCCAGTGGGAAGCATTGCAGTCTGGGCATGGAGAAGCTGTGCTTCCACCGCACTCACCCTCACTTACACTCACACTCACAGTGACCCTCCTGCCCTGCTGCAGCTGGGTCAAGTCTGGTGCACGGGAACAGGAGGCCTGGTCCCCAGGGCTTCAGTAATTCACATCCCTTCACTGAGATGCAGGGCTCTGTCTGTTGTATACTAAACAATTTGGCTTTTGTCCCTGGTTCCTGAGAGGGAGACTCTGAATCTTTGGAATACCTCAAGTAATACGAGTGCCTTTGTTATCTATGAGTCCCGCGGCTCACACCTGAGTTGATGCTAAGAGATGAGGTGACTTGGGCTGAGGCCTGGTCAGCAGAAAGACCAACTATATCTTTGCAGAATTGAGGCTTTGAGCCAATCCGTCAGAGGAGATCGAGTCATGTTGCCAACAATTCATTCATGGCTATGTATGAAATCTCAGTAAAAACTCTGGACCCCAAAGCTCATGGAACTTCCTGGTTGGTGAACATATTGATGTACTGGGAGGGTGACATGCCCTTTGTGTCTCCATGGGGGGAGATCATGGGAGCTCTGCACTGAGACCCTCCTTGTTTGTCTTTTCATTTGGATGTTCCCGATATATATACTTTATAAAAAACTAGTTGTCAGGATACTACTTCCGAGGTGTGTGAGTCATTCTAGTGAACTATTGGACCTGAGGGTGGTTTGAAGCCCTCTGGACTTGTAGCTAGTTAGGCAGAAATGCAGGTGTCCTGGGGCCCCCACTTGTGACTGGCAGCTCAAGTGGAGGCAGGCTTGTTTGGACTGTGCCCTTAAACCTGTGGAGTCTAACACTAGCTCTGGGTAGTTAGTGTCTGCATTGAATTGCAGTCCATGAGTTGGTAGCAGAATACCTTTCCACTGAGTGCACTCACCACTGTCTCCATCTATCTGGAACCTTTTCTCCCTTTCATAACTCCTTAGTAGCCTCCCTGTCCCCATTTCCCACTCTTTGTCTTTAGCTCTGAGATCCTCAACACTCAACATTTTGGACAAGGGAAGTGGGTTGCATTGTCCCTGTTAGGGGAAGGTTTGCAGTGTCGTCCCCTTGAAGGCATTTGAACATGAGTTTTAAGGCTAGGGGTCAGAGCTTGGTTCAGGATTAGAGGTCAGAGCAATATGGTTGGGGGGCTCCCTCTTTCCCAGGTTTCTCCTTACTCCCACCTCTTCTCTGTGGTCCTAAGACTACTGGAGTGGGAAAGATGGGACCCAGCTGGTCCCCCAGATTCCCTGAGGACAATGGCAAGTAGCAGGGTAAGACTGGGGAAGATCTCCTCCCAGGTCTCCATAGGCCTATCACAGTGACTACACATCCCTCATCTGAGACCTACTCCTCTCTTCGACAAGCAGGGCTAAAGGGAAAGTTCTTTGGAAGCAGGTCCAGCTCCCATATCTCACATCTCAGGACGCTAGGTCTTCACCCTCCTGGCCCAGCCAGTACTGTCCCTCTCCCCCATTATTTTCCTGTGTCCCCAACTGAGTCAGAGAATTATCGATAGCATGAGGGGAACCTGGCTTAGAACACCCCCTTCTGCCATGCCTTCCCTATCCTGGGAATTGAGAGGGGATTTCTGAGGAGAGGGGCTGGTGAGCTCCCAGGGACACAAGGAAACTAGAGATGAGGGAGGGGAGCAAGTGTTTAACCCACCTGAGGAGAGGGACCCAAGAGACAGAGACCAGAGGAGGAGACCTCTCAGGAGACACCAATTGTAGAGTGCTGTCCCTTTAACTTAATTCTGTGGTGCCCTCCCTGGTGCTGCGGCCAGTCCCTAACTGAAAGCAGACCCCCTAGGAGTCCCAGACCCTTCATCCATTTCAGTAGCTAGTCGGTTTCAGCCCAACTGGGTGACAAGACAGAAAGGAAAGGTAGGGAGCAGTGGCCCTTGGGTTCTCCTAGGGACGTTGCACTTCGGGGGGCTGATGCCAAGCATCTATGTACCTTTTTAATTTTTTTTTGGCTGCGCTGCACGGCACGCGGGATCTTAATTCCCCAGCCAGGGATAGAACGCATACCCCCTGCAGTGGGAGCATGGAGTCTTATCCACTGGACCATCAGGGAAGTCCCTGATGCCAAGTATCTTTCAACTCGGGATCCAACTGAAGGAGCCAGAAGCTGTGGTGTTAACTGTAGGAAAGACCTGCAACAGTTCTCAGTCATTCCCCTATTGCAGGCCGAGGGTGGCAGCTTCTAGGAATCTTTCCCTCCTCTCACAGCCTACTTCCTACAACTATGGGCTTGAAATATTTTTGATCCACTCCCAGGAGGAGATGATGCTTCAGGCACCTGGCAAAGTCCTGTCCAGGAGGAAGGTGGCAGCAGAGTGCTGGGACTGTGAGGATTTATGGATGTGGGGACAAGGCTGGGAGGAAGATAAAGCCAGGATTATTTAGCTCCCTCCATACAGGCCACTCACAGAGATGAGTGTGTGTGTGGTGGGGCTGGGGGCTTAGGTGGTGGAAGGCAATCACTGGTAGTAAGGGGAGGCCTGACTCTGATGAGGGGCCCTTAGGAATAATGGGAGCCTGGACACGGATGGACCCCTCATCAGGGAGAGAGGCCCTGTCAATATGGAAACAGCCGGCATGGAGAGGGGCTCCCAGCCCGAATGGCAGCAGCGGCGGCAGAATCAGGAGGGCAGGACGGTGGCTTCGGTTTAAATCTTGAATGCACCAGCTGGCTAGGCAGCGGCAGCAGGGGTGCGGCGGGGGATGTTGCGACTGGAGCGCTGGAGAGCAGTGCCCAGTCCGCTTGACAAAGAGCTCATCAGGCCCCGCAGAGGCTCCAGCTTCTGCTCCCGAGGGTGCGCTGAGCTGTGGGGCGACCCGACACAGGCAGGAGGCGGGGCGGGGGCTCCCGGCTTCCCCGCGATCGGTTCTCCCGGACTGAGCCTCGTCCATGCCCTGGGCGGGCCCGCGGTATCCCAAGCCCTTCACCTCCGCTCCCTCCACCACATGCGCAGCCAGGGGAAAAATTAGAAACAGCCCCCGCAGATCCTGGAAAGAGAAGGAAGAGCAGGGTGGGGCGGGGCGGGGTTGACCCCACTGACTCCGCCCCTTGGACGCTTTGACCCTCCCGTGGAAGGCTCCGCCCTTTTAGAGGCGGTTAGAGGCGGTTTACAGGCGGTTTACAGGCGGTTTTTAGAGGCTCCGCCCTTTTAGAGGCGGTTAGAGGCGGTTTACAGGCGGTTTTCAGGCGGTTTTTAGAGGCGGTTCCTCCAGTCCACGCCCCCTAAGAGGACCCTCCCTTCCCGCTTCTCCCGCTCCAGAGACCTCGCGCCCTCCCCGCCCCTCCCCCACCACCCGGGAGCGCCTAGGTTCCTCCTCCGCAGAACCCCGCCTCCACTCACTCCTCCTCCTCCTCCTCCTCAGCTTCCTGCATCACATTGTGTCTCCTCAATCGCGACAGGTCCTGGGTTCCCAACGTCTCCTGGTGAGTGGCATGATTGGATCAAGGGTTCCCCAAATCCTTGGGAGGATCCCCTTCTCTGTTATTCTCTGGACCAGTCTGATTGTTCTCGGGTAATATGAGACAGGTGCCCCCGCGAAGACTCAGTTGCCACATTGGGACAGGGTTGGATTGAAGATTTGGGAGGCACTAGTCGTTAAGGGATTGGGTGGTAGGGCCTCTCGGGGGAATGGGGCATTTAGGGGCTTAGAGCCAAAGGCCTTCGAGGTCATGGAGCTGGGATATTTGGGGTCCCGCGTGAGGATTTTCGGGGATTGTGGTCACCTGGATGGGGGTTGAGCGTTCGGCACAGCCTAAATGCCCACCCTCTCTGGCTCCACCCTGGAAACACGCCGGTGCATTAGGTCACAAAGACAGCATCACGCACTAGGGGTGGGGCTTACCTATTACCAGGAAGGGGCGGAGCCAGGGCATTTCTTCAGAGGAGGGGTGGTCCAGACGGTGGAGCCAGAGCCTATCAAGAAAGAGGTGGAGTTAGGGTTTGTTACAAAGAGGCAGGGCACGGACCCTCTTTTATAAGTGTGGAGTCAGATTTTAGAGCTGCACCCTGGGAAGACGGAGACCACAGCACCAGGCAGCAAGCAAAGAGCTGTGGGACGCTGTCCAGTACTGTTTTGCCAATCCCCTCTCCTCTCTGTCTTCCTGGCTTCTGCTCCGACAATTACCTTTCTTGTGTGCCCCATTCTGTTTGTACGATTCTGGGCAGAGGAGGAATAGGGCTCCAGGCAGGGCCCAGTCTAGACAGGCCAAGCTATGGGAACACTTGTTGGCTGAGTGGCCTTGGCCAAGTCACTTCATGGTTAGAGGGTCACAGCCCTTCCTCTCTGAGCTGAGACCTCCTTTCATGTGATTTTTGTTCCTGCAGTCACTAATCAACAAATATTTATCGAGTGACTACTAGGTGCCGGGTGATGTGCTTGGGCATGAGGATACAGCAGAGAAGACAGGCACAGACTCTGCCCTCAGAGAGCTTGTCATCTGGGTTGGACGGGGCAGGGGAATCAAAAGAGACAATAAGATCATTACAATAGACGAAGCTGACTGGCTGGGGGCAGTGGAGGGTGCTTTGGCAAAGCCAAGGAAGAGCAATTAACCCAGTGTGGGAGGTTGGAAGTAGCTGCCCTATTTGGTCTGGGGAGGGGGGAAGGGAGCCTTGTGGCTGGACGGTATGGGAGAGAATGACCATAAATGAGTGAAATAAAAGTTCCCTCAGGCTGAAGTGTGGAGAATGGATTCACCTGTCCTCTTCCCACCATTCCACACTCTTTCCCCCTCTCATACCTATCTTCCCCTGCCTGGGCTACATGCAGACAGGTGACAGACAGATCCACGGATGCCAGTGGGAAGCATTGCAGTCTGGGCATGGAGAAGCTGTGCTTCCACCGCACTCACCCTCACTTACACTCACACTCACAGTGACCCTCCTGCCCTGCTGCAGCTGGGTCAAGTCTGGTGCACGGGAACAGGAGGCCTGGTCCCCAGGGCTTCAGTAATTCACATCCCTTCACTGAGATGCAGGGCTCTGTCTGTTGTATACTAAACAATTTGGCTTTTGTCCCTGGTTCCTGAGAGGGAGACTCTGAATCTTTGGAATACCTCAAGTAATACGAGTGCCTTTGTTATCTATGAGTCCCGCGGCTCACACCTGAGTTGATGCTAAGAGATGAGGTGACTTGGGCTGAGGCCTGGTCAGCAGAAAGACCAACTATATCTTTGCAGAATTGAGGCTTTGAGCCAATCCGTCAGAGGAGATCGAGTCATGTTGCCAACAATTCATTCATGGCTATGTATGAAATCTCAGTAAAAACTCTGGACCCCAAAGCTCATGGAACTTCCTGGTTGGTGAACATATTGATGTACTGGGAGGGTGACATGCCCTTTGTGTCTCCATGGGGGGAGATCATGGGAGCTCTGCACTGAGACCCTCCTTGTTTGTCTTTTCATTTGGATGTTCCCGATATATATACTTTATAAAAAACTAGTTGTCAGGATACTACTTCCGAGGTGTGTGAGTCATTCTAGTGAACTAGTGGACCTGAGGGTGGTTTGAAGCCCTCTGGACTTGTAGCTAGTTAGGCAGAAATGCAGGTGTCCTGGGGCCCCCACTTGTGACTGGCAGCTCAAGTGGAGGCAGGCTTGTTTGGACTGTGCCCTTAAACCTGTGGAGTCTAACACTAGCTCTGGGTAGTTAGTGTCTGCATTGAATTGCAGTCCATGAGTTGGTAGCAGAATACCTTTCCACTGAGTGCACTCACCACTGTCTCCATCTATCTGGAACCTTTTCTCCCTTTCATAACTCCTTAGTAGCCTCCCTGTCCCCATTTCCCACTCTTTGTCTTTAGCTCTGAGATCCTCAACACTCAACATTTTGGACAAGGGAAGTGGGTTGCATTGTCCCTGTTAGGGGAAGGTTTGCAGTGTCGTCCCCTTGAAGGCATTTGAACATGAGTTTTAAGGCTAGGGGTCAGAGCTTGGTTCAGGATTAGAGGTCAGAGCAATATGGTTGGGGGGCTCCCTCTTTCCCAGGTTTCTCCTTACTCCCACCTCTTCTCTGTGGTCCTAAGACTACTGGAGTGGGAAAGATGGGACCCAGCTGGTCCCCCAGATTCCCTGAGGACAATGGCAAGTAGCAGGGTAAGACTGGGGAAGATCTCCTCCCAGGTCTCCATAGGCCTATCACAGTGACTACACATCCCTCATCTGAGACCTACTCCTCTCTTCGACAAGCAGGGCTAAAGGGAAAGTTCTTTGGAAGCAGGTCCAGCTCCCATATCTCACATCTCAGGACTCTAGGGCTTCACCCTCCTGGCCCAGCCAGTACTGTCCCTCTCCCCCATTATTTTCCTGTGCCCCCAACTGAGTCAGAGAATTATCGATAGCATGAGGGGAACCTGGCTTAGAACACCCCCTTCTGCCATGCCTTCCCTATCCTGAGAATTGAGAGGGGATTTCTGAGGAGAGGGGCTGGTGAGCTCCCAGGGACACAAGGAAACTAGAGATGAGGGAGGGGAGCAAGTGTTTAACCCACCTGAGGAGAGGGACCCAAGAGACAGAGACCAGAGGAGGAGACCTCTCAGGAGACACCAATTGTAGAGTGCTGTCCCTTTAACTTAATTCTGTGGTGCCCTCCCTGGTGCTGCGGCCAGTCCCTAACTGAAAGCAGACCCCCTAGGAGTCCCAGACCCTTCATCCATTTCAGTAGCTAGTCGGTTTCAGCCCAACTGGGTGACAAGACAGAAAGGAAAGGTAGGGAGCAGTGGCCCCTTGGGTTCTCCTAGGGACGTTGCACTTCGGGGGGCTGATGCCAAGCATCTATGTACCTTTTTAATTTTTTTTTGGCTGCGCTGCACGGCACGCGGGATCTTAATTCCCCAGCCAGGGATAGAACGCATACCCCCTGCAGTGGGAGCATGGAGTCTTATCCACTGGACCATCAGGGAAGTCCCTGATGCCAAGTATCTTTCAACTCGGGATCCAACTGAAGGAGCCAGAAGCTGTGGTGTTAACTGTAGGAAAGACCTGCAACAGTTCTCAGTCATTCCCCTATGGCAGGCCGAGGGTGGCAGCTTCTAGGAATCTTTCCCTCCTCTCACAGCCTACTTCCTACAACTATGGGCTTGAAATATTTTCGATCCACTCCCAGGAGGAGATGATGCTTCAGGCACCTGGCAAAGTCCTGTCCAGGAGGAAGGTGGCAGCAGAGTGCTGGGACTGTGAGGATTTATGGATGTGGGGACAAGGCTGGGAGGAAGATAAAGCCAGGATTATTTAGCTCCCTCCATACAGGCCACTCACAGAGATGAGTGTGTGTGTGGTGGGGCTGGGGGCTTAGGTGGTGGAAGGCAATCACTGGTAGTAAGGGGAGGCCTGACTCTGATGAGGGGCCCTTAGGAATAATGGGAGCCTGGACACGGATGGACCCCTCATCAGGGAGAGAGGCCCTGTCAATATGGAAACAGCCGGCATGGAGAGGGGCTCCCAGCCCGAATGGCAGCAGCGGCGGCAGAATCAGGAGGGCAGGACGGTGGCTTCGGTTTAAATCTTGAATGCACCAGCTGGCTAGGCAGCGGCAGCAGGGGTGCGGCGGGGGATGTTGCGACTGGAGCGCTGGAGAACAGTGCCCAGTCCGCTTGACAAAGAGCTCATCAGGCCCCGCAGAGGCTCCAGCTTCTGCTCCCGAGGGTGCGCTGAGCTGTGGGGCGACCCGGCACAGGCATGAGGCGGGGCGGAGGCTCCCGGCTTCCCCGCGATCGGTTCTCCCGGACTGAGCCTCGTCCATGCCTCGGGCGGGTCCGCGGTATCACAAGCCGTTCGCCTCCGCTCCCTCCACCACATGCGCAGCCAGGGGAAAAAGTAGAAACAGCCCCAGTAGATCCTGCAAAGAGAAGGCTGAGCCTGGGCGGGGCGGGGCGGGGCTGACCCCACCGACTCCGCCCCTTGGACGCTTCGCCCCTCTCGTGGAAGGCTCCGCCCAGCCCTTTAGAGGCGGTTCCTCCAGTCCACGCCCCCTAAGAGGCCCCACACCTCCCACTTCTCCCGCCCCAGAAACCTCGCGCCCTCCCCGCCCCTTCCCCACCACCCGGGAGCGCCTAGGTTCCTCCTCCGCAGAACCCCGCCTCCACTCACTCCTCCTCTTCCTCCTCCTCCTCCTCCTCCTCCTCCTCAGCTTCCTGCATCATCTCGTATCTCCTCAATCCCGACATGTCCTCGGATCCCAGCGTCTCCTGGGGAGTGGCATGATTGGATCAAGGATTCCCCAAATCCTTGGGAGGATCCCCTTCTCTGTTATTCTCTGGACCAGTCTGACTTGTTCTCGGGTAATATGAGACAGGTGCCCCCGGGAAGACTCAGTTGCCACATCGGGACAGGGTTGGATTGAAGATTTGGGAGGCACTAGACGTTAAGGGATTGGGTGGAAGGGCCCCTCGGGGGCATGGGGCATTTAGGGGGTTAGAGCCAAAGGCCTTCGAGGTCATGGGGCTGGGATATTTGGGGTCCCGCGTGAGGATTTTCGGGGATTGTGGTCACCTGGATGGGGGTTGAGGGGTCGGCACAGCCTAAATGCCCACCCTCTCTGGCTCCACCCTGGAAAGAGGCCGGTGCGTTAGGTCACAAAGACACCGTCACAAAGACACCGTCACGCGCTAGGGGTGGGTCTTACCTATTACCCGGAAGGGGCGGAGCCAGGGCATTTCTTCAGAGGAGGGGTAGTCCAGAAGGTGGAGCCAGAGCCTATGAATAAAGGGGTGGAGTTAGGGTTTGTTACGAAGAGGCAGGGCACGGACCCTCTTTTATAAGGGTGGAGTCAGATTTCGGAGCTGCACCCTGGGAAGACGGAGACCTCAGCACCAGGCAGCAAGAAAAGAGCTGTGGGACGCTGTCCAGTACTGTTTTGCCAATCCCCTCTCCTCTCTGTCTTCCTGGCTTCTGCTCCGACAATTACCTTTCTTGTGTGCCCCATTCTGTTTTTACGATTCTGGGCAGAGGAGGAATAGGGCTCCGGAGAGGGCCCAGTCAAGACGGGCCAGGCTATGGGAACACTTGTTGGCTGAGTGGCCTTGGCCAAGTCACTTCATGGTTAGAGGGTCACAGCCCTTCCTCTCTGAGCTGAGACCTCCTTTCATGTGATTTTTGTTCCTGCAGTCACTAATCAACAAACATTTATCGAGTGACTACTGTGTGCCGGGTGATGTGCTTGGGCATGAGGACACAGCAGAGAAGACAGGCACAGACTCTGCCCTCATAGAGCTTGTCATCTGGGTTGGACGGGGCAGGGGAATCAAAAGAGACAATAAGATCATTACAATAGACGAAGCTGACTGGCTGGGGGCAGTGGAGGGTGCTTTGGCAAAGCCAAGAAAGAGCAATTAACCCAGTGTGGGAGGTTGGAAGTAGCTGCCCTACTTGGTCTGGGGAGGGGGGAAGGGAGCCTTGTGGCTGGACGGTATGGGAGAGAATGACCAGAAATGAGTGAAATAAAAGTTCCCTCAGGCTGAAGTGTGGAGAATGGATTCACCTGTCCTCTTCCCACCATTCCACACTCTTTCCCCCTCTCATACCTATCTTCCCCTGCCTGGGCTACATACAGACAGGTGACAGACAGATCCACGGATGCCAGTGGGAAGCATTGCAGTCTGGGCATGGAGAAGCTGTGCTTCCACCGCACTCACCCTCACTTACACTCACACTCACAGTGACCCTCCTGCCCTGCTGCAGCTGGGTCAAGTCTGGTGCACGGGAACAGGAGGCCTGGTCCCCAGGGCTTCAGTAATTCACATCCCTTCACTGAGATGCAGGGCTCTGTCTGTTGTATACTAAACAATTTGGCTTTTGTCCCTGGTTCCTGAGAGGGAGACTCTGAATCTTTGGAATACCTCAAGTAATACGAGTGCCTTTGTTATCTATGAGTCCCGCGGCTCACACCTGAGTTGATGCTAAGAGATGAGGTGACTTGGGCTGAGGCCTGGTCAGCAGAAAGACCAACTATATCTTTGCAGAATTGAGGCTTTGAGCCAATCCGTCAGAGGAGATCGAGTCATGTTGCCAACAATTCATTCATGGCTATGTATGAAATCTCAGTAAAAACTCTGGACCCCAAAGCTCATGGAACTTCCTGGTTGGTGAACATATTGATGTACTGGGAGGGTGACATGCCCTTTGTGTCTCCATGGGGGGAGATCATGGGAGCTCTGCACTGAGACCCTCCTTGTTTGTCTTTTCATTTGGATGTTCCCGATATATATACTTTATAAAAAACTAGTTGTCAGGATACTACTTCCGAGTTGTGTGAGTCATTCTAGTGAACTATTGGACCTGAGGGTGGTTTGAAGCCCTCTGGACTTGTAGCTAGTTAGGCAGAAATGCAGGTGTCCTGGGGCCCCCACTTGTGACTGGCAGCTCAAGTGAAGGCAGGCTTGTTTGGACTGTGCCCTTAAACCTGTGGAGTCTAACACTAGCTCTGGGTAGTTAGTGTCTGCATTGAATTGCAGTCCATGAGTTGGTAGCAGAATACCTTTCCACTGAGTGCACTCACCACTGTCTCCATCTATCTGGAACCTTTTCTCCCTTTCATAACTCCTTAGTAGCCTCCCTGTCCCCATTTCCCACTCTTTGTCTTTAGCTCTGAGATCCTCAACACTCAACATTTTGGACAAGGGAAGTGGGTTGCATTGTCCCTGTTAGGGGAAGGTTTGCAGTGTCGTCCCCTTGAAGGCATTTGAACATGAGTTTTAAGGCTAGGGGTCAGAGCTTGGTTCAGGATTAGAGGTCAGAGCAATATGGTTGGGGGGCTCCCTCTTTCCCAGGTTTCTCCTTACTCCCACCTCTTCTCTGTGGTCCTAAGACTACTGGAGTGGGAAAGATGGGACCCAGCTGGTCCCCCAGATTCCCTGAGGACAATGGCAAGTAGCAGGGTAAGACTGGGGAAGATCTCCTCCCAGGTCTCCATAGGCCTATCACAGTGACTACACATCCCTCATCTGAGACCTACTCCTCTCTTCGACAAGCAGGGCTAAAGGGAAAGTTCTTTGGAAGCAGGTCCAGCTCCCATATCTCACATCTCAGGACGCTAGGGCTTCACCCTCCTGGCCCAGCCAGTACTGTCCCTCTCCCCCATTATTTTCCTGTGTCCCCAACTGAGTCAGAGAATTATCGATAGCATGAGGGGAACCTGGCTTAGAACACCCCCTTCTGCCATGCCTTCCCTATCCTGGGAATTGAGAGGGGATTTCTGAGGAGAGGGGCTGGTGAGCTCCCAGGGACACAAGGAAACTAGAGATGAGGGAGGGGAGCAAGTGTTTAACCCACCTGAGGAGAGGGACCCAAGAGACAGAGACCAGAGGAGGAGACCTCTCAGGAGACACCAATTGTAGAGTGCTGTCCCTTTAACTTAATTCTGTGGTGCCCTCCCTGGTGCTGCGGCCAGTCCCTAACTGAAAGCAGACCCCCTAGGAGTCCCAGACCCTTCATCCATTTCAGTAGCTAGTCGGTTTCAGCCCAACTGGGTGACAAGACAGAAAGGAAAGGTAGGGAGCAGTGGCCCTTGGGTTCTCCTAGGGACGTTGCACTTCGGGGGGCTGATGCCAAGCATCTATGTACCTTTTTAATTTTTTTTTGGCTGCGCTGCACGGCACGCGGGATCTTAATTCCCCAGCCAGGGATAGAACGCATACCCCCTGCAGTGGGAGCATGGAGTCTTATCCACTGGACCATCAGGGAAGTCCCTGATGCCAAGTATCTTTCAACTCGGGATCCAACTGAAGGAGCCAGAAGCTGTGGTGTTAACTGTAGGAAAGACCTGCAACAGTTCTCAGTCATTCCCCTATGGCAGGCCGAGGGTGGCAGCTTCTAGGAATCTTTCCCTCCTCTCACAGCCTACTTCCTACAACTATGGGCTTGAAATATTTTCGATCCACTCCCAGGAGGAGATGATGCTTCAGGCACCTGGCAAAGTCCTGTCCAGGAGGAAGGTGGCAGCAGAGTGCTGGGACTGTGAGGATTTATGGATGTGGGGACAAGGCTGGGAGGAAGATAAAGCCAGGATTATTTAGCTCCCTCCATACAGGCCACTCACAGAGATGAGTGTGTGTGTGGTGGGGCTGGGGGCTTAGGTGGTGGAAGGCAATCACTGGTAGTAAGGGGAGGCCTGACTCTGATGAGGGGCCCTTAGGAATAATGGGAGCCTGGACACGGATGGACCCCTCATCAGGGAGAGAGGCCCTGTCAATATGGAAACAGCCGGCATGGAGAGGGGCTCCCAGCCCGAATGGCAGCAGCGGCGGCAGAATCAGGAGGGCAGGACGGTGGCTTCGGTTTAAACCGTGAATGCACCAGCTGGCTAGGCAGCGGCAGCAGGGGTGCGGCGGGGGATGTTGCGACTGGAGCGCTGGAGAGCAGTGCCCAGTCCGCTTGACAAAGAGCTCATCAGGCCCCGCAGAGGCTCCAGCTTCTGCTCCCGAGGGTGCGCTGAGCTGTGGGGCGACCCGGCACAGGCATGAGGCGGGGCGGAGGCTCCCGGCTTCCCCGCGATCGGTTCTCCCGGACTGAGCCTCGTCCATGCCTCGGGCGGGTCCGCGGTATCACAAGCCGTTCGCCTCCGCTCCCTCCACCACATGCGCAGCCAGGGGAAAAAGTAGAAACAGCCCCAGTAGATCCTGCAAAGAGAAGGCTGAGCCTGGGCGGGGCGGGGCGGGGCTGACCCCACCGACTCCGCCCCTTGGACGCTTCGCCCCTCTCGTGGAAGGCTCCGCCCAGCCCTTTAGAGGCGGTTCCTCCAGTCCACGCCCCCTAAGAGGCCCCACACCTCCCACTTCTCCCGCCCCAGAAACCTCGCGCCCTCCCCGCCCCTTCCCCACCACCCGGGAGCGCCTAGGTTCCTCCTCTGCAGAACCCCGCCTCCACTCACTCCTCCTCCTCCTCCTCCTCCTCCTCCTCAGCTTCCTGCATCACCTCGTATCTCCTCAATCCCAACATGTCCTCGGTTCCCAACGTCTCCTGGGGAGTGGCATGATTGGATCAAGGATTCCCCAAATCCTTGGGAGGATCCCCTTCTCTGTTATTCTCTGGACCAGTCTGACTTGTTCTCGGGTAATATGAGACAGGTGCCCCCGGGAAGACTCAGTTGCCACATCGGGACAGGGTTGGAATGAAGATTTGGGAGGCACTAGACGTTAAGGGATTGGGTGGAAGGGCCCCTCGGGGGCATGGGGCATTTAGGGGGTTAGAGCCAAAGGCCTTCGAGGTCATGGGGCTGGGATATTTGGGGTCCCGCGTGAGGATTTTCGGGGATTGTGGTCACCTGGATGGGGGTTGAGGGGTCGGCACAGCCTAAATGCCCACCCTCTCTGGCTCCACCCTGGAAAGACGCCGGTGTTTTAGGTCACAAAGACACCGTCACAAAGACACCGTCACGCGCTATTGGTGGGGCTTACCTATTACCCGGAAGGGGCGGAGCCAGGGCATTTCTTCAGAGGAGGGGTAGTCCAGAAGGTGGAGTCAGAGCCGATGAATAAAGGGGTGGAGTTAGGGTTTGTTACGAAGAGGCAGGGCACGGACCCTCTTTTATAAGGGTGGAGTCAGATTTCGGAGCTGCACCCTGGGAAGACGGAGACCTCAGCACCAGGCAGCAAGAAAAGAGCTGTGGGACGCTGTCCAGTACTGTTTTGCCAATCCCCTCTCCTCTCTGTCTTCCTGGCTTCTGCTCCGACAATTACCTTTCTTGTGTGCCCCATTCTGTTTTTACGATTCTGGGCAGAGGAGGAATAGGGCTCCGGAGAGGGCCCAGTCAAGACGGGCCAGGCTATGGGAACACTTGTTGGCTGAGTGGCCTTGGCCAAGTCACTTCATGGTTAGAGGGTCACAGCCCTTCCTCTCTGAGCTGAGACCTCCTTTCATGTGATTTTTGTTCCTGCAGTCACTAATCAACAAACATTTATCGAGTGACTACTGTGTGCCGGGTGATGTGCTTGGGCATGAGGACACAGCAGAGAAGACAGGCACAGACTCTGCCCTCATAGAGCTTGTCATCTGGGTTGGACGGGGCAGGGGAATCAAAAGAGACAATAAGATCATTACAATAGACGAAGCTGACTGGCTGGGGGCAGTGGAGGGTGCTTTGGCAAAGCCAAGAAAGAGCAATTAACCCAGTGTGGGAGGTTGGAAGTAGCTGCCCTACTTAGTCTGGCGAGGGGGGAAGGGAGCCTTGTGGCTGGACGGTATGGGAGAGAATGACCAGAAATGAGTGAAGTAAAAGTTGCCTCAGGCTGAAGTGTGGAGAATGGATTCACCTGTCCTCTTCCCACCATTCCACACTCTTTCCCCCTCTCATACCTATCTTCCCCTGCCTGGGCTACATACAGACAGGTGACAGGCAGATCCACGGATGCCAGTGGGAAGCATTGCAGTCTGGGCATGGAGAAGCTGTGCTTCCACCGCACTCACCCTCACTTACACTCACACTCACAGTGACCCTCCTGCCCTGCTGCAGCTGGGTCAAGTCTGGTGCACGGGAACAGGAGGCCTGGTCCCCAGGGCTTCAGTAATTCACATCCCTTCACTGAGATGCAGGGCTCTGTCTGTTGTATACTAAACAATTTGGCTTTTGTCCCTGGTTCCTGAGAGGGAGACTCTGAATCTTTGGAATACCTCAAGTAATACGAGTGCCTTTGTTATCTATGAGTCCCGCGGCTCACACCTGAGTTGATGCTAAGAGATGAGGTGACTTGGGCTGAGGCCTGGTCAGCAGAAAGACCAACTATATCTTTGCAGAATTGAGGCTTTGAGCCAATCCGTCAGAGGAGATCGAGTCATGTTGCCAACAATTCATTCATGGCTATGTATGAAATCTCAGTAAAAACTCTGGACCCCAAAGCTCATGGAACTTCCTGGTTGGTGAACATATTGATGTACTGGGAGGGTGACATGCCCTTTGTGTCTCCATGGGGGGAGATCATGGGAGCTCTGCACTGAGACCCTCCTTGTTTGTCTTTTCATTTGGATGTTCCCGATATATATACTTTATAAAAAACTAGTTGTCAGGATACTACTTCCGAGTTGTGTGAGTCATTCTAGTGAACTATTGGACCTGAGGGTGGTTTGAAGCCCTCTGGACTTGTAGCTAGTTAGGCAGAAATGCAGGTGTCCTGGGGCCCCCACTTGTGACTGGCAGCTCAAGTGAAGGCAGGCTTGTTTGGACTGTGCCCTTAAACCTGTGGAGTCTAACACTAGCTCTGGGTAGTTAGTGTCTGCATTGAATTGCAGTCCATGAGTTGGTAGCAGAATACCTTTCCACTGAGTGCACTCACCACTGTCTCCATCTATCTGGAACCTTTTCTCCCTTTCATAACTCCTTAGTAGCCTCCCTGTCCCCATTTCCCACTCTTTGTCTTTAGCTCTGAGATCCTCAACACTCAACATTTTGGACAAGGGAAGTGGGTTGCATTGTCCCTGTTAGGGGAAGGTTTGCAGTGTCGTCCCCTTGAAGGCATTTGAACATGAGTTTTAAGGCTAGGGGTCAGAGCTTGGTTCAGGATTAGAGGTCAGAGCAATATGGTTGGGGGGCTCCCTCTTTCCCAGGTTTCTCCTTACTCCCACCTCTTCTCTGTGGTCCTAAGACTACTGGAGTGGGAAAGATGGGACCCAGCTGGTCCCCCAGATTCCCTGAGGACAATGGCAAGTAGCAGGGTAAGACTGGGGAAGATCTCCTCCCAGGTCTCCATAGGCCTATCACAGTGACTACACATCCCTCATCTGAGACCTACTCCTCTCTTCGACAAGCAGGGCTAAAGGGAAAGTTCTTTGGAAGCAGGTCCAGCTCCCATATCTCACATCTCAGGACGCTAGGGCTTCACCCTCCTGGCCCAGCCAGTACTGTCCCTCTCCCCCATTATTTTCCTGTGCCCCCAACTGAGTCAGAGAATTATCGATAGCATGAGGGGAACCTGGCTTAGAACACCCCCTTCTGCCATGCCTTCCCTATCCTGGGAATTGAGAGGGGATTTCTGAGGAGAGGGGCTGGTGAGCTCCCAGGGACACAAGGAAACTAGAGATGAGGGAGGGGAGCAAGTGTTTAACCCACCTGAGGAGAGGGACCCAAGAGACAGAGACCAGAGGAGGAGACCTCTCAGGAGACACCAATTGTAGAGTGCTGTCCCTTTAACTTAATTCTGTGGTGCCCTCCCTGGTGCTGCGGCCAGTCCCTAACTGAAAGCAGACCCCCTAGGAGTCCCAGACCCTTCATCCATTTCAGTAGCTAGTCGGTTTCAGCCCAACTGGGTGACAAGACAGAAAGGAAAGGTAGGGAGCAGTGGCCCTTGGGTTCTCCTAGGGACGTTGCACTTCGGGGGGCTGATGCCAAGCATCTATGTACCTTTTTAATTTTTTTTTGGCTGCGCTGCACGGCACGCGGGATCTTAATTCCCCAGCCAGGGATAGAACGCATACCCCCTGCAGTGGGAGCATGGAGTCTTATCCACTGGACCATCAGGGAAGTCCCTGATGCCAAGTATCTTTCAACTCGGGATCCAACTGAAGGAGCCAGAAGCTGTGGTGTTAACTGTAGGAAAGACCTGCAACAGTTCTCAGTCATTCCCCTATGGCAGGCCGAGGGTGGCAGCTTCTAGGAATCTTTCCCTCCTCTCACAGCCTACTTCCTACAACTATGGGCTTGAAATATTTTCGATCCACTCCCAGGAGGAGATGATGCTTCAGGCACCTGGCAAAGTCCTGTCCAGGAGGAAGGTGGCAGCAGAGTGCTGGGACTGTGAGGATTTATGGATGTGGGGACAAGGCTGGGAGGAAGATAAAGCCAGGATTATTTAGCTCCCTCCATACAGGCCACTCACAGAGATGAGTGTGTGTGTGGTGGGGCTGGGGGCTTAGGTGGTGGAAGGCAATCACTGGTAGTAAGGGGAGGCCTGACTCTGATGAGGGGCCCTTAGGAATAATGGGAGCCTGGACACGGATGGACCCCTCATCAGGGAGAGAGGCCCTGTCAATATGGAAACAGCCGGCATGGAGAGGGGCTCCCAGCCCGAATGGCAGCAGCGGCGGCAGAATCAGGAGGGCAGGACGGTGGCTTCGGTTTAAACCGTGAATGCACCAGCTGGCTAGGCAGCGGCAGCAGGGGTGCGGCGGGGGATGTTGCGACTGGAGCGCTGGAGAGCAGTGCCCAGTCCGCTTGACAAAGAGCTCATCAGGCCCCGCAGAGGCTCCAGCTTCTGCTCCCGAGGGTGCGCTGAGCTGTGGGGCGACCCGGCACAGGCATGAGGCGGGGCGGAGGCTCCCGGCTTCCCCGCGATCGGTTCTCCCGGACTGAGCCTCGTCCATGCCTCGGGCGGGTCCGCGGTATCACAAGCCGTTCGCCTCCGCTCCCTCCACCACATGCGCAGCCAGGGGAAAAAGTAGAAACAGCCCCAGTAGATCCTGCAAAGAGAAGGCTGAGCCTGGGCGGGGCGGGGCGGGGCTGACCCCACCGACTCCGCCCCTTGGACGCTTCGCCCCTCTCGTGGAAGGCTCCGCCCAGCCCTTTAGAGGCGGTTCCTCCAGTCCACGCCCCCTAAGAGGCCCCACACCTCCCACTTCTCCCGCCCCAGAAACCTCGCGCCCTCCCCGCCCCTTCCCCACCACCCGGGAGCGCCTAGGTTCCTCCTCCGCAGAACCCCGCCTCCACTCACTCCTCCTCCTCCTCCTCCTCCTCCTCCTCAGCTTCCTGCATCACCTCGTATCTCCTCAATCCCAACATGTCCTCGGTTCCCAACGTCTCCTGGGGAGTGGCATGATTGGATCAAGGATTCCCCAAATCCTTGGGAGGATCCCCTTCTCTGTTATTCTCTGGACCAGTCTGACTTGTTCTCGGGTAATATGAGACAGGTGCCCCCGGGAAGACTCAGTTGCCACATCGGGACAGGGTTGGAATGAAGATTTGGGAGGCACTAGACGTTAAGGGATTGGGTGGAAGGGCCCCTCGGGGGCATGGGGCATTTAGGGGGTTAGAGCCAAAGGCCTTCGAGGTCATGGGGCTGGGATATTTGGGGTCCCGCGTGAGGATTTTCGGGGATTGTGGTCACCTGGATGGGGGTTGAGGGGTCGGCACAGCCTAAATGCCCACCCTCTCTGGCTCCACCCTGGAAAGACGCCGGTGTTTTAGGTCACAAAGACACCGTCACAAAGACACCGTCACGCGCTATTGGTGGGGCTTACCTATTACCCGGAAGGGGCGGAGCCAGGGCATTTCTTCAGAGGAGGGGTAGTCCAGAAGGTGGAGTCAGAGCCGATGAATAAAGGGGTGGAGTTAGGGTTTGTTACGAAGAGGCAGGGCACGGACCCTCTTTTATAAGGGTGGAGTCAGATTTCGGAGCTGCACCCTGGGAAGACGGAGACCTCAGCACCAGGCAGCAAGAAAAGAGCTGTGGGACGCTGTCCAGTACTGTTTTGCCAATCCCCTCTCCTCTCTGTCTTCCTGGCTTCTGCTCCGACAATTACCTTTCTTGTGTGCCCCATTCTGTTTTTACGATTCTGGGCAGAGGAGGAATAGGGCTCCGGAGAGGGCCCAGTCAAGACGGGCCAGGCTATGGGAACACTTGTTGGCTGAGTGGCCTTGGCCAAGTCACTTCATGGTTAGAGGGTCACAGCCCTTCCTCTCTGAGCTGAGACCTCCTTTCATGTGATTTTTGTTCCTGCAGTCACTAATCAACAAACATTTATCGAGTGACTACTGTGTGCCGGGTGATGTGCTTGGGCATGAGGACACAGCAGAGAAGACAGGCACAGACTCTGCCCTCATAGAGCTTGTCATCTGGGTTGGACGGGGCAGGGGAATCAAAAGAGACAATAAGATCATTACAATAGACGAAGCTGACTGGCTGGGGGCAGTGGAGGGTGCTTTGGCAAAGCCAAGAAAGAGCAATTAACCCAGTGTGGGAGGTTGGAAGTAGCTGCCCTACTTAGTCTGGCGAGGGGGGAAGGGAGCCTTGTGGCTGGACGGTATGGGAGAGAATGACCAGAAATGAGTGAAGTAAAAGTTGCCTCAGGCTGAAGTGTGGAGAATGGATTCACCTATCCTCTTCCCACCATTCCACACTCTTTCCCCCTCTCATACCTATCTTCCCCTGCCTGGGCTACATACAGACAGGTGACAGGCAGATCCACGGATGCCAGTGGGAAGCATTGCAGTCTGGGCATGGAGAAGCTGTGCTTCCACCGCACTCACCCTCACTTACACTCACACTCACAGTGACCCTCCTGCCCTGCTGCAGCTGGGTCAAGTCTGGTGCACGGGAACAGGAGGCCTGGTCCCCAGGGCTTCAGTAATTCACATCCCTTCACTGAGATGCAGGGCTCTGTCTGTTGTATACTAAACAATTTGGCTTTTGTCCCTGGTTCCTGAGAGGGAGACTCTGAATCTTTGGAATACCTCAAGTAATACGAGTGCCTTTGTTATCTATGAGTCCCGCGGCTCACACCTGAGTTGATGCTAAGAGATGAGGTGACTTGGGCTGAGGCCTGGTCAGCAGAAAGACCAACTATATCTTTGCAGAATTGAGGCTTTGAGCCAATCCGTCAGAGGAGATCGAGTCATGTTGCCAACAATTCATTCATGGCTATGTATGAAATCTCAGTAAAAACTCTGGACCCCAAAGCTCATGGAACTTCCTGGTTGGTGAACATATTGATGTACTGGGAGGGTGACATGCCCTTTGTGTCTCCATGGGGGGAGATCATGGGAGCTCTGCACTGAGACCCTCCTTGTTTGTCTTTTCATTTGGATGTTCCCGATATATATACTTTATAAAAAACTAGTTGTCAGGATACTACTTCCGAGTTGTGTGAGTCATTCTAGTGAACTATTGGACCTGAGGGTGGTTTGAAGCCCTCTGGACTTGTAGCTAGTTAGGCAGAAATGCAGGTGTCCTGGGGCCCCCACTTGTGACTGGCAGCTCAAGTGAAGGCAGGCTTGTTTGGACTGTGCCCTTAAACCTGTGGAGTCTAACACTAGCTCTGGGTAGTTAGTGTCTGCATTGAATTGCAGTCCATGAGTTGGTAGCAGAATACCTTTCCACTGAGTGCACTCACCACTGTCTCCATCTATCTGGAACCTTTTCTCCCTTTCATAACTCCTTAGTAGCCTCCCTGTCCCCATTTCCCACTATTTGTCTTTAGCTCTGAGATCCTCAACACTCAACATTTTGGACAAGGGAAGTGGGTTGCATTGTCCCTGTTAGGGGAAGGTTTGCAGTGTCGTCCCCTTGAAGGCATTTGAACATGAGTTTTAAGGCTAGGGGTCAGAGCTTGGTTCAGGATTAGAGGTCAGAGCAATATGGTTGGGGGGCTCCCTCTTTCCCAGGTTTCTCCTTACTCCCACCTCTTCTCTGTGGTCCTAAGACTACTGGAGTGGGAAAGATGGGACCCAGCTGGTCCCCCAGATTCCCTGAGGACAATGGCAAGTAGCAGGGTAAGACTGGGGAAGATCTCCTCCCAGGTCTCCATAGGCCTATCACAGTGACTACACATCCCTCATCTGAGACCTACTCCTCTCTTCGACAAGCAGGGCTAAAGGGAAAGTTCTTTGGAAGCAGGTCCAGCTCCCATATCTCACATCTCAGGACGCTAGGGCTTCACCCTCCTGGCCCAGCCAGTACTGTCCCTCTCCCCCATTATTTTCCTGTGCCCCCAACTGAGTCAGAGAATTATCGATAGCATGAGGGGAACCTGGCTTAGAACACCCCCTTCTGCCATGCCTTCCCTATCCTGGGAATTGAGAGGGGATTTCTGAGGAGAGGGGCTGGTGAGCTCCCAGGGACACAAGGAAACTAGAGATGAGGGAGGGGAGCAAGTGTTTAACCCACCTGAGGAGAGGGACCCAAGAGACAGAGACCAGAGGAGGAGACCTCTCAGGAGACACCAATTGTAGAGTGCTGTCCCTTTAACTTAATTCTGTGGTGCCCTCCCTGGTGCTGCGGCCAGTCCCTAACTGAAAGCAGACCCCCTAGGAGTCCCAGACCCTTCATCCATTTCAGTAGCTAGTCGGTTTCAGCCCAACTGGGTGACAAGACAGAAAGGAAAGGTAGGGAGCAGTGGCCCTTGGGTTCTCCTAGGGACGTTGCACTTCGGGGGGCTGATGCCAAGCATCTATGTACCTTTTTAATTTTTTTTTGGCTGCGCTGCACGGCACGCGGGATCTTAATTCCCCAGCCAGGGATAGAACGCATACCCCCTGCAGTGGGAGCATGGAGTCTTATCCACTGGACCATCAGGGAAGTCCCTGATGCCAAGTATCTTTCAACTCGGGATCCAACTGAAGGAGCCAGAAGCTGTGGTGTTAACTGTAGGAAAGACCTGCAACAGTTCTCAGTCATTCCCCTATGGCAGGCCGAGGGTGGCAGCTTCTAGGAATCTTTCCCTCCTCTCACAGCCTACTTCCTACAACTATGGGCTTGAAATATTTTCGATCCACTCCCAGGAGGAGATGATGCTTCAGGCACCTGGCAAAGTCCTGTCCAGGAGGAAGGTGGCAGCAGAGTGCTGGGACTGTGAGGATTTATGGATGTGGGGACAAGGCTGGGAGGAAGATAAAGCCAGGATTATTTAGCTCCCTCCATACAGGCCACTCACAGAGATGAGTGTGTGTGTGGTGGGGCTGGGGGCTTAGGTGGTGGAAGGCAATCACTGGTAGTAAGGGGAGGCCTGACTCTGATGAGGGGCCCTTAGGAATAATGGGAGCCTGGACACGGATGGACCCCTCATCAGGGAGAGAGGCCCTGTCAATATGGAAACAGCCGGCATGGAGAGGGGCTCCCAGCCCGAATGGCAGCAGCGGCGGCAGAATCAGGAGGGCAGGACGGTGGCTTCGGTTTAAATCTTGAATGCACCAGCTGGCTAGGCAGCGGCAGCAGGGGTGCGGCGGGGGATGTTGCGACTGGAGCGCTGGAGAGCAGTGCCCAGTCCGCTTGACAAAGAGCTCATCAGGCCCCGCAGAGGCTCCAGCTTCTGCTCCCGAGGGTGCGCTGAGCTGTGGGGCGACCCGGCACAGGCATGAGGCGGGGCGGAGGCTCCCGGCTTCCCCGCGATCGGTTCTCCCGGACTGAGCCTCGTCCATGCCTCGGGCGGGTCCGCGGTATCACAAGCCGTTCGCCTCCGCTCCCTCCACCACATGCGCAGCCAGGGGAAAAAGTAGAAACAGCCCCAGTAGATCCTGCAAAGAGAAGGCTGAGCCTGGGCGGGGCGGGGCGGGGCTGACCCCACCGACTCCGCCCCTTGGACGCTTCGCCCCTCTCGTGGAAGGCTCCGCCCAGCCCTTTAGAGGCGGTTCCTCCAGTCCACGCCCCCTAAGAGGCCCCACACCTCCCACTTCTCCCGCCCCAGAAACCTCGCGCCCTCCCCGCCCCTTCCCCACCACCCGGGAGCGCCTAGGTTCCTCCTCCGCAGAACCCCGCCTCCACTCACTCCTCCTCCTCCTCCTCCTCCTCCTCCTCAGCTTCCTGCATCACCTCGTATCTCCTCAATCCCAACATGTCCTCGGTTCCCAACGTCTCCTGGGGAGTGGCATGATTGGATCAAGGATTCCCCAAATCCTTGGGAGGATCCCCTTCTCTGTTATTCTCTGGACCAGTCTGACTTGTTCTCGGGTAATATGAGACAGGTGCCCCCGGGAAGACTCAGTTGCCACATCGGGACAGGGTTGGAATGAAGATTTGGGAGGCACTAGACGTTAAGGGATTGGGTGGAAGGGCCCCTCGGGGGCATGGGGCATTTAGGGGGTTAGAGCCAAAGGCCTTCGAGGTCATGGGGCTGGGATATTTGGGGTCCCGCGTGAGGATTTTCGGGGATTGTGGTCACCTGGATGGGGGTTGAGGGGTCGGCACAGCCTAAATGCCCACCCTCTCTGGCTCCACTCTGGAAAGACGCCGGTGTTTTAGGTCACAAAGACACCGTCACAAAGACACCGTCACGCGCTATTGGTGGGGCTTACCTATTACCCGGAAGGGGCGGAGCCAGGGCATTTCTTCAGAGGAGGGGTAGTCCAGAAGGTGGAGTCAGAGCCGATGAATAAAGGGGTGGAGTTAGGGTTTGTTACGAAGAGGCAGGGCACGGACCCTCTTTTATAAGGGTGGAGTCAGATTTCGGAGCTGCACCCTGGGAAGACGGAGACCTCAGCACCAGGCAGCAAGAAAAGAGCTGTGGGACGCTGTCCAGTACTGTTTTGCCAATCCCCTCTCCTCTCTGTCTTCCTGGCTTCTGCTCCGACAATTACCTTTCTTGTGTGCCCCATTCTGTTTTTACGATTCTGGGCAGAGGAGGAATAGGGCTCCGGAGAGGGCCCAGTCAAGACGGGCCAGGCTATGGGAACACTTGTTGGCTGAGTGGCCTTGGCCAAGTCACTTCATGGTTAGAGGGTCACAGCCCTTCCTCTCTGAGCTGAGACCTCCTTTCATGTGATTTTTGTTCCTGCAGTCACTAATCAACAAACATTTATCGAGTGACTACTGTGTGCCGGGTGATGTGCTTGGGCATGAGGACACAGCAGAGAAGACAGGCACAGACTCTGCCCTCATAGAGCTTGTCATCTGGGTTGGACGGGGCAGGGGAATCAAAAGAGACAATAAGATCATTACAATAGACGAAGCTGACTGGCTGGGGGCAGTGGAGGGTGCTTTGGCAAAGCCAAGAAAGAGCAATTAACCCAGTGTGGGAGGTTGGAAGTAGCTGCCCTACTTAGTCTGGCGAGGGGGGAAGGGAGCCTTGTGGCTGGACGGTATGGGAGAGAATGACCAGAAATGAGTGAAGTAAAAGTTGCCTCAGGCTGAAGTGTGGAGAATGGATTCACCTGTCCTCTTCCCACCATTCCACACTCTTTCCCCCTCTCATACCTATCTTCCCCTGCCTGGGCTACATACAGACAGGTGACAGGCAGATCCACGGATGCCAGTGGGAAGCATTGCAGTCTGGGCATGGAGAAGCTGTGCTTCCACCGCACTCACCCTCACTTACACTCACACTCACAGTGACCCTCCTGCCCTGCTGCAGCTGGGTCAAGTCTGGTGCACGGGAACAGGAGGCCTGGTCCCCAGGGCTTCAGTAATTCACATCCCTTCACTGAGATGCAGGGCTCTGTCTGTTGTATACTAAACAATTTGGCTTTTGTCCCTGGTTCCTGAGAGGGAGACTCTGAATCTTTGGAATACCTCAAGTAATACGAGTGCCTTTGTTATCTATGAGTCCCGCGGCTCACACCTGAGTTGATGCTAAGAGATGAGGTGACTTGGGCTGAGGCCTGGTCAGCAGAAAGACCAACTATATCTTTGCAGAATTGAGGCTTTGAGCCAATCCGTCAGAGGAGATCGAGTCATGTTGCCAACAATTCATTCATGGCTATGTATGAAATCTCAGTAAAAACTCTGGACCCCAAAGCTCATGGAACTTCCTGGTTGGTGAACATATTGATGTACTGGGAGGGTGACATGCCCTTTGTGTCTCCATGGGGGGAGATCATGGGAGCTCTGCACTGAGACCCTCCTTGTTTGTCTTTTCATTTGGATGTTCCCGATATATATACTTTATAAAAAACTAGTTGTCAGGATACTACTTCCGAGTTGTGTGAGTCATTCTAGTGAACTATTGGACCTGAGGGTGGTTTGAAGCCCTCTGGACTTGTAGCTAGTTAGGCAGAAATGCAGGTGTCCTGGGGCCCCCACTTGTGACTGGCAGCTCAAGTGAAGGCAGGCTTGTTTGGACTGTGCCCTTAAACCTGTGGAGTCTAACACTAGCTCTGGGTAGTTAGTGTCTGCATTGAATTGCAGTCCATGAGTTGGTAGCAGAATACCTTTCCACTGAGTGCACTCACCACTGTCTCCATCTATCTGGAACCTTTTCTCCCTTTCATAACTCCTTAGTAGCCTCCCTGTCCCCATTTCCCACTATTTGTCTTTAGCTCTGAGATCCTCAACACTCAACATTTTGGACAAGGGAAGTGGGTTGCATTGTCCCTGTTAGGGGAAGGTTTGCAGTGTCGTCCCCTTGAAGGCATTTGAACATGAGTTTTAAGGCTAGGGGTCAGAGCTTGGTTCAGGATTAGAGGTCAGAGCAATATGGTTGGGGGGCTCCCTCTTTCCCAGGTTTCTCCTTACTCCCACCTCTTCTCTGTGGTCCTAAGACTACTGGAGTGGGAAAGATGGGACCCAGCTGGTCCCCCAGATTCCCTGAGGACAATGGCAAGTAGCAGGGTAAGACTGGGGAAGATCTCCTCCCAGGTCTCCATAGGCCTATCACAGTGACTACACATCCCTCATCTGAGACCTACTCCTCTCTTCGACAAGCAGGGCTAAAGGGAAAGTTCTTTGGAAGCAGGTCCAGCTCCCATATCTCACATCTCAGGACGCTAGGGCTTCACCCTCCTGGCCCAGCCAGTACTGTCCCTCTCCCCCATTATTTTCCTGTGCCCCCAACTGAGTCGGAGAATTATCGATAGCATGAGGGGAACCTGGCTTAGAACACCCCCTTCTGCCATGCCTTCCCTATCCTGGGAATTGAGAGGGGATTTCTGAGGAGAGGGGCTGGTGAGCTCCCAGGGACACAAGGAAACTAGAGATGAGGGAGGGGAGCAAGTGTTTAACCCACCTGAGGAGAGGGACCCAAGAGACAGAGACCAGAGGAGGAGACCTCTCAGGAGACACCAATTGTAGAGTGCTGTCCCTTTAACTTAATTCTGTGGTGCCCTCCCTGGTGCTGGGGCCAGTCCCTAACTGAAAGGAGACCCCCTAGGAGTCCCAGACCCTTCATCCATTTCAGTAGCTAGGCGGTTTCAGCCCAACTGGGTGACAAGACAGAAAGGAAAGTTAGGGAGCAGTGGCCCTTGGGTTCTCCTAGGGACGTTACACTTCGGGGGGCTGATGCCAAGCATCTATGTACCTTTTTAATTTTTTTTTGGCTGCGCTGCACGGCACGCGGGATCTTAATTCCCCAGCCAGGGATAGAACGCATACCCCCTGCAGTGGGAGCATGGAGTCTTATCCACTGGACCATCAGGGAAGTCCCTGATGCCAAGTATCTTTCAACTCGGGATCCAACTGAAGGAGCCAGAAGCTGTGGTGTTAACTGTAGGAAAGACCTGCAACAGTTCTCAGTCATTCCCCTATGGCAGGCCGAGGGTGGCAGCTTCTAGGAATCTTTCCCTCCTCTCACAGCCTACTTCCTACAACTATGGGCTTGAAATATTTTCGATCCACTCCCAGGAGGAGATGATGCTTCAGGCACCAGGCAAAGTCCTGTCCAGGAGGAAGGTGGCAGCAGAGTGCTGGGACTGTGAGGATTTATGGATGTGGGGACAAGGCTGGGAGGAAGATAAAGCCAGGATTATTTAGCTCCCTCCATACAGGCCACTCACAGAGATGAGTGTGTGTGTGGTGGGGCTGGGGGCTTAGGTGGTGGAAGGCAATCACTGGTAGTAAGGGGAGGCCTGACTCTGATGAGGGGCCCTTAGGAATAATGGGAGCCTGGACACGGATGGACCCCTCATCAGGGAGAGAGGCCCTGTCAATATGGAAACAGCCGGCATGGAGAGGGGCTCCCAGCCCGAATGGCAGCAGCGGCGGCAGAATCAGGAGGGCAGGACGGTGGCTTCGGTTTAAATCTTTAATGCACCAGCTGGCTAGGCAGCGGCAGCAGGGGTGCGGTGGGGGATGTTGCGACTGGAGCGCTGGAGAGCAGTGCCCAGTCCGCTTGACAAAGAGCTCATCAGGCCCCGCAGAGGTTCCAGCTTCTGCTCCCGAGGGTGCGCTGAGCTGTGGGGCGACCCGGCACAGGCATGAGGCGGGGCGGAGGCTCCCGGCTTCCCCGCGATCGGTTCTCCCGGACTGAGCCTCGTCCATGCCCCGGGCGGGTCCGCGGTATCACAAGCCGTTCGCCTCCGCTCCCTCCACCACATGCGCAGCCAGGGGAAAAAGTAGAAACAGCCCCAGTAGATCCTGCAAAGAGAAGGCAGAGCCTGGCCGGGGCGGGGCGGGGCTGACCCCACCGACTCCGCCCCTTGGACGCTTCGCCCCTCTCGTGGAAGGCTCCGCCCAGCCCTTTAGAGGTGGTTCCTCCAGTCCACGCCCCCTAAGACGCCCCACACCTCCCACTTCTCCTGCCCCAGAAACCTCGCGCCCTCCCCGCCCCTTCCCCACCACCCGGGAGCGCCTAGGTTCCTCCTCCGCAGAACCCCCCCTCCACTCACTCCTCCTCCTCCTCCTCCTCCTCCTCCTCCTCCTCCTCAGCTTCGTGCATCACCTCGTATCTCCTCAATCCCGACATGTCCTCGGATCCCAACGTCTCCTGGGGAGTGGCATGATTGGATCAAGGATTCCCCAAATCCTTGGGAGGATCCCCTTCTCTGTTATTCTCTGGACCAGTCTGATTGTTCTCGGGTAATATGAGACAAGTGCCCCCGGGAAGACTCAGTTGCCACATCGGGACAGGGTTGGATTGAAGATTTGGGAGGCACTAGACGTTAAGGTATTGGGTGGAAGGGCCCCTCGGGGTCACGGGGCATTTAGGGGGTTAGAGCCAAAGGCCTTCGAGGTCATGGGGCTGGGATATTTGGGGTCCCGCGTGAGGATTTTCGGGGATTGTGGTCACCTGGATGGGGGTTGAGGGGTCGGCACAGCCTAAATGCCCACCCTCTCTGGCTCCACCCTGGAAAGAGGCCGGTGCGTTAGGTCACAAAGACACCGTCACAAAGACACCGTCACGCGCTAGGGGTGGGGCTTACCTATTACCCGGAAGGGGCAGAGCCAGGGCATTTCTTCAGAGGAGGGGTAGTCCAGAAGGTGGAGCCAGAGCCTATGAATAAAGGGGTGGAGTTAGGGTTTGTTATGAAGAGGCAGGGCACGGACCCTCTTTTATAAGGGTGGAGTCAGATTTCGGAGCTGCACCCTGGGAAGACGGAGACCTCAGCACCAGGCAGCAAGAAAAGAGCTGTGGGACGCTGTCCAGTACTGTTTTGCCAATCCCCTCTCCTCTCTGTCTTCCTGGCTTCTGCTCCGACAATTACCTTTCTTGTGTGCCCCATTCTGTTTTTACGATTCTGGGCAGAGGAGGAATAGGGCTCCGGAGAGGGCCCAGTCAAGACGGGCCAGGCTATGGGAACACTTGTTGGCTGAGTGGCCTTGGCCAAGTCACTTCATGGTTAGAGGGTCACAGCCCTTCCTCTCTGAGCTGAGACCTCCTTTCATGTGATTTTTGTTCCTGCAGTCACTAATCAACAAACATTTATCGAGTGACTACTGTGTGCCGGGTGATGTGCTTGGGCATGAGGACACAGCAGAGAAGACAGGCACAGACTCTGCCCTCATAGAGCTTGTCATCTGGGTTGGACGGGGCAGGGGAATCAAAAGAGACAATAAGATCATTACAATAGACGAAGCTGACTGGCTGGGGGCAGTGGAGGGTGCTTTGGCAAAGCCAAGAAAGAGCAATTAACCCAGTGTGGGAGGTTGGAAGTAGCTGCCCTACTTGGTCTGGGGAGGGGGGAAGGGAGCCTTGTGGCTGGACGGTATGGGAGAGAATGACCAGAAATGAGTGAAGTAAAAGTTGCCTCAGGCTGAAGTGTGGAGAATGGATTCACCTGTCCTCTTCCCACCATTCCACACTCTTTCCCCCTCTCATACCTATCTTCCCCTGCCTGGGCTACATGCAGACAGGTGACAGACAGATCCACGGATGCCAGTGGGAAGCATTGCAGTCTGGGCATGGAGAAGCTGTGCTTCCACCACACTCACCCTCACTTACACTCACACTCACAGTGACCCTCCTGCCCTGCTGCAGCTGGGTCAAGTCTGGTGCACGGGAACAGGAGGCCTGGTCCCCAGGGCTTCAGTAATTCACATCCCTTCACTGAGATGCAGGGCTCTGTCTGTTGTATACTAAACAATTTGGCTTTTGTCCCTGGTTCCTGAGAGGGAGACTCTGAATCTTTGGAATACCTCAAGTAATACGAGTGCCTTTGTTATCTATGAGTCCCGCGGCTCACACCTGAGTTGATGCTAAGAGATGAGGTGACTTGGGCTGAGGCCTGGTCAGCAGAAAGACCAACTATATCTTTGCAGAATTGAGGCTTTGAGCCAATCCGTCAGAGGAGATCGAGTCATGTTGCCAACAATTCATTCATGGCTATGTATGAAATCTCAGTAAAAACTCTGGACCCCAAAGCTCATGGAACTTCCTGGTTGGTGAACATATTGATGTACTGGGAGGGTGACATGCCCTTTGTGTCTCCATGGGGGGAGATCATGGGAGCTCTGCACTGAGACCCTCCTTGTTTGTCTTTTCATTTGGATGTTCCCGATATATATACTTTATAAAAAACTAGTTGTCAGGATACTACTTCCGAGGTGTGTGAGTCATTCTAGTGAACTATTGGACCTGAGGGTGGTTTGAAGCCCTCTGGACTTGTAGCTAGTTAGGCAGAAATGCAGGTGTCCTGGGGCCCCCACTTGTGACTGGCAGCTCAAGTGGAGGCAGGCTTGTTTGGACTGTGCCCTTAAACCTGTGGAGTCTAACACTAGCTCTGGGTAGTTAGTGTCTGCATTGAATTGCAGTCCATGAGTTGGTAGCAGAATACCTTTCCACTGAGTGCACTCACCACTGTCTCCATCTATCTGGAACCTTTTCCCCCTTTCATAACTCCTTAGTAGCCTCCCTGTCCCCATTTCCCACTCTTTGTCTTTAGCTCTGAGATCCTCAACACTCAACATTTTGGACAAGGGAAGTGGGTTGCATTGTCCCTGTTAGGGGAAGGTTTGCAGTGTCGTCCCCTTGAAGGCATTTGAACATGAGTTTTAAGGCTAGGGGTCAGAGCTTGGTTCAGGATTAGAGGTCAGAGCAATATGGTTGGGGGGCTCCCTCTTTCCCAGGTTTCTCCTTACTCCCACCTCTTCTCTGTGGTCCTAAGACTACTGGAGTGGGAAAGATGGGACCCAGCTGGTCCCCCAGATTCCCTGAGGACAATGGCAAGTAGCAGGGTAAGACTGGGGAAGATCTCCTCCCAGGTCTCCATAGGCCTATCACAGTGACTACACATCCCTCATCTGAGACCTACTCCTCTCTTCGACAAGCAGGGCTAAAGGGAAAGTTCTTTGGAAGCAGGTCCAGCTCCCATATCTCACATCTCAGGACGCTAGGGCTTCACCCTCCTGGCCCAGCCAGTACTGTCCCTCTCCCCCATTATTTTCCTGTGCCCCCAACTGAGTCAGAGAATTATCGATAGCATGAGGGGAACCTGGCTTAGAACACCCCCTTCTGCCATGCCTTCCCTATCCTGGGAATTGAGAGGGGATTTCTGAGGAGAGGGGCTGGTGAGCTCCCAGGGACACAAGGAAACTAGAGATGAGGGAGGGGAGCAAGTGTTTAACCCACCTGAGGAGAGGGACCCAAGAGACAGAGACCAGAGGAGGAGACCTCTCAGGAGACACCAATTGTAGAGTGCTGTCCCTTTAACTTAATTCTGTGGTGCCCTCCCTGGTGCTGCGGCCAGTCCCTAACTGAAAGCAGACCCCCTAGGAGTCCCAGACCCTTCATCCATTTCAGTAGCTAGTCGGTTTCAGCCCAACTGGGTGACAAGACAGAAAGGAAAGGTAGGGAGCAGTGGCCCCTTGGGTTCTCCTAGGGACGTTACACTTCGGGGGGCTGATGCCAAGCATCTATGTACCTTTTTAATTTTTTTTTGGCTGCGCTGCACGGCACGCGGGATCTTAATTCCCCAGCCAGGGATAGAACGCATACCCCCTGCAGTGGGAGCATGGAGTCTTATCCACTGGACCATCAGGGAAGTCCCTGATGCCAAGTATCTTTCAACTCGGGATCCAACTGAAGGAGCCAGAAGCTGTGGTGTTAACTGTAGGAAAGACCTGCAACAGTTCTCAGTCATTCCCCTATGGCAGGCCGAGGGTGGCAGCTTCTAGGAATCTTTCCCTCCTCTCACAGCCTACTTCCTACAACTATGGGCTTGAAATATTTTCGATCCACTCCCAGGAGGAGATGATGCTTCAGGCACCTGGCAAAGTCCTGTCCAGGAGGAAGGTGGCAGCAGAGTGCTGGGACTGTGAGGATTTATGGATGTGGGGACAAGGCTGGGAGGAAGATAAAGCCAGGATTATTTAGCTCCCTCCATACAGGCCACTCACAGAGATGAGTGTGTGTGTGGTGGGGCTGGGGGCTTAGGTGGTGGAAGGCAATCACTGGTAGTAAGGGGAGGCCTGACTCTGATGAGGGGCCCTTAGGAATAATGGGAGCCTGGACACGGATGGACCCCTCATCAGGGAGAGAGGCCCTGTCAATATGGAAACAGCCGGCATGGAGAGGGGCTCCCAGCCCGAATGGCAGCAGCGGCGGCAGAATCAGGAGGGCAGGACGGTGGCTTCGGTTTAAATCTTTAATGCACCAGCTGGCAAGGCAACGGCAGCAGGGGTGCGGCGGGGGATGTTGCGACTGGAGCGCTGGAGAGCAGTGCCCAGTCCGCTTGACAAAGAGCTCATCAGGCCCCGCAGAGGCTCCAGCTTCTGCTCCCGAGGGTGCGCTGAGCTGTGGGGCGACCCGGCACAGGCATGAGGCGGGGCGGAGGCTCCCGGCTTCCCCGCGATCGGTTCTCCCGGACTGAGCCTCGTCCATGCCTCGGGCGGGTCCGCGGTATCACAAGCCGTTCGCCTCCGCTGCCTCCGCTCCCTCCACCACATGCGCAGCCAGGGGAAAAAGTAGAAACAGCCCCAGTAGATCCTGCAAAGAGAAGGCTGAGCCTGGGCGGGGCGGGGCGGGGCTGACCCCACCGACTCCGCCCTTTGGACGCTTCGCCCCTCTCGTGGAAGGCTCCGCCCAGCCCTTTAGAGGCGGTTCCTCCAGTCCACGCCCCCTAAGAGGCCCCACACCTCCCACTTCTCCTGCCCCAGAAACCTCGCGCCCTCCCCGCCCCTTCCCCACCACCCGGGAGCGCCTAGGTTCCTCCTCCGCAGAACCCCGCCTCCACTCACTCCTCCTCCTCCTCCTCCTCCTCAACTTCCTGCATCACCTCGTATCTCCTCAATCCCGACATGTCCTCCGATCCCAACGTCTCCTGTGGAGTGGCATGATTGGATCAAGGATTCCCCAAATCCTTGGGAGGATACCCTTCTCTGTTATTCTCTGGACCAGTCTGAGTTGTTCTCGGGTAATATGAGACAGGTGCCCCCGGGAAGACTCAGTTGCCACATCGGGACAGGGTTGGATTGAAGATTTGGGAGGCACTAGACGTTAAGGGATTGGGTGGTAGGGCCCTTCGGGGGCATGGGGCATTTAGGGGCTTAGAGCCAAAGGCCTTCGAGGTCATGGGGCTGGGATATTTGGGGTCCCGCGTGAGGATTTTCGGGGATTGTGGTCACCTGGATGGGGGTTGAGGGGTCGGCACAGCCTAAATGCCCACCCTCTCTGGCTCCACCCTGGAAAGAGGCCGGTGCGTTAGGTCACAAAGACACCGTCACAAAGACACCGTCACGCGCTAGGGGTGGGTCTTACCTATTACCCGGAAGGGGCGGAGCCAGGGCATTTCTTCAGAGGAGGGGTAGTCCAGAAGGTGGAGCCAGAGCCTATGAATAAAGGGGTGGAGTTAGGGTTTGTTACGAAGAGGCAGGGCACGGACCCTCTTTTATAAGGGTGGAGTCAGATTTCGGAGCTGCACCCTGGGAAGACGGAGACCTCAGCACCAGGCAGCAAGAAAAGAGCTGTGGGACGCTGTCCAGTACTGTTTTGCCAATCCCCTCTCCTCTCTGTCTTCCTGGCTTCTGCTCCGACAATTACCTTTCTTGTGTGCCCCATTCTGTTTTTACGATTCTGGGCAGAGGAGGAATAGGGCTCCGGAGAGGGCCCAGTCAAGACGGGCCAGGCTATGGGAACACTTGTTGGCTGAGTGGCCTTGGCCAAGTCACTTCATGGTTAGAGGGTCACAGCCCTTCCTCTCTGAGCTGAGACCTCCTTTCATGTGATTTTTGTTCCTGCAGTCACTAATCAACAAACATTTATCGAGTGACTACTGTGTGCCGGGTGATGTGCTTGGGCATGAGGACACAGCAGAGAAGACAGGCACAGACTCTGCCCTCATAGAGCTTGTCATCTGGGTTGGACGGGGCAGGGGAATCAAAAGAGACAATAAGTTCATTACAATAGACGAAGCTGACTGGCTGGGGGCAGTGGAGGGTGCTTTGGCAAAGCCAAGAAAGAGCAATTAACCCAGTGTGGGAGGTTGGAAGTAGCTGCCCTACTTGGTCTGGGGAGGGGGGAAGGGAGCCTTGTGGCTGGACGGTATGGGAGAGAATGACCAGAAATGAGTGAAATAAAAGTTCCCTCAGGCTGAAGTGTGGAGAATGGATTCACCTGTCCTCTTCCCACCATTCCACACTCTTTCCCCCTCTCATACCTATCTTCCCCTGCCTGGGCTACATGCAGACAGGTGACAGACAGATCCACGGATGCCAGTGGGAAGCATTGCAGTCTGGGCATGGAGAAGCTGTGCTTCCACCACACTCACCCTCACTTACACTCACACTCACAGTGACCCTCCTGCCCTGCTGCAGCTGGGTCAAGTCTGGTGCACGGGAACAGGAGGCCTGGTCCCCAGGGCTTCAGTAATTCACATCCCTTCACTGAGATGCAGGGCTCTGTCTGTTGTATACTAAACAATTTGGCTTTTGTCCCTGGTTCCTGAGAGGGAGACTCTGAATCTTTGGAATACCTCAAGTAATACGAGTGCCTTTGTTATCTATGAGTCCCGCGGCTCACACCTGAGTTGATGCTAAGAGATGAGGTGACTTGGGCTGAGGCCTGGTCAGCAGAAAGACCAACTATATCTTTGCAGAATTGAGGCTTTGAGCCAATCCGTCAGAGGAGATCGAGTCATGTTGCCAACAATTCATTCATGGCTATGTATGAAATCTCAGTAAAAACTCTGGACCCCAAAGCTCATGGAACTTCCTGGTTGGTGAACATATTGATGTACTGGGAGGGTGACATGCCCTTTGTGTCTCCATGGGGGGAGATCATGGGAGCTCTGCACTGAGACCCTCCTTGTTTGTCTTTTCATTTGGATGTTCCCGATATATATACTTTATAAAAAACTAGTTGTCAGGATACTACTTCCGAGGTGTGTGAGTCATTCTAGTGAACTATTGGACCTGAGGGTGGTTTGAAGCCCTCTGGACTTGTAGCTAGTTAGGCAGAAATGCAGGTGTCCTGGGGCCCCCACTTGTGACTGGCAGCTCAAGTGGAGGCAGGCTTGTTTGGACTGTGCCCTTAAACCTGTGGAGTCTAACACTAGCTCTGGGTAGTTAGTGTCTGCATTGAATTGCAGTCCATGAGTTGGTAGCAGAATACCTTTCCACTGAGTGCACTCACCACTGTCTCCATCTATCTGGAACCTTTTCTCCCTTTCATAACTCCTTAGTAGCCTCCCTGTCCCCATTTCCCACTCTTTGTCTTTAGCTCTGAGATCCTCAACACTCAACATTTTGGACAAGGGAAGTGGGTTGCATTGTCCCTGTTAGGGGAAGGTTTGCAGTGTCGTCCCCTTGAAGGCATTTGAACATGAGTTTTAAGGCTAGGGGTCAGAGCTTGGTTCAGGATTAGAGGTCAGAGCAATATGGTTGGGGGGCTCCCTCTTTCCCAGGTTTCTCCTTACTCCCACCTCTTCTCTGTGGTCCTAAGACTACTGGAGTGGGAAAGATGGGACCCAGCTGGTCCCCCAGATTCCCTGAGGACAATGGCAAGTAGCAGGGTAAGACTGGGGAAGATCTCCTCCCAGGTCTCCATAGGCCTATCACAGTGACTACACATCCCTCATCTGAGACCTACTCCTCTCTTCGACAAGCAGGGCTAAAGGGAAAGTTCTTTGGAAGCAGGTCCAGCTCCCATATCTCACATCTCAGGACGCTAGGGCTTCACCCTCCTGGCCCAGCCAGTACTGTCCCTCTCCCCCATTATTTTCCTGTGCCCCCAACTGAGTCGGAGAATTATCGATAGCATGAGGGGAACCTGGCTTAGAACACCCCCTTCTGCCATGCCTTCCCTATCCTGGGAATTGAGAGGGGATTTCTGAGGAGAGGGGCTGGTGAGCTCCCAGGGACACAAGGAAACTAGAGATGAGGGAGGGGAGCAAGTGTTTAACCCACCTGAGGAGAGGGACCCAAGAGACAGAGACCAGAGGAGGAGACCTCTCAGGAGACACCAATTGTAGAGTGCTGTCCCTTTAACTTAATTCTGTGGTGCCCTCCCTGGTGCTGGGGCCAGTCCCTAACTGAAAGGAGACCCCCTAGGAGTCCCAGACTCTTCATCCATTTCAGTAGCTAGTCGGTTTCAGCCCAACTGGGTGACAAGACAGAAAGGAAAGGTAGGGAGCAGTGGCCCTTGGGTTCTCCTAGGGACGTTACACTTCGGGGGGCTGATGCCAAGCATCTATGTACCTTTTTAATTTTTTTTTGGCTGCGCTGCACGGCACGCGGGATCTTAATTCCCCAGCCAGGGATAGAACGCATACCCCCTGCAGTGGGAGCATGGAGTCTTATCCACTGGACCATCAGGGAAGTCCCTGATGCCAAGTATCTTTCAACTCGGGATCCAACTGAAGGAGCCAGAAGCTGTGGTGTTAACTGTAGGAAAGACCTGCAACAGTTCTCAGTCATTCCCCTATGGCAGGCCGAGGGTGGCAGCTTCTAGGAATCTTTCCCTCCTCTCACAGCCTACTTCCTACAACTATGGGCTTGAAATATTTTCGATCCACTCCCAGGAGGAGATGATGCTTCAGGCACCTGGCAAAGTCCTGTCCAGGAGGAAGGTGGCAGCAGAGTGCTGGGACTGTGAGGATTTATGGATGTGGGGACAAGGCTGGGAGGAAGATAAAGCCAGGATTATTTAGCTCCCTCCATACAGGCCACTCACAGAGATGAGTGTGTGTGTGGTGGGGCTGGGGGCTTAGGTGGTGGAAGGCAATCACTGGTAGTAAGGGGAGGCCTGACTCTGATGAGGGGCCCTTAGGAATAATGGGAGCCTGGACACGGATGGACCCCTCATCAGGGAGAGAGGCCCTGTCAATATGGAAACAGCCGGCATGGAGAGGGGCTCCCAGCCCGAATGGCAGCAGCGGCGGCAGAATCAGGAGGGCAGGACGGTGGCTTCGGTTTAAATCTTTAATGCACCAGCTGGCTAGGCAGCGGCAGCAGGGGTGCGGTGGGGGATGTTGCGACTGGAGCGCTGGAGAGCAGTGCCCAGTCCGCTTGACAAAGAGCTCATCAGGCCCCGCAGAGGTTCCAGCTTCTGCTCCCGAGGGTGCGCTGAGCTGTGGGGCGACCCGGCACAGGCATGAGGCGGGGCGGAGGCTCCCGGCTTCCCCGCGATCGGTTCTCCCGGACTGAGCCTCGTCCATGCCCCGGGCGGGTCCGCGGTATCACAAGCCGTTCGCCTCCGCTCCCTCCACCACATGCGCAGCCAGGGGAAAAAGTAGAAACAGCCCCAGTAGATCCTGCAAAGAGAAGGCAGAGCCTGGCCGGGGCGGGGCGGGGCTGACCCCACCGACTCCGCCCCTTGGACGCTTCGCCCCTCTCGTGGAAGGCTCCGCCCAGCCCTTTAGAGGTGGTTCCTCCAGTCCACGCCCCCTAAGACGCCCCACACCTCCCACTTCTCCTGCCCCAGAAACCTCGCGCCCTCCCCGCCCCTTCCCCACCACCCGGGAGCGCCTAGGTTCCTCCTCCGCAGAACCCCCCCTCCACTCACTCCTCCTCCTCCTCCTCCTCCTCCTCCTCCTCCTCCTCAGCTTCGTGCATCACCTCGTATCTCCTCAATCCCGACATGTCCTCGGATCCCAACGTCTCCTGGGGAGTGGCATGATTGGATCAAGGATTCCCCAAATCCTTGGGAGGATCCCCTTCTCTGTTATTCTCTGGACCAGTCTGATTGTTCTCGGGTAATATGAGACAAGTGCCCCCGGGAAGACTCAGTTGCCACATCGGGACAGGGTTGGATTGAAGATTTGGGAGGCACTAGACGTTAAGGTATTGGGTGGAAGGGCCCCTCGGGGTCACGGGGCATTTAGGGGGTTAGAGCCAAAGGCCTTCGAGGTCATGGGGCTGGGATATTTGGGGTCCCGCGTGAGGATTTTCGGGGATTGTGGTCACCTGGATGGGGGTTGAGGGGTCGGCACAGCCTAAATGCCCACCCTCTCTGGCTCCACCCTGGAAAGAGGCCGGTGCGTTAGGTCACAAAGACACCGTCACAAAGACACCGTCACGCGCTAGGGGTGGGGCTTACCTATTACCCGGAAGGGGCAGAGCCAGGGCATTTCTTCAGAGGAGGGGTAGTCCAGAAGGTGGAGCCAGAGCCTATGAATAAAGGGGTGGAGTTAGGGTTTGTTATGAAGAGGCAGGGCACGGACCCTCTTTTATAAGGGTGGAGTCAGATTTCGGAGCTGCACCCTGGGAAGACGGAGACCTCAGCACCAGGCAGCAAGAAAAGAGCTGTGGGACGCTGTCCAGTACTGTTTTGCCAATCCCCTCTCCTCTCTGTCTTCCTGGCTTCTGCTCCGACAATTACCTTTCTTGTGTGCCCCATTCTGTTTTTACGATTCTGGGCAGAGGAGGAATAGGGCTCCGGAGAGGGCCCAGTCAAGACGGGCCAGGCTATGGGAACACTTGTTGGCTGAGTGGCCTTGGCCAAGTCACTTCATGGTTAGAGGGTCACAGCCCTTCCTCTCTGAGCTGAGACCTCCTTTCATGTGATTTTTGTTCCTGCAGTCACTAATCAACAAACATTTATCGAGTGACTACTGTGTGCCGGGTGATGTGCTTGGGCATGAGGACACAGCAGAGAAGACAGGCACAGACTCTGCCCTCATAGAGCTTGTCATCTGGGTTGGACGGGGCAGGGGAATCAAAAGAGACAATAAGATCATTACAATAGACGAAGCTGACTGGCTGGGGGCAGTGGAGGGTGCTTTGGCAAAGCCAAGAAAGAGCAATTAACCCAGTGTGGGAGGTTGGAAGTAGCTGCCCTACTTGGTCTGGGGAGGGGGGAAGGGAGCCTTGTGGCTGGACGGTATGGGAGAGAATGACCAGAAATGAGTGAAGTAAAAGTTGCCTCAGGCTGAAGTGTGGAGAATGGATTCACCTGTCCTCTTCCCACCATTCCACACTCTTTCCCCCTCTCATACCTATCTTCCCCTGCCTGGGCTACATGCAGACAGGTGACAGACAGATCCACGGATGCCAGTGGGAAGCATTGCAGTCTGGGCATGGAGAAGCTGTGCTTCCACCGCACTCACCCTCACTTACACTCACACTCACAGTGACCCTCCTGCCCTGCTGCAGCTGGGTCAAGTCTGGTGCACGGGAACAGGAGGCCTGGTCCCCAGGGCTTCAGTAATTCACATCCCTTCACTGAGATGCAGGGCTCTGTCTGTTGTATACTAAACAATTTGGCTTTTGTCCCTGGTTCCTGAGAGGGAGACTCTGAATCTTTGGAATACCTCAAGTAATACGAGTGCCTTTGTTATCTATGAGTCCCGCGGCTCACACCTGAGTTGATGCTAAGAGATGAGGTGACTTGGGCTGAGGCCTGGTCAGCAGAAAGACCAACTATATCTTTGCAGAATTGAGGCTTTGAGCCAATCCGTCAGAGGAGATCGAGTCATGTTGCCAACAATTCATTCATGGCTATGTATGAAATCTCAGTAAAAACTCTGGACCCCAAAGCTCATGGAACTTCCTGGTTGGTGAACATATTGATGTACTGGGAGGGTGACATGCCCTTTGTGTCTCCATGGGGGGAGATCATGGGAGCTCTGCACTGAGACCCTCCTTGTTTGTCTTTTCATTTGGATGTTCCCGATATATATACTTTATAAAAAACTAGTTGTCAGGATACTACTTCCGAGGTGTGTGAGTCATTCTAGTGAACTATTGGACCTGAGGGTGGTTTGAAGCCCTCTGGACTTGTAGCTAGTTAGGCAGAAATGCAGGTGTCCTGGGGCCCCCACTTGTGACTGGCAGCTCAAGTGGAGGCAGGCTTGTTTGGACTGTGCCCTTAAACCTGTGGAGTCTAACACTAGCTCTGGGTAGTTAGTGTCTGCATTGAATTGCAGTCCATGAGTTGGTAGCAGAATACCTTTCCACTGAGTGCACTCACCACTGTCTCCATCTATCTGGAACCTTTTCCCCCTTTCATAACTCCTTAGTAGCCTCCCTGTCCCCATTTCCCACTCTTTGTCTTTAGCTCTGAGATCCTCAACACTCAACATTTTGGACAAGGGAAGTGGGTTGCATTGTCCCTGTTAGGGGAAGGTTTGCAGTGTCGTCCCCTTGAAGGCATTTGAACATGAGTTTTAAGGCTAGGGGTCAGAGCTTGGTTCAGGATTAGAGGTCAGAGCAATATGGTTGGGGGGCTCCCTCTTTCCCAGGTTTCTCCTTACTCCCACCTCTTCTCTGTGGTCCTAAGACTACTGGAGTGGGAAAGATGGGACCCAGCTGGTCCCCCAGATTCCCTGAGGACAATGGCAAGTAGCAGGGTAAGACTGGGGAAGATCTCCTCCCAGGTCTCCATAGGCCTATCACAGTGACTACACATCCCTCATCTGAGACCTACTCCTCTCTTCGACAAGCAGGGCTAAAGGGAAAGTTCTTTGGAAGCAGGTCCAGCTCCCATATCTCACATCTCAGGACGCTAGGGCTTCACCCTCCTGGCCCAGCCAGTACTGTCCCTCTCCCCCATTATTTTCCTGTGCCCCCAACTGAGTCAGAGAATTATCGATAGCATGAGGGGAACCTGGCTTAGAACACCCCCTTCTGCCATGCCTTCCCTATCCTGGGAATTGAGAGGGGATTTCTGAGGAGAGGGGCTGGTGAGCTCCCAGGGACACAAGGAAACTAGAGATGAGGGAGGGGAGCAAGTGTTTAACCCACCTGAGGAGAGGGACCCAAGAGACAGAGACCAGAGGAGGAGACCTCTCAGGAGACACCAATTGTAGAGTGCTGTCCCTTTAACTTAATTCTGTGGTGCCCTCCCTGGTGCTGCGGCCAGTCCCTAACTGAAAGCAGACCCCCTAGGAGTCCCAGACCCTTCATCCATTTCAGTAGCTAGTCGGTTTCAGCCCAACTGGGTGACAAGACAGAAAGGAAAGGTAGGGAGCAGTGGCCCCTTGGGTTCTCCTAGGGACGTTACACTTCGGGGGGCTGATGCCAAGCATCTATGTACCTTTTTAATTTTTTTTTGGCTGCGCTGCACGGCACGCGGGATCTTAATTCCCCAGCCAGGGATAGAACGCATACCCCCTGCAGTGGGAGCATGGAGTCTTATCCACTGGACCATCAGGGAAGTCCCTGATGCCAAGTATCTTTCAACTCGGGATCCAACTGAAGGAGCCAGAAGCTGTGGTGTTAACTGTAGGAAAGACCTGCAACAGTTCTCAGTCATTCCCCTATGGCAGGCCGAGGGTGGCAGCTTCTAGGAATCTTTCCCTCCTCTCACAGCCTACTTCCTACAACTATGGGCTTGAAATATTTTCGATCCACTCCCAGGAGGAGATGATGCTTCAGGCACCTGGCAAAGTCCTGTCCAGGAGGAAGGTGGCAGCAGAGTGCTGGGACTGTGAGGATTTATGGATGTGGGGACAAGGCTGGGAGGAAGATAAAGCCAGGATTATTTAGCTCCCTCCATACAGGCCACTCACAGAGATGAGTGTGTGTGTGGTGGGGCTGGGGGCTTAGGTGGTGGAAGGCAATCACTGGTAGTAAGGGGAGGCCTGACTCTGATGAGGGGCCCTTAGGAATAATGGGAGCCTGGACACGGATGGACCCCTCATCAGGGAGAGAGGCCCTGTCAATATGGAAACAGCCGGCATGGAGAGGGGCTCCCAGCCCGAATGGCAGCAGCGGCGGCAGAATCAGGAGGGCAGGACGGTGGCTTCGGTTTAAATCTTTAATGCACCAGCTGGCAAGGCAACGGCAGCAGGGGTGCGGCGGGGGATGTTGCGACTGGAGCGCTGGAGAGCAGTGCCCAGTCCGCTTGACAAAGAGCTCATCAGGCCCCGCAGAGGCTCCAGCTTCTGCTCCCGAGGGTGCGCTGAGCTGTGGGGCGACCCGGCACAGGCATGAGGCGGGGCGGAGGCTCCCGGCTTCCCCGCGATCGGTTCTCCCGGACTGAGCCTCGTCCATGCCTCGGGCGGGTCCGCGGTATCACAAGCCGTTCGCCTCCGCTGCCTCCGCTCCCTCCACCACATGCGCAGCCAGGGGAAAAAGTAGAAACAGCCCCAGTAGATCCTGCAAAGAGAAGGCTGAGCCTGGGCGGGGCGGGGCGGGGCTGACCCCACCGACTCCGCCCTTTGGACGCTTCGCCCCTCTCGTGGAAGGCTCCGCCCAGCCCTTTAGAGGCGGTTCCTCCAGTCCACGCCCCCTAAGAGGCCCCACACCTCCCACTTCTCCTGCCCCAGAAACCTCGCGCCCTCCCCGCCCCTTCCCCACCACCCGGGAGCGCCTAGGTTCCTCCTCCGCAGAACCCCGCCTCCACTCACTCCTCCTCCTCCTCCTCCTCCTCAACTTCCTGCATCACCTCGTATCTCCTCAATCCCGACATGTCCTCCGATCCCAACGTCTCCTGTGGAGTGGCATGATTGGATCAAGGATTCCCCAAATCCTTGGGAGGATACCCTTCTCTGTTATTCTCTGGACCAGTCTGAGTTGTTCTCGGGTAATATGAGACAGGTGCCCCCGGGAAGACTCAGTTGCCACATCGGGACAGGGTTGGATTGAAGATTTGGGAGGCACTAGACGTTAAGGGATTGGGTGGTAGGGCCCTTCGGGGGCATGGGGCATTTAGGGGCTTAGAGCCAAAGGCCTTCGAGGTCATGGGGCTGGGATATTTGGGGTCCCGCGTGAGGATTTTCGGGGATTGTGGTCACCTGGATGGGGGTTGAGGGGTCGGCACAGCCTAAATGCCCACCCTCTCTGGCTCCACCCTGGAAAGAGGCCGGTGCGTTAGGTCACAAAGACACCGTCACAAAGACACCGTCACGCGCTAGGGGTGGGTCTTACCTATTACCCGGAAGGGGCGGAGCCAGGGCATTTCTTCAGAGGAGGGGTAGTCCAGAAGGTGGAGCCAGAGCCTATGAATAAAGGGGTGGAGTTAGGGTTTGTTACGAAGAGGCAGGGCACGGACCCTCTTTTATAAGGGTGGAGTCAGATTTCGGAGCTGCACCCTGGGAAGACGGAGACCTCAGCACCAGGCAGCAAGAAAAGAGCTGTGGGACGCTGTCCAGTACTGTTTTGCCAATCCCCTCTCCTCTCTGTCTTCCTGGCTTCTGCTCCGACAATTACCTTTCTTGTGTGCCCCATTCTGTTTTTACGATTCTGGGCAGAGGAGGAATAGGGCTCCGGAGAGGGCCCAGTCAAGACGGGCCAGGCTATGGGAACACTTGTTGGCTGAGTGGCCTTGGCCAAGTCACTTCATGGTTAGAGGGTCACAGCCCTTCCTCTCTGAGCTGAGACCTCCTTTCATGTGATTTTTGTTCCTGCAGTCACTAATCAACAAACATTTATCGAGTGACTACTGTGTGCCGGGTGATGTGCTTGGGCATGAGGACACAGCAGAGAAGACAGGCACAGACTCTGCCCTCATAGAGCTTGTCATCTGGGTTGGACGGGGCAGGGGAATCAAAAGAGACAATAAGTTCATTACAATAGACGAAGCTGACTGGCTGGGGGCAGTGGAGGGTGCTTTGGCAAAGCCAAGAAAGAGCAATTAACCCAGTGTGGGAGGTTGGAAGTAGCTGCCCTACTTGGTCTGGGGAGGGGGGAAGGGAGCCTTGTGGCTGGACGGTATGGGAGAGAATGACCAGAAATGAGTGAAATAAAAGTTCCCTCAGGCTGAAGTGTGGAGAATGGATTCACCTGTCCTCTTCCCACCATTCCACACTCTTTCCCCCTCTCATACCTATCTTCCCCTGCCTGGGCTACATGCAGACAGGTGACAGACAGATCCACGGATGCCAGTGGGAAGCATTGCAGTCTGGGCATGGAGAAGCTGTGCTTCCACCACACTCACCCTCACTTACACTCACACTCACAGTGACCCTCCTGCCCTGCTGCAGCTGGGTCAAGTCTGGTGCACGGGAACAGGAGGCCTGGTCCCCAGGGCTTCAGTAATTCACATCCCTTCACTGAGATGCAGGGCTCTGTCTGTTGTATACTAAACAATTTGGCTTTTGTCCCTGGTTCCTGAGAGGGAGACTCTGAATCTTTGGAATACCTCAAGTAATACGAGTGCCTTTGTTATCTATGAGTCCCGCGGCTCACACCTGAGTTGATGCTAAGAGATGAGGTGACTTGGGCTGAGGCCTGGTCAGCAGAAAGACCAACTATATCTTTGCAGAATTGAGGCTTTGAGCCAATCCGTCAGAGGAGATCGAGTCATGTTGCCAACAATTCATTCATGGCTATGTATGAAATCTCAGTAAAAACTCTGGACCCCAAAGCTCATGGAACTTCCTGGTTGGTGAACATATTGATGTACTGGGAGGGTGACATGCCCTTTGTGTCTCCATGGGGGGAGATCATGGGAGCTCTGCACTGAGACCCTCCTTGTTTGTCTTTTCATTTGGATGTTCCCGATATATATACTTTATAAAAAACTAGTTGTCAGGATACTACTTCCGAGGTGTGTGAGTCATTCTAGTGAACTATTGGACCTGAGGGTGGTTTGAAGCCCTCTGGACTTGTAGCTAGTTAGGCAGAAATGCAGGTGTCCTGGGGCCCCCACTTGTGACTGGCAGCTCAAGTGGAGGCAGGCTTGTTTGGACTGTGCCCTTAAACCTGTGGAGTCTAACACTAGCTCTGGGTAGTTAGTGTCTGCATTGAATTGCAGTCCATGAGTTGGTAGCAGAATACCTTTCCACTGAGTGCACTCACCACTGTCTCCATCTATCTGGAACCTTTTCCCCCTTTCATAACTCCTTAGTAGCCTCCCTGTCCCCATTTCCCACTCTTTGTCTTTAGCTCTGAGATCCTCAACACTCAACATTTTGGACAAGGGAAGTGGGTTGCATTGTCCCTGTTAGGGGAAGGTTTGCAGTGTCGTCCCCTTGAAGGCATTTGAACATGAGTTTTAAGGCTAGGGGTCAGAGCTTGGTTCAGGATTAGAGGTCAGAGCAATATGGTTGGGGGGCTCCCTCTTTCCCAGGTTTCTCCTTACTCCCACCTCTTCTCTGTGGTCCTAAGACTACTGGAGTGGGAAAGATGGGACCCAGCTGGTCCCCCAGATTCCCTGAGGACAATGGCAAGTAGCAGGGTAAGACTGGGGAAGATCTCCTCCCAGGTCTCCATAGGCCTATCACAGTGACTACACATCCCTCATCTGAGACCTACTCCTCTCTTCGACAAGCAGGGCTAAAGGGAAAGTTCTTTGGAAGCAGGTCCAGCTCCCATATCTCACATCTCAGGACGCTAGGGCTTCACCCTCCTGGCCCAGCCAGTACTGTCCCTCTCCCCCATTATTTTCCTGTGCCCCCAACTGAGTCAGAGAATTATCGATAGCATGAGGGGAACCTGGCTTAGAACACCCCCTTCTGCCATGCCTTCCCTATCCTGGGAATTGAGAGGGGATTTCTGAGGAGAGGGGCTGGTGAGCTCCCAGGGACACAAGGAAACTAGAGATGAGGGAGGGGAGCAAGTGTTTAACCCACCTGAGGAGAGGGACCCAAGAGACAGAGACCAGAGGAGGAGACCTCTCAGGAGACACCAATTGTAGAGTGCTGTCCCTTTAACTTAATTCTGTGGTGCCCTCCCTGGTGCTGCGGCCAGTCCCTAACTGAAAGCAGACCCCCTAGGAGTCCCAGACCCTTCATCCATTTCAGTAGCTAGTCGGTTTCAGCCCAACTGGGTGACAAGACAGAAAGGAAAGGTAGGGAGCAGTGGCCCCTTGGGTTCTCCTAGGGACGTTACACTTCGGGGGGCTGATGCCAAGCATCTATGTACCTTTTTAATTTTTTTTTGGCTGCGCTGCACGGCACGCGGGATCTTAATTCCCCAGCCAGGGATAGAACGCATACCCCCTGCAGTGGGAGCATGGAGTCTTATCCACTGGACCATCAGGGAAGTCCCTGATGCCAAGTATCTTTCAACTCGGGATCCAACTGAAGGAGCCAGAAGCTGTGGTGTTAACTGTAGGAAAGACCTGCAACAGTTCTCAGTCATTCCCCTATGGCAGGCCGAGGGTGGCAGCTTCTAGGAATCTTTCCCTCCTCTCACAGCCTACTTCCTACAACTATGGGCTTGAAATATTTTCGATCCACTCCCAGGAGGAGATGATGCTTCAGGCACCTGGCAAAGTCCTGTCCAGGAGGAAGGTGGCAGCAGAGTGCTGGGACTGTGAGGATTTATGGATGTGGGGACAAGGCTGGGAGGAAGATAAAGCCAGGATTATTTAGCTCCCTCCATACAGGCCACTCACAGAGATGAGTGTGTGTGTGGTGGGGCTGGGGGCTTAGGTGGTGGAAGGCAATCACTGGTAGTAAGGGGAGGCCTGACTCTGATGAGGGGCCCTTAGGAATAATGGGAGCCTGGACACGGATGGACCCCTCATCAGGGAGAGAGGCCCTGTCAATATGGAAACAGCCGGCATGGAGAGGGGCTCCCAGCCCGAATGGCAGCAGCGGCGGCAGAATCAGGAGGGCAGGACGGTGGCTTCGGTTTAAATCTTTAATGCACCAGCTGGCAAGGCAACGGCAGCAGGGGTGCGGCGGGGGATGTTGCGACTGGAGCGCTGGAGAGCAGTGCCCAGTCCGCTTGACAAAGAGCTCATCAGGCCCCGCAGAGGCTCCAGCTTCTGCTCCCGAGGGTGCGCTGAGCTGTGGGGCGACCCGGCACAGGCATGAGGCGGGGCGGAGGCTCCCGGCTTCCCCGCGATCGGTTCTCCCGGACTGAGCCTCGTCCATGCCTCGGGCGGGTCCGCGGTATCACAAGCCGTTCGCCTCCGCTGCCTCCGCTCCCTCCACCACATGCGCAGCCAGGGGAAAAAGTAGAAACAGCCCCAGTAGATCCTGCAAAGAGAAGGCTGAGCCTGGGCGGGGCGGGGCGGGGCTGACCCCACCGACTCCGCCCTTTGGACGCTTCGCCCCTCTCGTGGAAGGCTCCGCCCAGCCCTTTAGAGGCGGTTCCTCCAGTCCACGCCCCCTAAGAGGCCCCACACCTCCCACTTCTCCTGCCCCAGAAACCTCGCGCCCTCCCCGCCCCTTCCCCACCACCCGGGAGCGCCTAGGTTCCTCCTCCGCAGAACCCCGCCTCCACTCACTCCTCCTCCTCCTCCTCCTCCTCAACTTCCTGCATCACCTCGTATCTCCTCAATCCCGACATGTCCTCCGATCCCAACGTCTCCTGTGGAGTGGCATGATTGGATCAAGGATTCCCCAAATCCTTGGGAGGATACCCTTCTCTGTTATTCTCTGGACCAGTCTGAGTTGTTCTCGGGTAATATGAGACAGGTGCCCCCGGGAAGACTCAGTTGCCACATCGGGACAGGGTTGGATTGAAGATTTGGGAGGCACTAGACGTTAAGGGATTGGGTGGTAGGGCCCTTCGGGGGCATGGGGCATTTAGGGGCTTAGAGCCAAAGGCCTTCGAGGTCATGGGGCTGGGATATTTGGGGTCCCGCGTGAGGATTTTCGGGGATTGTGGTCACCTGGATGGGGGTTGAGGGGTCGGCACAGCCTAAATGCCCACCCTCTCTGGCTCCACCCTGGAAAGAGGCCGGTGCGTTAGGTCACAAAGACACCGTCACAAAGACACCGTCACGCGCTAGGGGTGGGTCTTACCTATTACCCGGAAGGGGCGGAGCCAGGGCATTTCTTCAGAGGAGGGGTAGTCCAGAAGGTGGAGCCAGAGCCTATGAATAAAGGGGTGGAGTTAGGGTTTGTTACGAAGAGGCAGGGCACGGACCCTCTTTTATAAGGGTGGAGTCAGATTTCGGAGCTGCACCCTGGGAAGACGGAGACCTCAGCACCAGGCAGCAAGAAAAGAGCTGTGGGACGCTGTCCAGTACTGTTTTGCCAATCCCCTCTCCTCTCTGTCTTCCTGGCTTCTGCTCCGACAATTACCTTTCTTGTGTGCCCCATTCTGTTTTTACGATTCTGGGCAGAGGAGGAATAGGGCTCCGGAGAGGGCCCAGTCAAGACGGGCCAGGCTATGGGAACACTTGTTGGCTGAGTGGCCTTGGCCAAGTCACTTCATGGTTAGAGGGTCACAGCCCTTCCTCTCTGAGCTGAGACCTCCTTTCATGTGATTTTTGTTCCTGCAGTCACTAATCAACAAACATTTATCGAGTGACTACTGTGTGCCGGGTGATGTGCTTGGGCATGAGGACACAGCAGAGAAGACAGGCACAGACTCTGCCCTCATAGAGCTTGTCATCTGGGTTGGACGGGGCAGGGGAATCAAAAGAGACAATAAGTTCATTACAATAGACGAAGCTGACTGGCTGGGGGCAGTGGAGGGTGCTTTGGCAAAGCCAAGAAAGAGCAATTAACCCAGTGTGGGAGGTTGGAAGTAGCTGCCCTACTTGGTCTGGGGAGGGGGGAAGGGAGCCTTGTGGCTGGACGGTATGGGAGAGAATGACCAGAAATGAGTGAAATAAAAGTTCCCTCAGGCTGAAGTGTGGAGAATGGATTCACCTGTCCTCTTCCCACCATTCCACACTCTTTCCCCCTCTCATACCTATCTTCCCCTGCCTGGGCTACATGCAGACAGGTGACAGACAGATCCACGGATGCCAGTGGGAAGCATTGCAGTCTGGGCATGGAGAAGCTGTGCTTCCACCACACTCACCCTCACTTACACTCACACTCACAGTGACCCTCCTGCCCTGCTGCAGCTGGGTCAAGTCTGGTGCACGGGAACAGGAGGCCTGGTCCCCAGGGCTTCAGTAATTCACATCCCTTCACTGAGATGCAGGGCTCTGTCTGTTGTATACTAAACAATTTGGCTTTTGTCCCTGGTTCCTGAGAGGGAGACTCTGAATCTTTGGAATACCTCAAGTAATACGAGTGCCTTTGTTATCTATGAGTCCCGCGGCTCACACCTGAGTTGATGCTAAGAGATGAGGTGACTTGGGCTGAGGCCTGGTCAGCAGAAAGACCAACTATATCTTTGCAGAATTGAGGCTTTGAGCCAATCCGTCAGAGGAGATCGAGTCATGTTGCCAACAATTCATTCATGGCTATGTATGAAATCTCAGTAAAAACTCTGGACCCCAAAGCTCATGGAACTTCCTGGTTGGTGAACATATTGATGTACTGGGAGGGTGACATGCCCTTTGTGTCTCCATGGGGGGAGATCATGGGAGCTCTGCACTGAGACCCTCCTTGTTTGTCTTTTCATTTGGATGTTCCCGATATATATACTTTATAAAAAACTAGTTGTCAGGATACTACTTCCGAGGTGTGTGAGTCATTCTAGTGAACTATTGGACCTGAGGGTGGTTTGAAGCCCTCTGGACTTGTAGCTAGTTAGGCAGAAATGCAGGTGTCCTGGGGCCCCCACTTGTGACTGGCAGCTCAAGTGGAGGCAGGCTTGTTTGGACTGTGCCCTTAAACCTGTGGAGTCTAACACTAGCTCTGGGTAGTTAGTGTCTGCATTGAATTGCAGTCCATGAGTTGGTAGCAGAATACCTTTCCACTGAGTGCACTCACCACTGTCTCCATCTATCTGGAACCTTTTCTCCCTTTCATAACTCCTTAGTAGCCTCCCTGTCCCCATTTCCCACTCTTTGTCTTTAGCTCTGAGATCCTCAACACTCAACATTTTGGACAAGGGAAGTGGGTTGCATTGTCCCTGTTAGGGGAAGGTTTGCAGTGTCGTCCCCTTGAAGGCATTTGAACATGAGTTTTAAGGCTAGGGGTCAGAGCTTGGTTCAGGATTAGAGGTCAGAGCAATATGGTTGGGGGGCTCCCTCTTTCCCAGGTTTCTCCTTACTCCCACCTCTTCTCTGTGGTCCTAAGACTACTGGAGTGGGAAAGATGGGACCCAGCTGGTCCCCCAGATTCCCTGAGGACAATGGCAAGTAGCAGGGTAAGACTGGGGAAGATCTCCTCCCAGGTCTCCATAGGCCTATCACAGTGACTACACATCCCTCATCTGAGACCTACTCCTCTCTTCGACAAGCAGGGCTAAAGGGAAAGTTCTTTGGAAGCAGGTCCAGCTCCCATATCTCACATCTCAGGACGCTAGGGCTTCACCCTCCTGGCCCAGCCAGTACTGTCCCTCTCCCCCATTATTTTCCTGTGCCCCCAACTGAGTCGGAGAATTATCGATAGCATGAGGGGAACCTGGCTTAGAACACCCCCTTCTGCCATGCCTTCCCTATCCTGGGAATTGAGAGGGGATTTCTGAGGAGAGGGGCTGGTGAGCTCCCAGGGACACAAGGAAACTAGAGATGAGGGAGGGGAGCAAGTGTTTAACCCACCTGAGGAGAGGGACCCAAGAGACAGAGACCAGAGGAGGAGACCTCTCAGGAGACACCAATTGTAGAGTGCTGTCCCTTTAACTTAATTCTGTGGTGCCCTCCCTGGTGCTGGGGCCAGTCCCTAACTGAAAGGAGACCCCCTAGGAGTCCCAGACTCTTCATCCATTTCAGTAGCTAGTCGGTTTCAGCCCAACTGGGTGACAAGACAGAAAGGAAAGGTAGGGAGCAGTGGCCCTTGGGTTCTCCTAGGGACGTTACACTTCGGGGGGCTGATGCCAAGCATCTATGTACCTTTTTAATTTTTTTTTGGCTGCACTGCACGGCACGCGGGATCTTAATTCCCCAGCCAGGGATAGAACGCATACCCCCTGCAGTGGGAGCATGGAGTCTTATCCACTGGACCATCAGGGAAGTCCCTGATGCCAAGTATCTTTCAACTCGGGATCCAACTGAAGGAGCCAGAAGCTGTGGTGTTAACTGTAGGAAAGACCTGCAACAGTTCTCAGTCATTCCCCTATGGCAGGCCGAGGGTGGCAGCTTCTAGGAATCTTTCCCTCCTCTCACAGCCTACTTCCTACAACTATGGGCTTGAAATATTTTCGATCCACTCCCAGGAGGAGATGATGCTTCAGGCACCTGGCAAAGTCCTGTCCAGGAGGAAGGTGGCAGCAGAGTGCTGGGACTGTGAGGATTTATGGATGTGGGGACAAGGCTGGGAGGAAGATAAAGCCAGGATTATTTAGCTCCCTCCATACAGGCCACTCACAGAGATGAGTGTGTGTGTGGTGGGGCTGGGGGCTTAGGTGGTGGAAGGCAATCACTGGTAGTAAGGGGAGGCCTGACTCTGATGAGGGGCCCTTAGGAATAATGGGAGCCTGGACACGGATGGACCCCTCATCAGGGAGAGAGGCCCTGTCAATATGGAAACAGCCGGCATGGAGAGGGGCTCCCAGCCCGAATGGCAGCAGCGGCGGCAGAATCAGGAGGGCAGGACGGTGGCTTCGGTTTAAATCTTTAATGCACCAGCTGGCTAGGCAGCGGCAGCAGGGGTGCGGTGGGGGATGTTGCGACTGGAGCGCTGGAGAGCAGTGCCCAGTCCGCTTGACAAAGAGCTCATCAGGCCCCGCAGAGGTTCCAGCTTCTGCTCCCGAGGGTGCGCTGAGCTGTGGGGCGACCCGGCACAGGCATGAGGCGGGGCGGAGGCTCCCGGCTTCCCCGCGATCGGTTCTCCCGGACTGAGCCTCGTCCATGCCCCGGGCGGGTCCGCGGTATCACAAGCCGTTCGCCTCCGCTCCCTCCACCACATGCGCAGCCAGGGGAAAAAGTAGAAACAGCCCCAGTAGATCCTGCAAAGAGAAGGCAGAGCCTGGCCGGGGCGGGGCGGGGCTGACCCCACCGACTCCGCCCCTTGGACGCTTCGCCCCTCTCGTGGAAGGCTCCGCCCAGCCCTTTAGAGGTGGTTCCTCCAGTCCACGCCCCCTAAGACGCCCCACACCTCCCACTTCTCCTGCCCCAGAAACCTCGCGCCCTCCCCGCCCCTTCCCCACCACCCGGGAGCGCCTAGGTTCCTCCTCCGCAGAACCCCCCCTCCACTCACTCCTCCTCCTCCTCCTCCTCCTCCTCCTCCTCCTCCTCAGCTTCGTGCATCACCTCGTATCTCCTCAATCCCGACATGTCCTCGGATCCCAACGTCTCCTGGGGAGTGGCATGATTGGATCAAGGATTCCCCAAATCCTTGGGAGGATCCCCTTCTCTGTTATTCTCTGGACCAGTCTGATTGTTCTCGGGTAATATGAGACAAGTGCCCCCGGGAAGACTCAGTTGCCACATCGGGACAGGGTTGGATTGAAGATTTGGGAGGCACTAGACGTTAAGGGATTGGGTGGAAGGGCCCCTCGGGGTCACGGGGCATTTAGGGGGTTAGAGCCAAAGGCCTTCGAGGTCATGGGGCTGGGATATTTGGGGTCCCGCGTGAGGATTTTCGGGGATTGTGGTCACCTGGATGGGGGTTGAGGGGTCGGCACAGCCTAAATGCCCACCCTCTCTGGCTCCACCCTGGAAAGAGGCCGGTGCGTTAGGTCACAAAGACACCGTCACAAAGACACCGTCACGCGCTAGGGGTGGGGCTTACCTATTACCCGGAAGGGGCGGAGCCAGGGCATTTCTTCAGAGGAGGGGTAGTCCAGAAGGTGGAGCCAGAGCCTATGAATAAAGGGGTGGAGTTAGGGTTTGTTACGAAGAGGCAGGGCACGGACCCTCTTTTATAAGGGTGGAGTCAGATTTCGGAGCTGCACCCTGGGAAGACGGAGACCTCAGCACCAGGCAGCAAGAAAAGAGCTGTGGGACGCTGTCCAGTACTGTTTTGCCAATCCCCTCTCCTCTCTGTCTTCCTGGCTTCTGCTCCGACAATTACCTTTCTTGTGTGCCCCATTCTGTTTTTACGATTCTGGGCAGAGGAGGAATAGGGCTCCGGAGAGGGCCCAGTCAAGACGGGCCAGGCTATGGGAACACTTGTTGGCTGAGTGGCCTTGGCCAAGTCACTTCATGGTTAGAGGGTCACAGCCCTTCCTCTCTGAGCTGAGACCTCCTTTCATGTGATTTTTGTTCCTGCAGTCACTAATCAACAAACATTTATCGAGTGACTACTGTGTGCCGGGTGATGTGCTTGGGCATGAGGACACAGCAGAGAAGACAGGCACAGACTCTGCCCTCATAGAGCTTGTCATCTGGGTTGGACGGGGCAGGGGAATCAAAAGAGACAATAAGATCATTACAATAGACGAAGCTGACTGGCTGGGGGCAGTGGAGGGTGCTTTGGCAAAGCCAAGAAAGAGCAATTAACCCAGTGTGGGAGGTTGGAAGTAGCTGCCCTACTTGTTCTGGGGAGGGGGGAAGGGAGCCTTGTGGCTGGACGGTATGGGAGAGAATGACCAGAAATGAGTGAAGTAAAAGTTGCCTCAGGCTGAAGTGTGGAGAATGGATTCACCTGTCCTCTTCCCACCATTCCACACTCTTTCCCCCTCTCATACCTATCTTCCCCTGCCTGGGCTACATGCAGACAGGTGACAGACAGATCCACGGATGCCAGTGGGAAGCATTGCAGTCTGGGCATGGAGAAGCTGTGCTTCCACCGCACTCACCCTCACTTACACTCACACTCACAGTGACCCTCCTGCCCTGCTGCAGCTGGGTCAAGTCTGGTGCACGGGAACAGGAGGCCTGGTCCCCAGGGCTTCAGTAATTCACATCCCTTCACTGAGATGCAGGGCTCTGTCTGTTGTATACTAAACAATTTGGCTTTTGTCCCTGGTTCCTGAGAGGGAGACTCTGAATCTTTGGAATACCTCAAGTAATACGAGTGCCTTTGTTATCTATGAGTCCCGCGGCTCACACCTGAGTTGATGCTAAGAGATGAGGTGACTTGGGCTGAGGCCTGGTCAGCAGAAAGACCAACTATATCTTTGCAGAATTGAGGCTTTGAGCCAATCCGTCAGAGGAGATCGAGTCATGTTGCCAACAATTCATTCATGGCTATGTATGAAATCTCAGTAAAAACTCTGGACCCCAAAGCTCATGGAACTTCCTGGTTGGTGAACATATTGATGTACTGGGAGGGTGACATGCCCTTTGTGTCTCCATGGGGGGAGATCATGGGAGCTCTGCACTGAGACCCTCCTTGTTTGTCTTTTCATTTGGATGTTCCCGATATATATACTTTATAAAAAACTAGTTGTCAGGATACTACTTCCGAGTTGTGTGAGTCATTCTAGTGAACTATTGGACCTGAGGGTGGTTTGAAGCCCTCTGGACTTGTAGCTAGTTAGGCAGAAATGCAGGTGTCCTGGGGCCCCCACTTGTGACTGGCAGCTCAAGTGGAGGCAGGCTTGTTTGGACTGTGCCCTTAAACCTGTGGAGTCTAACACTAGCTCTGGGTAGTTAGTGTCTGCATTGAATTGCAGTCCATGAGTTGGTAGCAGAATACCTTTCCACTGAGTGCACTCACCACTGTCTCCATCTATCTGGAACCTTTTCTCCCTTTCATAACTCCTTAGTAGCCTCCCTGTCCCCATTACCCACTCTTTGTCTTTAGCTCTGAGATCCTCAACACTCAACATTTTGGACAAGGGAAGTGGGTTGCATTGTCCCTGTTAGGGGAAGGTTTGCAGTGTCGTCCCCTTGAAGGCATTTGAACATGAGTTTTAAGGCTAGGGGTCAGAGCTTGGTTCAGGATTAGAGGTCAGAGCAATATGGTTGGGGGGCTCCCTCTTTCCCAGGTTTCTCCTTACTCCCACCTCTTCTCTGTGGTCCTAAGACTACTGGAGTGGGAAAGATGGGACCCAGCTGGTCCCCCAGATTCCCTGAGGACAATGGCAAGTAGCAGGGTAAGACTGGGGAAGATCTCCTCCCAGGTCTCCATAGGCCTATCACAGTGACTACACATCCCTCATCTGAGACCTACTCCTCTCTTCGACAAGCAGGGCTAAAGGGAAAGTTCTTTGGAAGCAGGTCCAGCTCCCATATCTCACATCTCAGGACGCTAGGGCTTCACCCTCCTGGCCCAGCCAGTACTGTCCCTCTCCCCCATTATTTTCCTGTGCCCCCAACTGAGTCGGAGAATTATCGATAGCATGAGGGGAACCTGGCTTAGAACACCCCCTTCTGCCATGCCTTCCCTATCCTGGGAATTGAGAGGGGATTTCTGAGGAGAGGGGCTGGTGAGCTCCCAGGGACACAAGGAAACTAGAGATGAGGGAGGGGAGCAAGTGTTTAACCCACCTGAGGAGAGGGACCCAAGAGACAGAGACCAGAGGAGGAGACCTCTCAGGAGACACCAATTGTAGAGTGCTGTCCCTTTAACTTAATTCTGTGGTGCCCTCCCTGGTGCTGGGGCCAGTCCCTAACTGAAAGGAGACCCCCTAGGAGTCCCAGACCCTTCATCCATTTCAGTAGCTAGTCGGTTTCAGCCCAACTGGGTGACAAGACAGAAAGGAAAGTTAGGGAGCAGTGGCCCTTGGGTTCTCCTAGGGACGTTACACTTCGGGGGGCTGATGCCAAGCATCTATGTACCTTTTTAATTTTTTTTTGGCTGCGCTGCACGGCACGCGGGATCTTAATTCCCCAGCCAGGGATAGAACGCATACCCCCTGCAGTGGGAGCATGGAGTCTTATCCACTGGACCATCAGGGAAGTCCCTGATGCCAAGTATCTTTCAACTCGGGATCCAACTGAAGGAGCCAGAAGCTGTGGTGTTAACTGTAGGAAAGACCTGCAACAGTTCTCAGTCATTCCCCTATGGCAGGCCGAGGGTGGCAGCTTCTAGGAATCTTTCCCTCCTCTCACAGCCTACTTCCTACAACTATGGGCTTGAAATATTTTCTATCCACTCCCAGGAGGAGATGATGCTTCAGGCACCTGGCAAAGTCCTGTCCAGGAGGAAGGTGGCAGCAGAGTGCTGGGACTGTGAGGATTTATGGATGTGGGGACAAGGCTGGGAGGAAGATAAAGCCAGGATTATTTAGCTCCCTCCATACAGGCCACTCACAGAGATGAGTGTGTGTGTGGTGGGGCTGGGGGCTTAGGTGGTGGAAGGCAATCACTGGTAGTAAGGGGAGGCCTGACTCTGATGAGGGGCCCTTAGGAATAATGGGAGCCTGGACACGGATGGACCCCTCATCAGGGAGAGAGGCCCTGTCAATATGGAAACAGCCGGCATGGAGAGGGGCTCCCAGCCCGAATGGCAGCAGCGGCGGCAGAATCAGGAGGGCAGGACGGTGGCTTCGGTTTAAATCTTTAATGCACCAGCTGTCTAGGCAGCGGCAGCAGGGGTGCGGTGGGGGATGTTGCGACTGGAGCGCTGGAGAGCAGTGCCCAGTCCGCTTGACAAAGAGCTCATCAGGCCCCGCAGAGGTTCCAGCTTCTGCTCCCGAGGGTGCGCTGAGCTGTGGGGCGACCCGGCACAGGCATGAGGCGGGGCGGAGGCTCCCGGCTTCCCCGCGATCGGTTCTCCCGGACTGAGCCTCGTCCATGCCCCGGGCGGGTCCGCGGTATCACAAGCCGTTCGCCTCCGCTCCCTCCACCACATGCGCAGCCAGGGGAAAAAGTAGAAACAGCCCCAGTAGATCCTGCAAAGAGAAGGCAGAGCCTGGCCGGGGCGGGGCGGGGCTGACCCCACCGACTCCGCCCCTTGGACGCTTCGCCCCTCTCGTGGAAGGCTCCGCCCAGCCCTTTAGAGGTGGTTCCTCCAGTCCACGCCCCCTAAGACGCCCCACACCTCCCACTTCTCCTGCCCCAGAAACCTCGCGCCCTCCCCGCCCCTTCCCCACCACCCGGGAGCGCCTAGGTTCCTCCTCCGCAGAACCCCCCCTCCACTCACTCCTCCTCCTCCTCCTCCTCCTCCTCCTCCTCCTCCTCAGCTTCGTGCATCACCTCGTATCTCCTCAATCCCGACATGTCCTCGGATCCCAACGTCTCCTGGGGAGTGGCATGATTGGATCAAGGATTCCCCAAATCCTTGGGAGGATCCCCTTCTCTGTTATTCTCTGGACCAGTCTGATTGTTCTCGGGTAATATGAGACAAGTGCCCCCGGGAAGACTCAGTTGCCACATCGGGACAGGGTTGGATTGAAGATTTGGGAGGCACTAGACGTTAAGGGATTGGGTGGTAGGGCCCCTCGGGGTCACGGGGCATTTAGGGGGTTAGAGCCAAAGGCCTTCGAGGTCATGGGGCTGGGATATTTGGGGTCCCGCGTGAGGATTTTCGGGGATTGTGGTCACCTGGATGGGGGTTGAGGGGTCGGCACAGCCTAAATGCCCACCCTCTCTGGCTCCACCCTGGAAAGAGGCCGGTGCGTTAGGTCACAAAGACACCGTCACAAAGACACCGTCACGCGCTAGGGGTGGGGCTTACCTATTACCCGGAAGGGGCGGAGCCAGGGCATTTCTTCAGAGGAGGGGTAGTCCAGAAGGTGGAGCCAGAGCCTATGAATAAAGGGGTAGAGTTAGGGTTTGTTACGAAGAGGCAGGGCACGGACCCTCTTTTATAAGGGTGGAGTCAGATTTCGGAGCTGCACCCTGGGAAGACGGAGACCTCAGCACCAGGCAGCAAGAAAAGAGCTGTGGGACGCTGTCCAGTACTGTTTTGCCAATCCCCTCTCCTCTCTGTCTTCCTGGCTTCTGCTCCGACAATTACCTTTCTTGTGTGCCCCATTCTGTTTTTACGATTCTGGGCAGAGGAGGAATAGGGCTCCGGAGAGGGCCCAGTCAAGACGGGCCAGGCTATGGGAACACTTGTTGGCTGAGTGGCCTTGGCCAAGTCACTTCATGGTTAGAGGGTCACAGCCCTTCCTCTCTGAGCTGAGACCTCCTTTCATGTGATTTTTGTTCCTGCAGTCACTAATCAACAAACATTTATCGAGTGACTACTGTGTGCCGGGTGATGTGCTTGGGCATGAGGACACAGCAGAGAAGACAGGCACAGACTCTGCCCTCATAGAGCTTGTCATCTGGGTTGGACGGGGCAGGGGAATAAAAGAGACAATAAGATCATTACAATAGACGAAGCTGACTGGCTGGGGGCAGTGGAGGGTGCTTTGGCAAAGCCAAGAAAGAGCAATTAACCCAGTGTGGGAGGTTGGAAGTAGCTGCCCTACTTGTTCTGGGGAGGGGGGAAGGGAGCCTTGTGGCTGGACGGTATGGGAGAGAATGACCAGAAATGAGTGAAGTAAAAGTTGCCTCAGGCTGAAGTGTGGAGAATGGATTCACCTGTCCTCTTCCCACCATTCCACACTCTTTCCCCCTCTCATACCTATCTTCCCCTGCCTGGGCTACATGCAGACAGGTGACAGACAGATCCACGGATGCCAGTGGGAAGCATTGCAGTCTGGGCATGGAGAAGCTGTGCTTCCACCGCACTCACCCTCACTTACACTCACACTCACAGTGACCCTCCTGCCCTGCTGCAGCTGGGTCAAGTCTGGTGCACGGGAACAGGAGGCCTGGTCCCCAGGGCTTCAGTAATTCACATCCCTTCACTGAGATGCAGGGCTCTGTCTGTTGTATACTAAACAATTTGGCTTTTGTCCCTGGTTCCTGAGAGGGAGACTCTGAATCTTTGGAATACCTCAAGTAATACGAGTGCCTTTGTTATCTATGAGTCCCGCGGCTCACACCTGAGTTGATGCTAAGAGATGAGGTGACTTGGGCTGAGGCCTGGTCAGCAGAAAGACCAACTATATCTTTGCAGAATTGAGGCTTTGAGCCAATCCGTCAGAGGAGATCGAGTCATGTTGCCAACAATTCATTCATGGCTATGTATGAAATCTCAGTAAAAACTCTGGACCCCAAAGCTCATGGAACTTCCTGGTTGGTGAACATATTGATGTACTGGGAGGGTGACATGCCCTTTGTGTCTCCATGGGGGGAGATCATGGGAGCTCTGCACTGAGACCCTCCTTGTTTGTCTTTTCATTTGGATGTTCCCGATATATATACTTTATAAAAAACTAGTTGTCAGGATACTACTTCCGAGGTGTGTGAGTCATTCTAGTGAACTATTGGACCTGAGGGTGGTTTGAAGCCCTCTGGACTTGTAGCTAGTTAGGCAGAAATGCAGGTGTCCTGGGGCCCCCACTTGTGACTGGCAGCTCAAGTGGAGGCAGGCTTGTTTGGACTGTGCCCTTAAACCTGTGGAGTCTAACACTAGCTCTGGGTAGTTAGTGTCTGCATTGAATTGCAGTCCATGAGTTGGTAGCAGAATACCTTTCCACTGAGTGCACTCACCACTGTCTCCATCTATCTGGAACCTTTTCTCCCTTTCATAACTCCTTAGTAGCCTCCCTGTCCCCATTTCCCACTCTTTGTCTTTAGCTCTGAGATCCTCAACACTCAACATTTTGGACAAGGGAAGTGGGTTGCATTGTCCCTGTTAGGGGAAGGTTTGCAGTGTCGTCCCCTTGAAGGCATTTGAACATGAGTTTTAAGGCTAGGGGTCAGAGCTTGGTTCAGGATTAGAGGTCAGAGCAATATGGTTGGGGGGCTCCCTCTTTCCCAGGTTTCTCCTTACTCCCACCTCTTCTCTGTGGTCCTAAGACTACTGGAGTGGGAAAGATGGGACCCAGCTGGTCCCCCAGATTCCCTGAGGACAATGGCAAGTAGCAGGGTAAGACTGGGGAAGATCTCCTCCCAGGTCTCCATAGGCCTATCACAGTGACTACACATCCCTCATCTGAGACCTACTCCTCTCTTCGACAAGCAGGGCTAAAGGGAAAGTTCTTTGGAAGCAGGTCCAGCTCCCATATCTCACATCTCAGGACTCTAGGGCTTCACCCTCCTGGCCCAGCCAGTACTGTCCCTCTCCCCCATTATTTTCCTGTGCCCCCAACTGAGTCAGAGAATTATCGATAGCATGAGGGGAACCTGGCTTAGAACACCCCCTTCTGCCATGCCTTCCCTATCCTGGGAATTGAGAGGGGATTTCTGAGGAGAGGGGCTGGTGAGCTCCCAGGGACACAAGGAAACTAGAGATGAGGGAGGGGAGCAAGTGTTTAACCCACCTGAGGAGAGGGACCCAAGAGACAGAGACCAGAGGAGGAGACCTCTCAGGAGACACCAATTGTAGAGTGCTGTCCCTTTAACTTAATTCTGTGGTGCCCTCCCTGGTGCTGCGGCCAGTCCCTAACTGAAAGCAGACCCCCTAGGAGTCCCAGACCCTGCATCCATTTCAGTAGCTAGTCGGTTTCAGCCCAACTGGGTGACAAGACAGAAAGGAAAGGTAGGGAGCAGTGGCCCCTTGGGTTCTCCTAGGGACGTTACACTTCGGGGGGCTGATGCCAAGCATCTATGTACCATTTTAATTTTTTTTGGCTGCGCTGCACGGCACGCGGGATCTTAATTCCCCAGCCAGGGATAGAACGCATACCCCCTGCAGTGGGAGCATGGAGTCTTATCCACTGGACCATCAGGGAAGTCCCTGATGCCAAGTATCTTTCAACTCGGGATCCAACTGAAGGAGCCAGAAGCTGTGGTGTTAACTGTAGGAAAGACCTGCAACAGTTCTCAGTCATTCCCCTATGGCAGGCCGAGGGTGGCAGCTTCTAGGAATCTTTCCCTCCTCTCACAGCCTACTTCCTACAACTATGGGCTTGAAATATTTTCGATCCACTCCCAGGAGGAGATGATGCTTCAGGCACCTGGCAAAGTCCTGTCCAGGAGGAAGGTGGCAGCAGAGTGCTGGGACTGTGAGGATTTATGGATGTGGGGACAAGGCTGGGAGGAAGATAAAGCCAGGATTATTTAGCTCCCTCCATACAGGCCACTCACAGAGATGAGTGTGTGTGTGGTGGGGCTGGGGGCTTAGGTGGTGGAAGGCAATCACTGGTAGTAAGGGGAGGCCTGACTCTGATGAGGGGCCCTTAGGAATAATGGGAGCCTGGACACGGATGGACCCCTCATCAGGGAGAGAGGCCCTGTCAATATGGAAACAGCCGGCATGGAGAGGGGCTCCCAGCCCGAATGGCAGCAGCGGCGGCAGAATCAGGAGGGCAGGACGGTGGCTTCGGTTTAAATCTTTAATGCACCAGCTGGCAAGGCAACGGCAGCAGGGGTGCGGCGGGGGATGTTGCGACTGGAGCGCTGGAGAGCAGTGCCCAGTCCGCTTGACAAAGAGCTCATCAGGCCCCGCAGAGGCTCCAGCTTCTGCTCCCGAGGGTGCGCTGAGCTGTGGGGCGACCCGGCACAGGCATGAGGCGGGGCGGAGGCTCCCGGCTTCCCCGCGATCGGTTCTCCCGGACTGAGCCTCGTCCATGCCTCGGGCGGGTCCGCGGTATCACAAGCCGTTCGCCTCCGCTGCCTCCGCTCCCTCCACCACATGCGCAGCCAGGGGAAAAAGTAGAAACAGCCCCAGTAGATCCTGCAAAGAGAAGGCTGAGCCTGGGCGGGGCGGGGCGGGGCTGACCCCACCGACTCCGCCCTTTGGACGCTTCGCCCCTCTCGTGGAAGGCTCCGCCCAGCCCTTTAGAGGCGGTTCCTCCAGTCCACGCCCCCTAAGAGGCCCCACACCTCCCACTTCTCCTGCCCCAGAAACCTCGCGCCCTCCCCGCCCCTTCCCCACCACCCGGGAGCGCCTAGGTTCCTCCTCCGCAGAACCCCGCCTCCACTCACTCCTCCTCCTCCTCCTCCTCCTCCTCCTCAACTTCCTGCATCACCTCGTATCTCCTCAATCCCGACATGTCCTCCGATCCCAACGTCTCCTGTGGAGTGGCATGATTGGATCAAGGATTCCCCAAATCCTTGGGAGGATACCCTTCTCTGTTATTCTCTGGACCAGTCTGAGTTGTTCTCGGGTAATATGAGACAGGTGCCCCCGGGAAGACTCAGTTGCCACATCGGGACAGGGTTGGATTGAAGATTTGGGAGGCACTAGACGTTAAGGGATTGGGTGGTAGGGCCCTTCGGGGGCATGGGGCATTTAGGGGCTTAGAGCCAAAGGCCTTCGAGGTCATGGGGTTGGGATATTTGGGGTCCCGCGTGAGGATTTTCGGGGATTGTGGTCACCTGGATGGGGGTTGAGGGGTCGGCACAGCCTAAATGCCCACCCTCTCTGGCTCCACCCTGGAAAGAGGCCGGTGCGTTAGGTCACAAAGACACCGTCACAAAGACACCGTCACGCGCTAGGGGTGGGGCTTACCTATTACCCGGAAGGGGCGGAGCCAGGGCATTTCTTCAGAGGAGGGGTAGTCCAGAAGGTGGAGCCAGAGCCTATGAATAAAGGGGTGGAGTTAGGGTTTGTTACGAAGAGGCAGGGCACGGACCCTCTTTTATAAGGGTGGAGTCAGATTTCGGAGCTGCACCCTGGGAAGACGGAGACCTCAGCACCAGGCAGCAAGAAAAGAGCTGTGGGACGCTGTCCAGTACTGTTTTGCCAATCCCCTCTCCTCTCTGTCTTCCTGGCTTCTGCTCTGACAATTACCTTTCTTGTGTGCCCCATTCTGTTTTTACGATTCTGGGCAGAGGAGGAATAGGGCTCCGGAGAGGGCCCAGTCAAGACGGGCCAGGCTATGGGAACACTTGTTGGCTGAGTGGCCTTGGCCAAGTCACTTCATGGTTAGAGGGTCACAGCCCTTCCTCTCTGAGCTGAGACCTCCTTTCATGTGATTTTTGTTCCTGCAGTCACTAATCAACAAACATTTATCGAGTGACTACTGTGTGCCGGGTGATGTGCTTGGGCATGAGGACACAGCAGAGAAGACAGGCACAGACTCTGCCCTCATAGAGCTTGTCATCTGGGTTGGACGGGGCAGGGGAATCAAAAGAGACAATAAGTTCATTACAATAGACGAAGCTGACTGGCTGGGGGCAGTGGAGGGTGCTTTGGCAAAGCCAAGAAAGAGCAATTAACCCAGTGTGGGAGGTTGGAAGTAGCTGCCCTACTTGGTCTGGGGAGGGGGGAAGGGAGCCTTGTGGCTGGACGGTATGGGAGAGAATGACCAGAAATGAGTGAAATAAAAGTTCCCTCAGGCTGAAGTGTGGAGAATGGATTCACCTGTCCTCTTCCCACCATTCCACACTCTTTCCCCCTCTCATACCTATCTTCCCCTGCCTGGGCTACATGCAGACAGGTGACAGACAGATCCACGGATGCCAGTGGGAAGCATTGCAGTCTGGGCATGGAGAAGCTGTGCTTCCACCACACTCACCCTCACTTACACTCACACTCACAGTGACCCTCCTGCCCTGCTGCAGCTGGGTCAAGTCTGGTGCACGGGAACAGGAGGCCTGGTCCCCAGGGCTTCAGTAATTCACATCCCTTCACTGAGATGCAGGGCTCTGTCTGTTGTATACTAAACAATTTGGCTTTTGTCCCTGGTTCCTGAGAGGGAGACTCTGAATCTTTGGAATACCTCAAGTAATACGAGTGCCTTTGTTATCTATGAGTCCCGCGGCTCACACCTGAGTTGATGCTAAGAGATGAGGTGACTTGGGCTGAGGCCTGGTCAGCAGAAAGACCAACTATATCTTTGCAGAATTGAGGCTTTGAGCCAATCCGTCAGAGGAGATCGAGTCATGTTGCCAACAATTCATTCATGGCTATGTATGAAATCTCAGTAAAAACTCTGGACCCCAAAGCTCATGGAACTTCCTGGTTGGTGAACATATTGATGTACTGGGAGGGTGACATGCCCTTTGTGTCTCCATGGGGGGAGATCATGGGAGCTCTGCACTGAGACCCTCCTTGTTTGTCTTTTCATTTGGATGTTCCCGATATATATACTTTATAAAAAACTAGTTGTCAGGATACTACTTCCGAGGTGTGTGAGTCATTCTAGTGAACTATTGGACCTGAGGGTGGTTTGAAGCCCTCTGGACTTGTAGCTAGTTAGGCAGAAATGCAGGTGTCCTGGGGCCCCCACTTGTGACTGGCAGCTCAAGTGGAGGCAGGCTTGTTTGGACTGTGCCCTTAAACCTGTGGAGTCTAACACTAGCTCTGGGTAGTTAGTGTCTGCATTGAATTGCAGTCCATGAGTTGGTAGCAGAATACCTTTCCACTGAGTGCACTCACCACTGTCTCCATCTATCTGGAACCTTTTCTCCCTTTCATAACTCCTTAGTAGCCTCCCTGTCCCCATTTCCCACTCTTTGTCTTTAGCTCTGAGATCCTCAACACTCAACATTTTGGACAAGGGAAGTGGGTTGCATTGTCCCTGTTAGGGGAAGGTTTGCAGTGTCGTCCCCTTGAAGGCATTTGAACATGAGTTTTAAGGCTAGGGGTCAGAGCTTGGTTCAGGATTAGAGGTCAGAGCAATATGGTTGGGGGGCTCCCTCTTTCCCAGGTTTCTCCTTACTCCCACCTCTTCTCTGTGGTCCTAAGACTACTGGAGTGGGAAAGATGGGACCCAGCTGGTCCCCCAGATTCCCTGAGGACAATGGCAAGTAGCAGGGTAAGACTGGGGAAGATCTCCTCCCAGGTCTCCATAGGCCTATCACAGTGACTACACATCCCTCATCTGAGACCTACTCCTCTCTTCGACAAGCAGGGCTAAAGGGAAAGTTCTTTGGAAGCAGGTCCAGCTCCCATATCTCACATCTCAGGACGCTAGGGCTTCACCCTCCTGGCCCAGCCAGTACTGTCCCTCTCCCCCATTATTTTCCTGTGCCCCCAACTGAGTCGGAGAATTATCGATAGCATGAGGGGAACCTGGCTTAGAACACCCCCTTCTGCCATGCCTTCCCTATCCTGGGAATTGAGAGGGGATTTCTGAGGAGAGGGGCTGGTGAGCTCCCAGGGACACAAGGAAACTAGAGATGAGGGAGGGGAGCAAGTGTTTAACCCACCTGAGGAGAGGGACCCAAGAGACAGAGACCAGAGGAGGAGACCTCTCAGGAGACACCAATTGTAGAGTGCTGTCCCTTTAACTTAATTCTGTGGTGCCCTCCCTGGTGCTGGGGCCAGTCCCTAACTGAAAGGAGACCCCCTAGGAGTCCCAGACCCTTCATCCATTTCAGTAGCTAGTCGGTTTCAGCCCAACTGGGTGACAAGACAGAAAGGAAAGTTAGGGAGCAGTGGCCCTTGGGTTCTCCTAGGGACGTTACACTTCAGGGGGCTGATGCCAAGCATCTATGTACCTTTTTAATTTTTTTTTGGCTGTGCTGCACGGCACGCGGGATCTTAATTCCCCAGCCAGGGATAGAACGCATACCCCCTGCAGTGGGAGCATGGAGTCTTATCCACTGGACCATCAGGGAAGTCCCTGATGCCAAGTATCTTTCAACTCGGGATCCAACTGAAGGAGCCAGAAGCTGTGGTGTTAACTGTAGGAAAGACCTGCAACAGTTCTCAGTCATTCCCCTATGGCAGGCCGAGGGTGGCAGCTTCTAGGAATCTTTCCCTCCTCTCACAGCCTACTTCCTACAACTATGGGCTTGAAATATTTTCGATCCACTCCCAGGAGGAGATGATGCTTCAGGCACCTGGCAAAGTCCTGTCCAGGAGGAAGGTGGCAGCAGAGTGCTGGGACTGTGAGGATTTATGGATGTGGGGACAAGGCTGGGAGGAAGATAAAGCCAGGATTATTTAGCTCCCTCCATACAGGCCACTCACAGAGATGAGTGTGTGTGTGGTGGGGCTGGGGGCTTAGGTGGTGGAAGGCAATCACTGGTAGTAAGGGGAGGCCTGACTCTGATGAGGGGCCCTTAGGAATAATGGGAGCCTGGACACGGATGGACCCCTCATCAGGGAGAGAGGCCCTGTCAATATGGAAACAGCCGGCATGGAGAGGGGCTCCCAGCCCGAATGGCAGCAGCGGCGGCAGAATCAGGAGGGCAGGACGGTGGCTTCGGTTTAAATCTTTAATGCACCAGCTGGCTAGGCAGCGGCAGCAGGGGTGCGGTGGGGGATGTTGCGACTGGAGCGCTGGAGAGCAGTGCCCAGTCCGCTTGACAAAGAGCTCATCAGGCCCCGCAGAGGTTCCAGCTTCTGCTCCCGAGGGTGCGCTGAGCTGTGGGGCGACCCGGCACAGGCATGAGGCGGGGCGGAGGCTCCCGGCTTCCCCGCGATCGGTTCTCCCGGACTGAGCCTCGTCCATGCCCCGGGCGGGTCCGCGGTATCACAAGCCGTTCGCCTCCGCTCCCTCCACCACATGCGCAGCCAGGGGAAAAAGTAGAAACAGCCCCAGTAGATCCTGCAAAGAGAAGGCAGAGCCTGGCCGGGGCGGGGCGGGGCTGACCCCACCGACTCCGCCCCTTGGACGCTTCGCCCCTCTCGTGGAAGGCTCCGCCCAGCCCTTTAGAGGTGGTTCCTCCAGTCCACGCCCCCTAAGACGCCCCACACCTCCCACTTCTCCTGCCCCAGAAACCTCGCGCCCTCCCCGCCCCTTCCCCACCACCCGGGAGCGCCTAGGTTCCTCCTCCGCAGAACCCCCCCTCCACTCACTCCTCCTCCTCCTCCTCCTCCTCCTCCTCCTCCTCCTCAGCTTCGTGCATCACCTCGTATCTCCTCAATCCCGACATGTCCTCGGATCCCAACGTCTCCTGGGGAGTGGCATGATTGGATCAAGGATTCCCCAAATCCTTGGGCGGATCCCCTTCTCTGTTATTCTCTGGACCAGTCTGATTGTTCTCGGGTAATATGAGACAAGTGCCCCCGGGAAGACTCAGTTGCCACATCGGGACAGGGTTGGATTGAAGATTTGGGAGGCACTAGACGTTAAGGGATTGGGTGGTAGGGCCCCTCGGGGTCACGGGGCATTTAGGGGGTTAGAGCCAAAGGCCTTCGAGGTCATGGGGCTGGGATATTTGGGGTCCCGCGTGAGGATTTTCGGGGATTGTGGTCACCTGGATGGGGGTTGAGGGGTCGGCACAGCCTAAATGCCCACCCTCTCTGGCTCCACCCTGGAAAGAGGCCGGTGCGTTAGGTCACAAAGACACCGTCACAAAGACACCGTCACGCGCTAGGGGTGGGGCTTACCTATTACCCGGAAGGGGCGGAGCCAGGGCATTTCTTCAGAGGAGGGGTAGTCCAGAAGGTGGAGCCAGAGCCTATGAATAAAGGGGTGGAGTTAGGGTTTGTTACGAAGAGGCAGGGCACGGACCCTCTTTTATAAGGGTGGAGTCAGATTTCGGAGCTGCACCCTGGGAAGACGGAGACCTCAGCACCAGGCAGCAAGAAAAGAGCTGTGGGACGCTGTCCAGTACTGTTTTGCCAATCCCCTCTCCTCTCTGTCTTCCTGGCTTCTGCTCCGACAATTACCTTTCTTGTGTGCCCCATTCTGTTTTTACGATTCTGGGCAGAGGAGGAATAGGGCTCCGGAGAGGGCCCAGTCAAGACGGGCCAGGCTATGGGAACACTTGTTGGCTGAGTGGCCTTGGCCAAGTCACTTCATGGTTAGAGGGTCACAGCCCTTCCTCTCTGAGCTGAGACCTCCTTTCATGTGATTTTTGTTCCTGCAGTCACTAATCAACAAACATTTATCGAGTGACTACTGTGTGCCGGGTGATGTGCTTGGGCATGAGGACACAGCAGAGAAGACAGGCACAGACTCTGCCCTCATAGAGCTTGTCATCTGGGTTGGACGGGGCAGGGGAATCAAAAGAGACAATAAGATCATTACAATAGACGAAGCTGACTGGCTGGGGGCAGTGGAGGGTGCTTTGGCAAAGCCAAGAAAGAGCAATTAACCCAGTGTGGGAGGTTGGAAGTAGCTGCCCTACTTGGTCTGGGGAGGGGGGAAGGGAGCCTTGTGGCTGGACGGTATGGGAGAGAATGACCAGAAATGAGTGAAGTAAAAGTTGCCTCAGGCTGAAGTGTGGAGAATGGATTCACCTGTCCTCTTCCCACCATTCCACACTCTTTCCCCCTCTCATACCTATCTTCCCCTGCCTGGGCTACATGCAGACAGGTGACAGACAGATCCACGGATGCCAGTGGGAAGCATTGCAGTCTGGGCATGGAGAAGCTGTGCTTCCACCGCACTCACCCTCACTTACACTCACACTCACAGTGACCCTCCTGCCCTGCTGCAGCTGGGTCAAGTCTGGTGCACGGGAACAGGAGGCCTGGTCCCCAGGGCTTCAGTAATTCACATCCCTTCACTGAGATGCAGGGCTCTGTCTGTTGTATACTAAACAATTTGGCTTTTGTCCCTGGTTCCTGAGAGGGAGACTCTGAATCTTTGGAATACCTCAAGTAATACGAGTGCCTTTGTTATCTATGAGTCCCGCGGCTCACACCTGAGTTGATGCTAAGAGATGAGGTGACTTGGGCTGAGGCCTGGTCAGCAGAAAGACCAACTATATCTTTGCAGAATTGAGGCTTTGAGCCAATCCGTCAGAGGAGATCGAGTCATGTTGCCAACAATTCATTCATGGCTATGTATGAAATCTCAGTAAAAACTCTGGACCCCAAAGCTCATGGAACTTCCTGGTTGGTGAACATATTGATGTACTGGGAGGGTGACATGCCCTTTGTGTCTCCATGGGGGGAGATCATGGGAGCTCTGCACTGAGACCCTCCTTGTTTGTCTTTTCATTTGGATGTTCCCGATATATATACTTTATAAAAAACTAGTTGTCAGGATACTACTTCCGAGGTGTGTGAGTCATTCTAGTGAACTATTGGACCTGAGGGTGGTTTGAAGCCCTCTGGACTTGTAGCTAGTTAGGCAGAAATGCAGGTGTCCTGGGGCCCCCACTTGTGACTGGCAGCTCAAGTGGAGGCAGGCTTGTTTGGACTGTGCCCTTAAACCTGTGGAGTCTAACACTAGCTCTGGGTAGTTAGTGTCTGCATTGAATTGCAGTCCATGAGTTGGTAGCAGAATACCTTTCCACTGAGTGCACTCACCACTGTCTCCATCTATCTGGAACCTTTTCTCCCTTTCATAACTCCTTAGTAGCCTCCCTGTCCCCATTTCCCACTCTTTGTCTTTAGCTCTGAGATCCTCAACACTCAACATTTTGGACAAGGGAAGTGGGTTGCATTGTCCCTGTTAGGGGAAGGTTTGCAGTGTCGTCCCCTTGAAGGCATTTGAACATGAGTTTTAAGGCTAGGGGTCAGAGCTTGGTTCAGGATTAGAGGTCAGAGCAATATGGTTGGGGGGCTCCCTCTTTCCCAGGTTTCTCCTTACTCCCACCTCTTCTCTGTGGTCCTAAGACTACTGGAGTGGGAAAGATGGGACCCAGCTGGTCCCCCAGATTCCCTGAGGACAATGGCAAGTAGCAGGGTAAGACTGGGGAAGATCTCCTCCCAGGTCTCCATAGGCCTATCACAGTGACTACACATCCCTCATCTGAGACCTACTCCTCTCTTCGACAAGCAGGGCTAAAGGGAAAGTTCTTTGGAAGCAGGTCCAGCTCCCATATCTCACATCTCAGGACGCTAGGGCTTCACCCTCCTGGCCCAGCCAGTACTGTCCCTCTCCCCCATTATTTTCCTGTGCCCCCAACTGAGTCAGAGAATTATCGATAGCATGAGGGGAACCTGGCTTAGAACACCCCCTTCTGCCATGCCTTCCCTATCCTGGGAATTGAGAGGGGATTTCTGAGGAGAGGGGCTGGTGAGCTCCCAGGGACACAAGGAAACTAGAGATGAGGGAGGGGAGCAAGTGTTTAACCCACCTGAGGAGAGGGACCCAAGAGACAGAGACCAGAGGAGGAGACCTCTCAGGAGACACCAATTGTAGAGTGCTGTCCCTTTAACTTAATTCTGTGGTGCCCTCCCTGGTGCTGCGGCCAGTCCCTAACTGAAAGCAGACCCCCTAGGAGTCCCAGACCCTTCATCCATTTCAGTAGCTAGTCGGTTTCAGCCCAACTGGGTGACAAGACAGAAAGGAAAGGTAGGGAGCAGTGGCCCCTTGGGTTCTCCTAGGGACGTTACACTTCGGGGGGCTGATGCCAAGCATCTATGTACCTTTTTAATTTTTTTTTGGCTGCGCTGCACGGCACGCGGGATCTTAATTCCCCAGCCAGGGATAGAACGCATACCCCCTGCAGTGGGAGCATGGAGTCTTATCCACTGGACCATCAGGGAAGTCCCTGATGCCAAGTATCTTTCAACTCGGGATCCAACTGAAGGAGCCAGAAGCTGTGGTGTTAACTGTAGGAAAGACCTGCAACAGTTCTCAGTCATTCCCCTATGGCAGGCCGAGGGTGGCAGCTTCTAGGAATCTTTCCCTCCTCTCACAGCCTACTTCCTACAACTATGGGCTTGAAATATTTTCGATCCACTCCCAGGAGGAGATGATGCTTCAGGCACCTGGCAAAGTCCTGTCCAGGAGGAAGGTGGCAGCAGAGTGCTGGGACTGTGAGGATTTATGGATGTGGGGACAAGGCTGGGAGGAAGATAAAGCCAGGATTATTTAGCTCCCTCCATACAGGCCACTCACAGAGATGAGTGTGTGTGTGGTGGGGCTGGGGGCTTAGGTGGTGGAAGGCAATCACTGGTAGTAAGGGGAGGCCTGACTCTGATGAGGGGCCCTTAGGAATAATGGGAGCCTGGACACGGATGGACCCCTCATCAGGGAGAGAGGCCCTGTCAATATGGAAACAGCCGGCATGGAGAGGGGCTCCCAGCCCGAATGGCAGCAGCGGCGGCAGAATCAGGAGGGCAGGACGGTGGCTTCGGTTTAAATCTTTAATGCACCAGCTGGCTAGGCAGCGGCAGCAGGGGTGCGGCGGGGGATGTTGCGACTGGAGCGCTGGAGAGCAGTGCCCAGTCCGCTTGACAAAGAGCTCATCAGGCCCCGCAGAGGCTCCAGCTTCTGCTCCCGAGGGTGCGCTGAGCTGTGGGGCGACCCGGCACAGGCATGAGGCGGGGCGGAGGCTCCCGGCTTCCCCGCGATCGGTTCTCCCGGACTGAGCCTCGTCCATGCCTCGGGCGGGTCCGCGGTATCACAAGCCGTTCGCCTCCGCTGCCTCCGCTCCCTCCACCACATGCGCAGCCAGGGGAAAAAGTAGAAACAGCCCCAGTAGATCCTGCAAAGAGAAGGCTGAGCCTGGGCGGGGCGGGGCGGGGCTGACCCCACCGACTCCGCCCTTTGGACGCTTCGCCCCTCTCGTGGAAGGCTCCGCCCAGCCCTTTAGAGGCGGTTCCTCCAGTCCACGCCCCCTAAGAGGCCCCACACCTCCCACTTCTCCTGCCCCAGAAACCTCGCGCCCTCCCCGCCCCTTCCCCACCACCCGGGAGCGCCTAGGTTCCTCCTCCGCAGAACCCCGCCTCCACTCACTCCTCCTCCTCCTCCTCCTCCTCCTCCTCAACTTCCTGCATCACCTCGTATCTCCTCAATCCCGACATGTCCTCCGATCCCAACGTCTCCTGTGGAGTGGCATGATTGGATCAAGTATTCCCCAAATCCTTGGGAGGATACCCTTCTCTGTTATTCTCTGGACCAGTCTGAGTTGTTCTCGGGTAATATGAGACAGGTGCCCCCGGGAAGACTCAGTTGCCACATCGGGACAGGGTTGGATTGAAGATTTGGGAGGCACTAGACGTTAAGGGATTGGGTGGTAGGGCCCCTCGGGGGCATGGGGCATTTAGGGGCTTAGAGCCAAAGGCCTTCGAGGTCATGGGGCTGGGATATTTGGGGTCCCGCGTGAGGATTTTCGGGGATTGTGGTCACCTGGATGGGGGTTGAGGGGTCGGCACAGCCTAAATGCCCACCCTCTCTGGCTCCACCCTGGAAAGAGGCCGGTGCGTTAGGTCACAAAGACACCGTCACAAAGACACCGTCACGCGCTAGGGGTGGGGCTTACCTATTACCCGGAAGGGGCGGAGCCAGGGCATTTCTTCAGAGGAGGGGTAGTCCAGAAGGTGGAGCCAGAGCCTATGAATAAAGGGGTGGAGTTAGGGTTTGTTACGAAGAGGCAGGGCACGGACCCTCTTTTATAAGGGTGGAGTCAGATTTCGGAGCTGCACCCTGGGAAGACGGAGACCTCAGCACCAGGCAGCAAGAAAAGAGCTGTGGGACGCTGTCCAGTACTGTTTTGCCAATCCCCTCTCCTCTCAGTCTTCCTGGCTTCTGCTCCGACAATTACCTTTCTTGTGTGCCCCATTCTGTTTTTACGATTCTGGGCAGAGGAGGAATAGGGCTCCGGAGAGGGCCCAGTCAAGACGGGCCAGGCTATGGGAACACTTGTTGGCTGAGTGGCCTTGGCCAAGTCACTTCATGGTTAGAGGGTCACAGCCCTTCCTCTCTGAGCTGAGACCTCCTTTCATGTGATTTTTGTTCCTGCAGTCACTAATCAACAAACATTTATCGAGTGACTACTGTGTGCCGGGTGATGTGCTTGGGCATGAGGACACAGCAGAGAAGACAGGCACAGACTCTGCCCTCATAGAGCTTGTCATCTGGGTTGGACGGGGCAGGGGAATCAAAAGAGACAATAAGTTCATTACAATAGACGAAGCTGACTGGCTGGGGGCAGTGGAGGGTGCTTTGGCAAAGCCAAGAAAGAGCAATTAACCCAGTGTGGGAGGTTGGAAGTAGCTGCCCTACTTGGTCTGGGGAGGGGGGAAGGGAGCCTTGTGGCTGGACGGTATGGGAGAGAATGACCAGAAATGAGTGAAATAAAAGTTCCCTCAGGCTGAAGTGTGGAGAATGGATTCACCTGTCCTCTTCCCACCATTCCACACTCTTTCCCCCTCTCATACCTATCTTCCCCTGCCTGGGCTACATGCAGACAGGTGACAGACAGATCCACGGATGCCAGTGGGAAGCATTGCAGTCTGGGCATGGAGAAGCTGTGCTTCCACCACACTCACCCTCACTTACACTCACACTCACAGTGACCCTCCTGCCCTGCTGCAGCTGGGTCAAGTCTGGTGCACGGGAACAGGAGGCCTGGTCCCCAGGGCTTCAGTAATTCACATCCCTTCACTGAGATGCAGGGCTCTGTCTGTTGTATACTAAACAATTTGGCTTTTGTCCCTGGTTCCTGAGAGGGAGACTCTGAATCTTTGGAATACCTCAAGTAATACGAGTGCCTTTGTTATCTATGAGTCCCGCGGCTCACACCTGAGTTGATGCTAAGAGATGAGGTGACTTGGGCTGAGGCCTGGTCAGCAGAAAGACCAACTATATCTTTGCAGAATTGAGGCTTTGAGCCAATCCGTCAGAGGAGATCGAGTCATGTTGCCAACAATTCATTCATGGCTATGTATGAAATCTCAGTAAAAACTCTGGACCCCAAAGCTCATGGAACTTCCTGGTTGGTGAACATATTGATGTACTGGGAGGGTGACATGCCCTTTGTGTCTCCATGGGGGGAGATCATGGGAGCTCTGCACTGAGACCCTCCTTGTTTGTCTTTTCATTTGGATGTTCCCGATATATATACTTTATAAAAAACTAGTTGTCAGGATACTACTTCCGAGGTGTGTGAGTCATTCTAGTGAACTATTGGACCTGAGGGTGGTTTGAAGCCCTCTGGACTTGTAGCTAGTTAGGCAGAAATGCAGGTGTCCTGGGGCCCCCACTTGTGACTGGCAGCTCAAGTGGAGGCAGGCTTGTTTGGACTGTGCCCTTAAACCTGTGGAGTCTAACACTAGCTCTGGGTAGTTAGTGTCTGCATTGAATTGCAGTCCATGAGTTGGTAGCAGAATACCTTTCCACTGAGTGCACTCACCACTGTCTCCATCTATCTGGAACCTTTTCTCCCTTTCATAACTCCTTAGTAGCCTCCCTGTCCCCATTTCCCACTCTTTGTCTTTAGCTCTGAGATCCTCAACACTCAACATTTTGGACAAGGGAAGTGGGTTGCATTGTCCCTGTTAGGGGAAGGTTTGCAGTGTCGTCCCCTTGAAGGCATTTGAACATGAGTTTTAAGGCTAGGGGTCAGAGCTTGGTTCAGGATTAGAGGTCAGAGCAATATGGTTGGGGGGCTCCCTCTTTCCCAGGTTTCTCCTTACTCCCACCTCTTCTCTGTGGTCCTAAGACTACTGGAGTGGGAAAGATGGGACCCAGCTGGTCCCCCAGATTCCCTGAGGACAATGGCAAGTAGCAGGGTAAGACTGGGGAAGATCTCCTCCCAGGTCTCCATAGGCCTATCACAGTGACTACACATCCCTCATCTGAGACCTACTCCTCTCTTCGACAAGCAGGGCTAAAGGGAAAGTTCTTTGGAAGCAGGTCCAGCTCCCATATCTCACATCTCAGGACGCTAGGGCTTCACCCTCCTGGCCCAGCCAGTACTGTCCCTCTCCCCCATTATTTTCCTGTGCCCCCAACTGAGTCAGAATTATCGATAGCATGAGGGGAACCTGGCTTAGAACACCCCCTTCTGCCATGCCTTCCCTATCCTGGGAATTGAGAGGGGATTTCTGAGGAGAGGGGCTGGTGAGCTCCCAGGGACACAAGGAAACTAGAGATGAGGGAGGGGAGCAAGTGTTTAACCCACCTGAGGAGAGGGACCCAAGAGACAGAGACCAGAGGAGGAGACCTCTCAGGAGACACCAATTGTAGAGTGCTGTCCCTTTAACTTAATTCTGTGGTGCCCTCCCTGGTGCTGGGGCCAGTCCCTAACTGAAAGCAGACCCCCTAGGAGTCCCAGACCCTTCATCCATTTCAGTAGCTAGTCGGTTTCAGCCCAACTGGGTGACAAGACAGAAAGGAAAGGTAGGGAGCAGTAGCCCTTGGGTTCTCCTAGGGACGTTGCACTTCGGGGGGCTGATGCCAAGCATCTATGTACCTTTTTAATTTTTTTTTGGCTGCGCTGCACGGCACGCGGGATCTTAATTCCCCAGCCAGGGATAGAACGCATACCCCCTGCAGTGGGAGCATGGAGTCTTATCCACTGGACCATCAGGGAAGTCCCTGATGCCAAGTATCTTTCAACTCGGGATCCAACTGAAGGAGCCAGAAGCTGTGGTGTTAACTGTAGGAAAGACCTGCAACAGTTCTCAGTCATTCCCCTATGGCAGGCCGAGGGTGGCAGCTTCTAGGAATCTTTCCCTCCTCTCACAGCCTACTTCCTACAACTATGGGCTTGAAATATTTTCGATCCACTCCCAGGAGGAGATGATGCTTCAGGCACCTGGCAAAGTCCTGTCCAGGAGGAAGGTGGCAGCAGAGTGCTGGGACTGTGAGGATTTATGGATGTGGGGACAAGGCTGGGAGGAAGATAAAGCCAGGATTATTTAGCTCCCTCCATACAGGCCACTCACAGAGATGAGTGTGTGTGTGGTGGGGCTGCGGGCTTAGGTGGTGGAAGGCAATCACTGGTAGTAAGGGGAGGCCTGACTCTGATGAGGGGCCCTTAGGAATAATGGGAGCCTGGACACGGATGGACCCCTCATCAGGGAGAGAGGCCCTGTCAATATGGAAACAGCCGGCATGGAGAGGGGCTCCCAGCCCGAATGGCAGCAGCGGCGGCAGAATCAGGAGGGCAGGACGGTGGCTTCGGTTTAAATCTTTAATGCACCAGCTGGCAAGGCAATGGCAGCAGGGGTGCGGTGGGGGATGTTGCGACTGGAGCGCTGGAGAGCAGTGCCCAGTCCGCTTGACAAAGAGCTCATCAGGCCCCGCAGAGGCTCCAGCTTCTGCTCCCGAGGGTGCGCTGAGCTGTGGGGCGACCCGGCACAGGCATGAGGCGGGGCGGAGGCTCCCGGCTTCCCCGCGATCGGTTCTCCCGTACTGAGCCTCGTCCATGCCTCGGGCGGGTCCGCGGTATCACAAGCCGTTCGCCTCCGCTGCCTCCGCTCCCTCCACCACATGCGCAGCCAGGGGAAAAAGTAGAAACAGCCCCAGTAGATCCTGCAAAGAGAAGGCTGAGCCTGGGCGGGGCGGGGCGGGGCGGGGCTGACCCCACCGACTCCGCCCCTTGGACGCTTCGCCCCTCTCGTGGAAGGCTCCGCCCAGCCCTTTAGAGGCGGTTCCTCCAGTCCACGCCCCCTAAGAGGCCCCACACCTCCCACTTCTCCTGCCCCAGAAACCTCGCGCCCTCCCCGCCCCTTCCCCACCACCCGGGAGCGCCTAGGTTCCTCCTCCGCAGAACCCCGCCTCCACTCACTCCTCCTCCTCCTCCTCCTCCTCCTCCTCCTCCTCCTCCTCAACTTCCTGCATCACCTCGTATCTCCTCAATCCCGACATGTCCTCCGATCCCAACGTCTCCTGTGGAGTGGCATGATTGGATCAAGTATTCCCCAAATCCTTGGGAGGATACCCTTCTCTGTTATTCTCTGGACCAGTCTGAGTTGTTCTCGGGTAATATGAGACAGGTGCCCCCGGGAAGACTCAGTTGCCACATCGGGACAGGGTTGGATTGAAGATTTGGGAGGCACTAGACGTTAAGGGATTGGGTGGTAGGGCCCCTCGGGGTCACGGGGCATTTAGGGGCTTAGAGCCAAAGGCCTTCGAGGTCATGGGGCTGGGATATTTGGGGTCCCGCGTGAGGATTTTCGGGGATTGTGGTCACCTGGATGGGGGTTGAGGGGTCGGCACAGCCTAAATGCCCACCCTCTCTGGCTCCACCCTGGAAAGAGGCCGGTGCGTTAGGTCACAAAGACACCGTCACAAAGACACCGTCACGCGCTAGGGGTGGGGCTTACCTATTACCCGGAAGGGGCGGAGCCAGGGCATTTCTTCAGAGGAGGGGTAGTCCAGAAGGTGGAGCCAGAGCCTATGAATAAAGGGGTGGAGTTAGGGTTTGTTACGAAGAGGCAGGGCACGGACCCTCTTTTATAAGGGTGGAGTCAGATTTCGGAGCTGCACCCTGGGAAGACGGAGACCTCAGCACCAGGCAGCAAGAAAAGAGCTGTGGGACGCTGTCCAGTACTGTTTTGCCAATCCCCTCTCCTCTCTGTCTTCCTGGCTTCTGCTCCGACAATTACCTTTCTTGTGTGCCCCATTCTGTTTTTACGATTCTGGGCAGAGGAGGAATAGGGCTCCGGAGAGGGCCCAGTCAAGACGGGCCAGGCTATGGGAACACTTGTTGGCTGAGTGGCCTTGGCCAAGTCACTTCATGGTTAGAGGGTCACAGCCCTTCCTCTCTGAGCTGAGACCTCCTTTCATGTGATTTTTGTTCCTGCAGTCACTAATCAACAAACATTTATCGAGTGACTACTGTGTGCCGGGTGATGTGCTTGGGCATGAGGACACAGCAGAGAAGACAGGCACAGACTCTGCCCTCATAGAGCTTGTCATCTGGGTTGGACGGGGCAGGGGAATCAAAAGAGACAATAAGTTCATTACAATAGACGAAGCTGACTGGCTGGGGGCAGTGGAGGGTGCTTTGGCAAAGCCAAGAAAGAGCAATTAACCCAGTGTGGGAGGTTGGAAGTAACTGCCCTACTTGGTCTGGGGAGGGGGGAAGGGAGCCTTGTGGCTGGACGGTATGGGAGAGAATGACCAGAAATGAGTGAAATAAAAGTTCCCTCAGGCTGAAGTGTGGAGAATGGATTCACCTGTCCTCTTCCCACCATTCCACACTCTTTCCCCCTCTCATACCTATCTTCCCCTGCCTGGGCTACATGCAGACAGGTGACAGACAGATCCACGGATGCCAGTGGGAAGCATTGCAGTCTGGGCATGGAGAAGCTGTGCTTCCACCGCACTCACCCTCACTTACACTCACACTCACAGTGACCCTCCTGCCCTGCTGCAGCTGGGTCAAGTCTGGTGCACGGGAACAGGAGGCCTGGTCCCCAGGGCTTCAGTAATTCACATCCCTTCACTGAGATGCAGGGCTCTGTCTGTTGTATACTAAACAATTTGGCTTTTGTCCCTGGTTCCTGAGAGGGAGACTCTGAATCTTTGGAATACCTCAAGTAATACGAGTGCCTTTGTTATCTATGAGTCCCGCGGCTCACACCTGAGTTGATGCTAAGAGATGAGGTGACTTGGGCTGAGGCCTGGTCAGCAGAAAGACCAACTATATCTTTGCAGAATTGAGGCTTTGAGCCAATCCGTCAGAGGAGATCGAGTCATGTTGCCAACAATTCATTCATGGCTATGTATGAAATCTCAGTAAAAACTCTGGACCCCAAAGCTCATGGAACTTCCTGGTTGGTGAACATATTGATGTACTGGGAGGGTGACATGCCCTTTGTGTCTCCATGGGGGGAGATCATGGGAGCTCTGCACTGAGACCCTCCTTGTTTGTCTTTTCATTTGGATGTTCCCGATATATATACTTTATAAAAAACTAGTTGTCAGGATACTACTTCCGAGGTGTGTGAGTCATTCTAGTGAACTATTGGACCTGAGGGTGGTTTGAAGCCCTCTGGACTTGTAGCTAGTTAGGCAGAAATGCAGGTGTCCTGGGGCCCCCACTTGTGACTGGCAGCTCAAGTGGAGGCAGGCTTGTTTGGACTGTGCCCTTAAACCTGTGGAGTCTAACACTAGCTCTGGGTAGTTAGTGTCTGCATTGAATTGCAGTCCATGAGTTGGTAGCAGAATACCTTTCCACTGAGTGCACTCACCACTGTCTCCATCTATCTGGAACCTTTTCTCCCTTTCATAACTCCTTAGTAGCCTCCCTGTCCCCATTTCCCACTCTTTGTCTTTAGCTCTGAGATCCTCAACACTCAACATTTTGGACAAGGGAAGTGGGTTGCATTGTCCCTGTTAGGGGAAGGTTTGCAGTGTCGTCCCCTTGAAGGCATTTGAACATGAGTTTTAAGGCTAGGGGTCAGAGCTTGGTTCAGGATTAGAGGTCAGAGCAATATGGTTGGGGGGCTCCCTCTTTCCCAGGTTTCTCCTTACTCCCACCTCTTCTCTGTGGTCCTAAGACTACTGGAGTGGGAAAGATGGGACCCAGCTGGTCCCCCAGATTCCCTGAGGACAATGGCAAGTAGCAGGGTAAGACTGGGGAAGATCTCCTCCCAGGTCTCCATAGGCCTATCACAGTGACTACACATCCCTCATCTGAGACCTACTCCTCTCTTCGACAAGCAGGGCTAAAGGGAAAGTTCTTTGGAAGCAGGTCCAGCTCCCATATCTCACATCTCAGGACGCTAGGGCTTCACCCTCCTGGCCCAGCCAGTACTGTCCCTCTCCCCCATTATTTTCCTGTGCCCCCAACTGAGTCGGAGAATTATCGATAGCATGAGGGGAACCTGGCTTAGAACACCCCCTTCTGCCATGCCTTCCCTATCCTGGGAATTGAGAGGGGATTTCTGAGGAGAGGGGCTGGTGAGCTCCCAGGGACACAAGGAAACTAGAGATGAGGGAGGGGAGCAAGTGTTTAACCCACCTGAGGAGAGGGACCCAAGAGACAGAGACCAGAGGAGGAGACCTCTCAGGAGACACCAATTGTAGAGTGCTGTCCCTTTAACTTAATTCTGTGGTGCCCTCCCTGGTGCTGGGGCCAGTCCCTAACTGAAAGGAGACCCCCTAGGAGTCCCAGACCCTTCATCCATTTCAGTAGCTAGTCGGTTTCAGCCCAACTGGGTGACAAGACAGAAAGGAAAGTTAGGGAGCAGTGGCCCCTTGGGTTCTCCTAGGGACGTTACACTTCGGGGGGCTGATGCCAAGCATCTATGTACCTTTTTAATTTTTTTTTGGCTGCGCTGCACGGCACGCGGGATCTTAATTCCCCAGCCAGGGATAGAACGCATACCCCCTGCAGTGGGAGCATGGAGTCTTATCCACTGGACCATCAGGGAAGTCCCTGATGCCAAGTATCTTTCAACTCGGGATCCAACTGAAGGAGCCAGAAGCTGTGGTGTTAACTGTAGGAAAGACCTGCAACAGTTCTCAGTCATTCCCCTATGGCAGGCCGAGGGTGGCAGCTTCTAGGAATCTTTCCCTCCTCTCACAGCCTACTTCCTACAACTATGGGCTTGAAATATTTTCGATCCACTCCCAGGAGGAGATGATGCTTCAGGCACCTGGCAAAGTCCTGTCCAGGAGGAAGGTGGCAGCAGAGTGCTGGGACTGTGAGGATTTATGGATGTGGGGACAAGGCTGGGAGGAAGATAAAGCCAGGATTATTTAGCTCCCTCCATACAGGCCACTCACAGAGATGAGTGTGTGTGTGGTGGGGCTGGGGGCTTAGGTGGTGGAAGGCAATCACTGGTAGTAAGGGGAGGCCTGACTCTGATGAGGGGCCCTTAGGAATAATGGGAGCCTGGACACGGATGGACCCCTCATCAGGGAGAGAGGCCCTGTCAATATGGAAACAGCCGGCATGGAGAGGGGCTCCCAGCCCGAATGGCAGCAGCGGCGGCAGAATCAGGAGGGCAGGACGGTGGCTTCGGTTTAAATCTTTAATGCACCAGCTGGCTAGGCAGCGGCAGCAGGGGTGCGGCGGGGGATGTTGCGACTGGAGCGCTGGAGAGCAGTGCCCAGTCCGCTTGACAAAGAGCTCATCAGGCCCCGCAGAGGCTCCAGCTTCTGCTCCCGAGGGTGCGCTGAGCTGTGGGGCGACCCGGCACAGGCATGAGGCGGGGCGGAGGCTCCCGGCTTCCCCGCGATCGGTTCTCCCGGACTGAGCCTCGTCCATGCCTCGGGCGGGTCCGCGGTATCACAAGCCGTTCGCCTCCGCTGCCTCCGCTCCCTCCACCACATGCGCAGCCAGGGGAAAAAGTAGAAACAGCCCCAGTAGATCCTGCAAAGAGAAGGCTGAGCCTGGGCGGGGCGGGGAGGGGCGGGGCTGACCCCACCGACTCCGCCCCTTGGACGCTTCGCCCCTCTCGTGGAAGGCTCCGCCCAGCCCTTTAGAGGCAGTTCCTCCAGTCCACGCCCCCTAAGAGGCCCCACACCTCCCACTTCTCCTGCCCCAGAAACCTCGCGCCCTCCCCGCCCCTTCCCCACCACCCGGGAGCGCCTAGGTTCCTCCTCCGCAGAACCCCGCCTCCACTCACTCCTCCTCCTCCTCCTCCTCCTCCTCCTCCTCCTCCTCCTCAACTTCCTGCATCACCTCGTATCTCCTCAATCCCGACATGTCCTCCGATCCCAACGTCTCCTGTGGAGTGGCATGATTGGATCAAGGATTCCCCAAATCCTTGGGAGGATACCCTTCTCTGTTATTCTCTGGACCAGTCTGAGTTGTTCTCGGGTAATATGAGACAGGTGCCCCCGGGAAGACTCAGTTGCCACATCGGGACAGGGTTGGATTGAAGATTTGGGAGGCACTAGATGTTAAGGGATTGGGTGGTAGGGCCCCTCGGGGGCATGGGGCATTTAGGGGCTTAGAGCCAAAGGCCTTCGAGGTCATGGGGCTGGGATATTTGGGGTCCCGCGTGAGGATTTTCGGGGATTGTGGTCACCTGGATGGGGGTTGAGGGGTCGGCACAGCCTAAATGCCCACCCTCTCTGGCTCCACCCTGGAAAGAGGCCGGTGCGTTAGGTCACAAAGACACCGTCACAAAGACACCGTCACGCTCTAGGGGTGGGGCTTACCTATTACCCGGAAGGGGCGGAGCCAGGGCATTTCTTCAGAGGAGGGGTAGTCCAGAAGGTGGAGCCAGAGCCTATGAATAAAGGGGTGGAGTTAGGGTTTGTTACGAAGAGGCAGGGCACGGACCCTCTTTTATAAGGGTGGAGTCAGATTTCGGAGCTGCACCCTGGGAAGACGGAGACCTCAGCACCAGGCAGCAAGAAAAGAGCTGTGGGACGCTGTCCAGTACTGTTTTGCCAATCCCCTCTCCTCTCTGTCTTCCTGGCTTCTGCTCTGACAATTACCTTTCTTGTGTGCCCCATTCTGTTTTTACGATTCTGGGCAGAGGAGGAATAGGGCTCCGGAGAGGGCCCAGTCAAGACGGGCCAGGCTATGGGAACACTTGTTGGCTGAGTGGCCTTGGCCAAGTCACTTCATGGTTAGAGGGTCACAGCCCTTCCTCTCTGAGCTGAGACCTCCTTTCATGTGATTTTTGTTCCTGCAGTCACTAATCAACAAACATTTATCGAGTGACTACTGTGTGCCGGGTGATGTGCTTGGGCATGAGGACACAGCAGAGAAGACAGGCACAGACTCTGCCCTCATAGAGCTTGTCATCTGGGTTGGACGGGGCAGGGGAATCAAAAGAGACAATAAGATCATTACAATAGACGAAGCTGACTGGCTGGGGGCAGTGGAGGGTGCTTTGGCAAAGCCAAGAAAGAGCAATTAACCCAGTGTGGGAGGTTGGAAGTAGCTGCCCTACTTGGTCTGGGGAGGGGGGAAGGGAGCCTTGTGGCTGGACGGTATGGGAGAGAATGACCAGAAATGAGTGAAGTAAAAGTTGCCTCAGGCTGAAGTGTGGAGAATGGATTCACCTGTCCTCTTCCCACCATTCCACACTCTTTCCCCCTCTCATACCTATCTTCCCCTGCCTGGGCTACATGCAGACAGGTGACAGACAGATCCACGGATGCCAGTGGGAAGCATTGCAGTCTGGGCATGGAGAAGCTGTGCTTCCACCGCACTCACCCTCACTTACACTCACACTCACAGTGACCCTCCTGCCCTGCTGCAGCTGGGTCAAGTCTGGTGCACGGGAACAGGAGGCCTGGTCCCCAGGGCTTCAGTAATTCACATCCCTTCACTGAGATGCAGGGCTCTGTCTGTTGTATACTAAACAATTTGGCTTTTGTCCCTGGTTCCTGAGAGGGAGACTCTGAATCTTTGGAATACCTCAAGTAATACGAGTGCCTTTGTTATCTATGAGTCCCGCGGCTCACACCTGAGTTGATGCTAAGAGATGAGGTGACTTGGGCTGAGGCCTGGTCAGCAGAAAGACCAACTATATCTTTGCAGAATTGAGGCTTTGAGCCAATCCGTCAGAGGAGATCGAGTCATGTTGCCAACAATTCATTCATGGCTATGTATGAAATCTCAGTAAAAACTCTGGACCCCAAAGCTCATGGAACTTCCTGGTTGGTGAACATATTGATGTACTGGGAGGGTGACATGCCCTTTGTGTCTCCATGGGGGGAGATCATGGGAGCTCTGCACTGAGACCCTCCTTGTTTGTCTTTTCATTTGGATGTTCCCGATATATATACTTTATAAAAAACTAGTTGTCAGGATACTACTTCCGAGGTGTGTGAGTCATTCTAGTGAACTATTGGACCTGAGGGTGGTTTGAAGCCCTCTGGACTTGTAGCTAGTTAGGCAGAAATGCAGGTGTCCTGGGGCCCCCACTTGTGACTGGCAGCTCAAGTGGAGGCAGGCTTGTTTGGACTGTGCCCTTAAACCTGTGGAGTCTAACACTAGCTCTGGGTAGTTAGTGTCTGCATTGAATTGCAGTCCATGAGTTGGTAGCAGAATACCTTTCCACTGAGTGCACTCACCACTGTCTCCATCTATCTGGAACCTTTTCTCCCTTTCATAACTCCTTAGTAGCCTCCCTGTCCCCATTTCCCACTCTTTGTCTTTAGCTCTGAGATCCTCAACACTCAACATTTTGGACAAGGGAAGTGGGTTGCATTGTCCCTGTTAGGGGAAGGTTTGCAGTGTCGTCCCCTTGAAGGCATTTGAACATGAGTTTTAAGGCTAGGGGTCAGAGCTTGGTTCAGGATTAGAGGTCAGAGCAATATGGTTGGGGGGCTCCCTCTTTCCCAGGTTTCTCCTTACTCCCACCTCTTCTCTGTGGTCCTAAGACTACTGGAGTGGGAAAGATGGGACCCAGCTGGTCCCCCAGATTCCCTGAGGACAATGGCAAGTAGCAGGGTAAGACTGGGGAAGATCTCCTCCCAGGTCTCCATAGGCCTATCACAGTGACTACACATCCCTCATCTGAGACCTACTCCTCTCTTCGACAAGCAGGGCTAAAGGGAAAGTTCTTTGGAAGCAGGTCCAGCTCCCATATCTCACATCTCAGGACGCTAGGGCTTCACCCTCCTGGCCCAGCCAGTACTGTCCCTCTCCCCCATTATTTTCCTGTGCCCCCAACTGAGTCAGAGAATTATCGATAGCATGAGGGGAACCTGGCTTAGAACACCCCCTTCTGCCATGCCTTCCCTATCCTGGGAATTGAGAGGGGATTTCTGAGGAGAGGGGCTGGTGAGCTCCCAGGGACACAAGGAAACTAGAGATGAGGGAGGGGAGCAAGTGTTTAACCCACCTGAGGAGAGGGACCCAAGAGACAGAGACCAGAGGAGGAGACCTCTCAGGAGACACCAATTGTAGAGTGCTGTCCCTTTAACTTAATTCTGTGGTGCCCTCCCTGGTGCTGGGGCCAGTCCCTAACTGAAAGCAGACCCCCTAGGAGTCCCAGACCCTTCATCCATTTCAGTAGCTAGTCGGTTTCAGCCCAACTGGGTGACAAGACAGAAAGGAAAGGTAGGGAGCAGTAGCCCTTGGGTTCTCCTAGGGACATTGCACTTCGGGGGGCTGATGCCAAGCATCTATGTACCTTTTTAATTTTTTTTTGGCTGCGCTGCACGGCACGCGGGATCTTAATTCCCCAGCCAGGGATAGAACGCATACCCCCTGCAGTGGGAGCATGGAGTCTTATCCACTGGACCATCAGGGAAGTCCCTGATGCCAAGTATCTTTCAACTCGGGATCCAACTGAAGGAGCCAGAAGCTGTGGTGTTAACTGTAGGAAAGACCTGCAACAGTTCTCAGTCATTCCCCTATGGCAGGCCGAGGGTGGCAGCTTCTAGGAATCTTTCCCTCCTCTCACAGCCTACTTCCTACAACTATGGGCTTGAAATATTTTCGATCCACTCCCAGGAGGAGATGATGCTTCAGGCACCTGGCAAAGTCCTGTCCAGGAGGAAGGTGGCAGCAGAGTGCTGGGACTGTGAGGATTTATGGATGTGGGGACAAGGCTGGGAGGAAGATAAAGCCAGGATTATTTAGCTCCCTCCATACAGGCCACTCACAGAGATGAGTGTGTGTGTGGTGGGGCTGGGGGCTTAGGTGGTGGAAGGCAATCACTGGTAGTAAGGGGAGGCCTGACTCTGATGAGGGGCCCTTAGGAATAATGGGAGCCTGGACACGGATGGACCCCTCATCAGGGAGAGAGGCCCTGTCAATATGGAAACAGCCGGCATGGAGAGGGGCTCCCAGCCCGAATGGCAGCAGCGGCGGCAGAATCAGGAGGGCAGGACGGTGGCTTCGGTTTAAATCTTGAATGCACCAGCTGGCAAGGCAATGGCAGCAGGGGTGCGGTGGGGGATGTTGCGACTGGAGCGCTGGAGAGCAGTGCCCAGTCCGCTTGACAAAGAGCTCATCAGGCCCCGCAGAGGCTCCAGCTTCTGCTCCCGAGGGTGCGCTGAGCTGTGGGGCGACCCGGCACAGGCATGAGGCGGGGCGGAGGCTCCCGGCTTCCCCGCGATCGGTTCTCCCGGACTGAGCCTCGTCCATGCCTCGGGCGGGTCCGCGGTATCACAAGCCGTTCGCCTCCGCTGCCTCCGCTCCCTCCACCACATGCGCAGCCAGGGGAAAAAGTAGAAACAGCCCCAGTAGATCCTGCAAAGAGAAGGCTGAGCCTGGGCGGGGCGGGGCGGGGCGGGGCTGACCCCACCGACTCCGCCCCTTGGACGCTTCGCCCCTCTCGTGGAAGGCTCCGCCCAGCCCTTTAGAGGCGGTTCCTCCAGTCCACGCCCCCTAAGAGGCCCCACACCTCCCACTTCCCCCGCCCCAGAAACCTCGCGCCCTCCCCGCCCCTTCCCCACCACCCGGGAGCGCCTAGGTTCCTCCTCCGCAGAACCCCGCCTCCACTCACTCCTCCTCCTCCTCCTCCTCCTCCTCCTCCTCCTCAACTTCCTGCATCACCTCGTATCTCCTCAATCCCGACATGTCCTCCGATCCCAACGTCTCCTGTGGAGTGGCATGATTGGATCAAGGATTCCCCAAATCCTTGGGAGGATACCCTTCTCTGTTATTCTCTGGACCAGTCTGAGTTGTTCTCGGGTAATATGAGACAGGTGCCCCCGGGAAGACTCAGTTGCCACATCGGGACAGGGTTGGATTGAAGATTTGGGAGGCACTAGATGTTAAGGGATTGGGTGGTAGGGCCCATCGGGGGCATGGGGCATTTAGGGGCTTAGAGCCAAAGGCCTTCGAGGTCATGGGGCTGGGATATTTGGGGTCCCGCGTGAGGATTTTCGGGGATTGTGGTCACCTGGATGGGGGTTGAGGGGTCGGCACAGCCTAAATGCCCACCCTCTCTGGCTCCACCCTGGAAAGAGGCCGGTGCGTTAGGTCACAAAGACACCGTCACAAAGACACCGTCACGCGCTAGGGGTGGGGCTTACCTATTACCCGGAAGGGGCGGAGCCAGGGCATTTCTTCAGAGGAGGGGTAGTCCAGAAGGTGGAGCCAGAGCCTATGAATAAAGGGGTGGAGTTAGGGTTTGTTACGAAGAGGCAGGGCACGGACCCTCTTTTATAAGGGTGGAGTCAGATTTCGGAGCTGCACCCTGGGAAGACGGAGACCTCAGCACCAGGCAGCAAGAAAAGAGCTGTGGGACGCTGTCCAGTACTGTTTTGCCAATCCCCTCTCCTCTCTGTCTTCCTGGCTTCTGCTCCGACAATTACCTTTCTTGTGTGCCCCATTCTGTTTTTACGATTCTGGGCAGAGGAGGAATAGGGCTCCGGAGAGGGCCCAGTCAAGACGGGCCAGGCTATGGGAACACTTGTTGGCTGAGTGGCCTTGGCCAAGTCACTTCATGGTTAGAGGGTCACAGCCCTTCCTCTCTGAGCTGAGACCTCCTTTCATGTGATTTTTGTTCCTGCAGTCACTAATCAACAAACATTTATCGAGTGACTACTGTGTGCCGGGTGATGTGCTTGGGCATGAGGACACAGCAGAGAAGACAGGCACAGACTCTGCCCTCATAGAGCTTGTCATCTGGGTTGGACGGGGCAGGGGAATCAAAAGAGACAATAAGTTCATTACAATAGACGAAGCTGACTGGCTGGGGGCAGTGGAGGGTGCTTTGGCAAAGCCAAGAAAGAGCAATTAACCCAGTGTGGGAGGTTGGAAGTAGCTGCCCTACTTGGTCTGGGGAGGGGGGAAGGGAGCCTTGTGGCTGGACGGTATGGGAGAGAATGACCAGAAATGAGTGAAATAAAAGTTCCCTCAGGCTGAAGTGTGGAGAATGGATTCACCTGTCCTCTTCCCACCATTCCACACTCTTTCCCCCTCTCATACCTATCTTCCCCTGCCTGGGCTACATGCAGACAGGTGACAGACAGATCCACGGATGCCAGTGGGAAGCATTGCAGTCTGGGCATGGAGAAGCTGTGCTTCCACTGCACTCACCCTCACTTACACTCACACTCACAGTGACCCTCCTGCCCTGCTGCAGCTGGGTCAAGTCTGGTGCACGGGAACAGGAGGCCTGGTCCCCAGGGCTTCAGTAATTCACATCCCTTCACTGAGATGCAGGGCTCTGTCTGTTGTATACTAAACAATTTGGCTTTTGTCCCTGGTTCCTGAGAGGGAGACTCTGAATCTTTGGAATACCTCAAGTAATACGAGTGCCTTTGTTATCTATGAGTCCCGCGGCTCACACCTGAGTTGATGCTAAGAGATGAGGTGACTTGGGCTGAGGCCTGGTCAGCAGAAAGACCAACTATATCTTTGCAGAATTGAGGCTTTGAGCCAATCCGTCAGAGGAGATCGAGTCATGTTGCCAACAATTCATTCATGGCTATGTATGAAATCTCAGTAAAAACTCTGGACCCCAAAGCTCATGGAACTTCCTGGTTGGTGAACATATTGATGTACTGGGAGGGTGACATGCCCTTTGTGTCTCCATGGGGGGAGATCATGGGAGCTCTGCACTGAGACCCTCCTTGTTTGTCTTTTCATTTGGATGTTCCCGATATATATACTTTATAAAAAACTAGTTGTCAGGATACTACTTCCGAGGTGTGTGAGTCATTCTAGTGAACTATTGGACCTGAGGGTGGTTTGAAGCCCTCTGGACTTGTAGCTAGTTAGGCAGAAATGCAGGTGTCCTGGGGCCCCCACTTGTGACTGGCAGCTCAAGTGGAGGCAGGCTTGTTTGGACTGTGCCCTTAAACCTGTGGAGTCTAACACTAGCTCTGGGTAGTTAGTGTCTGCATTGAATTGCAGTCCATGAGTTGGTAGCAGAATACCTTTCCACTGAGTGCACTCACCACTGTCTCCATCTATCTGGAACCTTTTCTCCCTTTCATAACTCCTTAGTAGCCTCCCTGTCCCCATTTCCCACTCTTTGTCTTTAGCTCTGAGATCCTCAACACTCAACATTTTGGACAAGGGAAGTGGGTTGCATTGTCCCTGTTAGGGGAAGGTTTGCAGTGTCGTCCCCTTGAAGGCATTTGAACATGAGTTTTAAGGCTAGGGGTCAGAGCTTGGTTCAGGATTAGAGGTCAGAGCAATATGGTTGGGGGGCTCCCTCTTTCCCAGGTTTCTCCTTACTCCCACCTCTTCTCTGTGGTCCTAAGACTACTGGAGTGGGAAAGATGGGACCCAGCTGGTCCCCCAGATTCCCTGAGGACAATGGCAAGTAGCAGGGTAAGACTGGGGAAGATCTCCTCCCAGGTCTCCATAGGCCTATCACAGTGACTACACATCCCTCATCTGAGACCTACTCCTCTCTTCGACAAGCAGGGCTAAAGGGAAAGTTCTTTGGAAGCAGGTCCAGCTCCCATATCTCACATCTCAGGACGCTAGGGCTTCACCCTCCTGGCCCAGCCAGTACTGTCCCTCTCCCCCATTATTTTCCTGTGCCCCCAACTGAGTCAGAGAATTATCGATAGCATGAGGGGAACCTGGCTTAGAACACCCCCTTCTGCCATGCCTTCCCTATCCTGGGAATTGAGAGGGGATTTCTGAGGAGAGGGGCTGGTGAGCTCCCAGGGACACAAGGAAACTAGAGATGAGGGAGGGGAGCAAGTGTTTAACCCACCTGAGGAGAGGGACCCAAGAGACAGAGACCAGAGGAGGAGACCTCTCAGGAGACACCAATTGTAGAGTGCTGTCCCTTTAACTTAATTCTGTGGTGCCCTCCCTGGTGCTGCGGCCAGTCCCTAACTGAAAGCAGACCCCCTAGGAGTCCCAGACCCTTCATCCATTTCAGTAGCTAGTCGGTTTCAGCCCAACTGGGTGACAAGACAGAAAGGAAAGGTAGGGAGCAGTGGCCCCTTGGGTTCTCCTAGGGACGTTACACTTCGGGGGGCTGATGCCAAGCATCTATGTACCTTTTTAATTTTTTTTTGGCTGCGCTGCACGGCACGCGGGATCTTAATTCCCCAGCCAGGGATAGAACGCATACCCCCTGCAGTGGGAGCATGGAGTCTTATCCACTGGACCATCAGGGAAGTCCCTGATGCCAAGTATCTTTCAACTCGGGATCCAACTGAAGGAGCCAGAAGCTGTGGTGTTAACTGTAGGAAAGACCTGCAACAGTTCTCAGTCATTCCCCTATGGCAGGCCGAGGGTGGCAGCTTCTAGGAATCTTTCCCTCCTCTCACAGCCTACTTCCTACAACTATGGGCTTGAAATATTTTCGATCCACTCCCAGGAGGAGATGATGCTTCAGGCACCTGGCAAAGTCCTGTCCAGGAGGAAGGTGGCAGCAGAGTGCTGGGACTGTGAGGATTTATGGATGTGGGGACAAGGCTGGGAGGAAGATAAAGCCAGGATTATTTAGCTCCCTCCATACAGGCCACTCACAGAGATGAGTGTGTGTGTGGTGGGGCTGGGGGCTTAGGTGGTGGAAGGCAATCACTGGTAGTAAGGGGAGGCCTGACTCTGATGAGGGGCCCTTAGGAATAATGGGAGCCTGGACACGGATGGACCCCTCATCAGGGAGAGAGGCCCTGTCAATATGGAAACAGCCGGCATGGAGAGGGGCTCCCAGCCCGAATGGCAGCAGCGGCGGCAGAATCAGGAGGGCAGGACGGTGGCTTCGGTTTAAATCTTTAATGCACCAGCTGGCAAGGCAATGGCAGCAGGGGTGCGGCGGGGGATGTTCCGACTGGAGCGCTGGAGAGCAGTGCCCAGTCCGCTTGACAAAGAGCTCATCAGGCCCCGCAGAGGCTCCAGCTTCTGCTCCCGAGGGTGCGCTGAGCTGTGGGGCGACCCGGCACAGGCATGAGGCGGGGCGGAGGCTCCCGGCTTCCCCGCGATCGGTTCTCCCGGACTGAGCCTCGTCCATGCCTCGGGCGGGTCCGCGGTATCACAAGCCGTTCGCCTCCGCTGCCTCCGCTCCCTCCACCACATGCGCAGCCAGGGGAAAAAGTAGAAACAGCCCCAGTAGATCCTGCAAAGAGAAGGCTGAGCCTGGGCGGGGCGGGGCGGGGCTGACCCCACCGACTCCGCCCTTTGGACGCTTCGCCACTCTCCTGGAAGGCTCCGCCCAGCCCTTTAGAGGCGGTTCCTCCAGTCCACGCCCCCTAAGAGGCCCCACACCTCCCACTTCTCCTGCCCCAGAAACCTCGCGCCCTCCCCGCCCCTTCCCCACCACCCGGGAGCGCCTAGGTTCCTCCTCCGCAGAACCCCGCCTCCACTCACTCCTCCTCCTCCTCCTCCTCCTCCTCCTCAACTTCCTGCATCACCTCGTATCTCCTCAATCCCGACATGTCCTCCGATCCCAACGTCTCCTGTGGAGTGGCATGATTGGATCAAGGATTCCCCAAATCCTTGGGAGGATACCCTTCTCTGTTATTCTCTGGACCAGTCTGAGTTGTTCTCGGGTAATATGAGACAGGTGCCCCCGGGAAGACTCAGTTGCCACATCGGGACAGGGTTGGATTGAAGATTTGGGAGGCACTAGACGTTAAGGGATTGGGTGGTAGGGCCCCTCGGGGGCATGGGGCATTTAGGGGCTTAGAGCCAAAGGCCTTCGAGGTCATGGGGCTGGGATATTTGGGGTCCCGCGTGAGGATTTTCGGGGATTGTGGTCACCTGGATGGGGGTTGAGGGGTCGGCACAGCCTAAATGCCCACCCTCTCTGGCTCCACCCTGGAAAGAGGCCGGTGCGTTAGGTCACAAAGACACCGTCACAAAGACACCGTCACGCGCTAGGGGTGGGGCTTACCTATTACCCGGAAGGGGCAGAGCCAGGGCATTTCTTCAGAGGAGGGGTAGTCCAGAAGGTGGAGCCAGAGCCTATGAATAAAGGGGTGGAGTTAGGGTTTGTTACGAAGAGGCAGGGCACGGACCCTCTTTTATAAGGGTGGAGTCAGATTTCGGAGCTGCACCCTGGGAAGACGGAGACCTCAGCACCAGGCAGCAAGAAAAGAGCTGTGGGACGCTGTCCAGTACTGTTTTGCCAATCCCCTCTCCTCTCTGTCTTCCTGGCTTCTGCTCCGACAATTACCTTTCTTGTGTGCCCCATTCTGTTTTTACGATTCTGGGCAGAGGAGGAATAGGGCTCCGGAGAGGGCCCAGTCAAGACGGGCCAGGCTATGGGAACACTTGTTGGCTGAGTGGCCTTGGCCAAGTCACTTCATGGTTAGAGGGTCACAGCCCTTCCTCTCTGAGCTGAGACCTCCTTTCATGTGATTTTTGTTCCTGCAGTCACTAATCAACAAACATTTATCGAGTGACTACTGTGTGCCGGGTGATGTGCTTGGGCATGAGGACACAGCAGAGAAGACAGGCACAGACTCTGCCCTCATAGAGCTTGTCATCTGGGTTGGACGGGGCAGGGGAATCAAAAGAGACAATAAGTTCATTACAATAGACGAAGCTGACTGGCTGGGGGCAGTGGAGGGTGCTTTGGCAAAGCCAAGAAAGAGCAATTAACCCAGTGTGGGAGGTTGGAAGTAGCTGCCCTACTTGGTCTGGGGAGGGGGGAAGGGAGCCTTGTGGCTGGACGGTATGGGAGAGAATGACCAGAAATGAGTGAAGTAAAAGTTGCCTCAGGCTGAAGTGTGGAGAATGGATTCACCTGTCCTCTTCCCACCATTCCACACTCTTTCCCCCTCTCATACCTATCTTCCCCTGCCTGGGCTACATGCAGACAGGTGACAGACAGATCCACGGATGCCAGTGGGAAGCATTGCAGTCTGGGCATGGAGAAGCTGTGCTTCCACCGCACTCACCCTCACTTACACTCACACTCACAGTGACCCTCCTGCCCTGCTGCAGCTGGGTCAAGTCTGGTGCACGGGAACAGGAGGCCTGGTCCCCAGGGCTTCAGTAATTCACATCCCTTCACTGAGATGCAGGGCTCTGTCTGTTGTATACTAAACAATTTGGCTTTTGTCCCTGGTTCCTGAGAGGGAGACTCTGAATCTTTGGAATACCTCAAGTAATACGAGTGCCTTTGTTATCTATGAGTCCCGCGGCTCACACCTGAGTTGATGCTAAGAGATGAGGTGACTTGGGCTGAGGCCTGGTCAGCAGAAAGACCAACTATATCTTTGCAGAATTGAGGCTTTGAGCCAATCCGTCAGAGGAGATCGAGTCATGTTGCCAACAATTCATTCATGGCTATGTATGAAATCTCAGTAAAAACTCTGGACCCCAAAGCTCATGGAACTTCCTGGTTGGTGAACATATTGATGTACTGGGAGGGTGACATGCCCTTTGTGTCTCCATGGGGGGAGATCATGGGAGCTCTGCACTGAGACCCTCCTTGTTTGTCTTTTCATTTGGATGTTCCCGATATATATACTTTATAAAAAACTAGTTGTCAGGATACTACTTCCGAGGTGTGTGAGTCATTCTAGTGAACTATTGGACCTGAGGGTGGTTTGAAGCCCTCTGGACTTGTAGCTAGTTAGGCAGAAATGCAGGTGTCCTGGGGCCCCCACTTGTGACTGGCAGCTCAAGTGGAGGCAGGCTTGTTTGGACTGTGCCCTTAAACCTGTGGAGTCTAACACTAGCTCTGGGTAGTTAGTGTCTGCATTGAATTGCAGTCCATGAGTTGGTAGCAGAATACCTTTCCACTGAGTGCACTCACCACTGTCTCCATCTATCTGGAACCTTTTCTCCCTTTCATAACTCCTTAGTAGCCTCCCTGTCCCCATTTCCCACTCTTTGTCTTTAGCTCTGAGATCCTCAACACTCAACATTTTGGACAAGGGAAGTGGGTTGCATTGTCCCTGTTAGGGGAAGGTTTGCAGTGTCGTCCCCTTGAAGGCATTTGAACATGAGTTTTAAGGCTAGGGGTCAGAGCTTGGTTCAGGATTAGAGGTCAGAGCAATATGGTTGGGGGGCTCCCTCTTTCCCAGGTTTCTCCTTACTCCCACCTCTTCTCTGTGGTCCTAAGACTACTGGAGTGGGAAAGATGGGACCCAGCTGGTCCCCCAGATTCCCTGAGGACAATGGCAAGTAGCAGGGTAAGACTGGGGAAGATCTCCTCCCAGGTCTCCATAGGCCTATCACAGTGACTACACATCCCTCATCTGAGACCTACTCCTCTCTTCGACAAGCAGGGCTAAAGGGAAAGTTCTTTGGAAGCAGGTCCAGCTCCCATATCTCACATCTCAGGACGCTAGGGCTTCACCCTCCTGGCCCAGCCAGTACTGTCCCTCTCCCCCATTATTTTCCTGTGCCCCCAACTGAGTCGGAGAATTATCGATAGCATGAGGGGAACCTGGCTTAGAACACCCCCTTCTGCCATGCCTTCCCTATCCTGGGAATTGAGAGGGGATTTCTGAGGAGAGGGGCTGGTGAGCTCCCAGGGACACAAGGAAACTAGAGATGAGGGAGGGGAGCAAGTGTTTAACCCACCTGAGGAGAGGGACCCAAGAGACAGAGACCAGAGGAGGAGACCTCTCAGGAGACACCAATTGTAGAGTGCTGTCCCTTTAACTTAATTCTGTGGTGCCCTCCCTGGTGCTGCGGCCAGTCCCTAACTGAAAGCAGACCCCCTAGGAGTCCCAGACCCTTCATCCATTTCAGTAGCTAGTCGGTTTCAGCCCAACTGGGTGACAAGACAGAAAGGAAAGGTAGGGAGCAGTGGCCCCTTGGGTTCTCCTAGGGACGTTACACTTCGGGGGGCTGATGCCAAGCATCTATGTACCTTTTTAATTTTTTTTTGGCTGCGCTGCACGGCACGCGGGATCTTAATTCCCCAGCCAGGGATAGAACGCATACCCCCTGCAGTGGGAGCATGGAGTCTTATCCACTGGACCATCAGGGAAGTCCCTGATGCCAAGTATCTTTCAACTCGGGATCCAACTGAAGGAGCCAGAAGCTGTGGTGTTAACTGTAGGAAAGACCTGCAACAGTTCTCAGTCATTCCCCTATGGCAGGCCGAGGGTGGCAGCTTCTAGGAATCTTTCCCTCCTCTCACAGCCTACTTCCTACAACTATGGGCTTGAAATATTTTCGATCCACTCCCAGGAGGAGATGATGCTTCAGGCACCTGGCAAAGTCCTGTCCAGGAGGAAGGTGGCAGCAGAGTGCTGGGACTGTGAGGATTTATGGATGTGGGGACAAGGCTGGGAGGAAGATAAAGCCAGGATTATTTAGCTCCCTCCATACAGGCCACTCACAGAGATGAGTGTGTGTGTGGTGGGGCTGGGGGCTTAGGTGGTGGAAGGCAATCACTGGTAGTAAGGGGAGGCCTGACTCTGATGAGGGGCCCTTAGGAATAATGGGAGCCTGGACACGGATGGACCCCTCATCAGGGAGAGAGGCCCTGTCAATATGGAAACAGCCGGCATGGAGAGGGGCTCCCAGCCCGAATGGCAGCAGCGGCGGCAGAATCAGGAGGGCAGGACGGTGGCTTCGGTTTAAATCTTTAATGCACCAGCTGGCAAGGCAATGGCAGCAGGGGTGCGGCGGGGGATGTTCCGACTGGAGCGCTGGAGAGCAGTGCCCAGTCCGCTTGACAAAGAGCTCATCAGGCCCCGCAGAGGCTCCAGCTTCTGCTCCCGAGGGTGCGCTGAGCTGTGGGGCGACCCGGCACAGGCATGAGGCGGGGCGGAGGCTCCCGGCTTCCCCGCGATCGGTTCTCCCGGACTGAGCCTCGTCCATGCCTCGGGCGGGTCCGCGGTATCACAAGCCGTTCGCCTCCGCTGCCTCCGCTCCCTCCACCACATGCGCAGCCAGGGGAAAAAGTAGAAACAGCCCCAGTAGATCCTGCAAAGAGAAGGCTGAGCCTGGGCGGGGCGGGGCGGGGCTGACCCCACCGACTCCGCCCTTTGGACGCTTCGCCACTCTCGTGGAAGGCTCCGCCCAGCCCTTTAGAGGCGGTTCCTCCAGTCCACGCCCCCTAAGAGGCCCCACACCTCCCACTTCTCCTGCCCCAGAAACCTCGCGCCCTCCCCGCCCCTTCCCCACCACCCGGGAGCGCCTAGGTTCTTCCTCCGCAGAACCCCGCCTCCACTCACTCCTCCTCCTCCTCCTCCTCCTCCTCCTCAACTTCCTGCATCACCTCGTATCTCCTCAATCCCGACATGTCCTCCGATCCCAACGTCTCCTGTGGAGTGGCATGATTGGATCAAGGATTCCCCAAATCCTTGGGAGGATACCCTTCTCTGTTATTCTCTGGACCAGTCTGAGTTGTTCTCGGGTAATATGAGACAGGTGCCCCCGGGAAGACTCAGTTGCCACATCGGGACAGGGTTGGATTGAAGATTTGGGAGGCACTAGACGTTAAGGGATTGGGTGGTAGGGCCCCTCGGGGGCATGGGGCATTTAGGGGCTTAGAGCCAAAGGCCTTCGAGGTCATGGGGCTGGGATATTTGGGGTCCCGCGTGAGGATTTTCGGGGATTGTGGTCACCTGGATGGGGGTTGAGGGGTCGGCACAGCCTAAATGCCCACCCTCTCTGGCTCCACCCTGGAAAGAGGCCGGTGCGTTAGGTCACAAAGACACCGTCACAAAGACACCGTCACGCGCTAGGGGTGGGGCTTACCTATTACCCGGAAGGGGCGGAGCCAGGGCATTTCTTCAGAGGAGGGGTAGTCCAGAAGGTGGAGCCAGAGCCTATGAATAAAGGGGTGGAGTTAGGGTTTGTTACGAAGAGGCAGGGCACGGACCCTCTTTTATAAGGGTGGAGTCAGATTTCGGAGCTGCACCCTGGGAAGACGGAGATCTCAGCACCAGGCAGCAAGAAAAGAGCTGTGGGACGCTGTCCAGTACTGTTTTGCCAATCCCCTCTCCTCTCTGTCTTCCTGGCTTCTGCTCCGACAATTACCTTTCTTGTGTGCCCCATTCTGTTTTTACGATTCTGGGCAGAGGAGGAATAGGGCTCCGGAGAGGGCCCAGTCAAGACGGGCCAGGCTATGGGAACACTTGTTGGCTGAGTGGCCTTGGCCAAGTCACTTCATGGTTAGAGGGTCACAGCCCTTCCTCTCTGAGCTGAGACCTCCTTTCATGTGATTTTTGTTCCTGCAGTCACTAATCAACAAACATTTATCGAGTGACTACTGTGTGCCGGGTGATGTGCTTGGGCATGAGGACACAGCAGAGAAGACAGGCACAGACTCTGCCCTCATAGAGCTTGTCATCTGGGTTGGACGGGGCAGGGGAATCAAAAGAGACAATAAGATCATTACAATAGACGAAGCTGACTGGCTGGGGGCAGTGGAGGGTGCTTTGGCAAAGCCAAGAAAGAGCAATTAACCCAGTGTGGGAGGTTGGAAGTAGCTGCCCTACTTGTTCTGGGGAGGGGGGAAGGGAGCCTTGTGGCTGGACGGTATGGGAGAGAATGACCAGAAATGAGTGAAGTAAAAGTTGCCTCAGGCTGAAGTGTGGAGAATGGATTCACCTGTCCTCTTCCCACCATTCCACACTCTTTCCCCCTCTCATACCTATCTTCCCCTGCCTGGGCTACATGCAGACAGGTGACAGACAGATCCACGGATGCCAGTGGGAAGCATTGCAGTCTGGGCATGGAGAAGCTGTGCTTCCACCGCACTCACCCTCACTTACACTCACACTCACAGTGACCCTCCTGCCCTGCTGCAGCTGGGTCAAGTCTGGTGCACGGGAACAGGAGGCCTGGTCCCCAGGGCTTCAGTAATTCACATCCCTTCACTGAGATGCAGGGCTCTGTCTGTTGTATACTAAACAATTTGGCTTTTGTCCCTGGTTCCTGAGAGGGAGACTCTGAATCTTTGGAATACCTCAAGTAATACGAGTGCCTTTGTTATCTATGAGTCCCGCGGCTCACACCTGAGTTGATGCTAAGAGATGAGGTGACTTGGGCTGAGGCCTGGTCAGCAGAAAGACCAACTATATCTTTGCAGAATTGAGGCTTTGAGCCAATCCGTCAGAGGAGATCGAGTCATGTTGCCAACAATTCATTCATGGCTATGTATGAAATCTCAGTAAAAACTCTGGACCCCAAAGCTCATGGAACTTCCTGGTTGGTGAACATATTGATGTACTGGGAGGGTGACATGCCCTTTGTGTCTCCATGGGGGGAGATCATGGGAGCTCTGCACTGAGACCCTCCTTGTTTGTCTTTTCATTTGGATGTTCCCGATATATATACTTTATAAAAAACTAGTTGTCAGGATACTACTTCCGAGGTGTGTGAGTCATTCTAGTGAACTATTGGACCTGAGGGTGGTTTGAAGCCCTCTGGACTTGTAGCTAGTTAGGCAGAAATGCAGGTGTCCTGGGGCCCCCACTTGTGACTGGCAGCTCAAGTGGAGGCAGGCTTGTTTGGACTGTGCCCTTAAACCTGTGGAGTCTAACACTAGCTCTGGGTAGTTAGTGTCTGCATTGAATTGCAGTCCATGAGTTGGTAGCAGAATACCTTTCCACTGAGTGCACTCACCACTGTCTCCATCTATCTGGAACCTTTTCTCCCTTTCATAACTCCTTAGTAGCCTCCCTGTCCCCATTTCCCACTCTTTGTCTTTAGCTCTGAGATCCTCAACACTCAACATTTTGGACAAGGGAAGTGGGTTGCATTGTCCCTGTTAGGGGAAGGTTCGCAGTGTCGTCCCCTTGAAGGCATTTGAACATGAGTTTTAAGGCTAGGGGTCAGAGCTTGGTTCAGGATTAGAGGTCAGAGCAATATGGTTGGGGGGCTCCCTCTTTCCCAGGTTTCTCCTTACTCCCACCTCTTCTCTGTGGTCCTAAGACTACTGGAGTGGGAAAGATGGGACCCAGCTGGTCCCCCAGATTCCCTGAGGACAATGGCAAGTAGCAGGGTAAGACTGGGGAAGATCTCCTCCCAGGTCTCCATAGGCCTATCACAGTGACTACACATCCCTCATCTGAGACCTACTCCTCTCTTCGACAAGCAGGGCTAAAGGGAAAGTTCTTTGGAAGCAGGTCCAGCTCCCATATCTCACATCTCAGGACGCTAGGGCTTCACCCTCCTGGCCCAGCCAGTACTGTCCCTCTCCCCCTTTATTTTCCTGTGCCCCCAACTGAGTCAGAGAATTATCGATAGCATGAGGGGAACCTGGCTTAGAACACCCCCTTCTGCCATGCCTTCCCTATCCTGGGAATTGAGAGGGGATTTCTGAGGAGAGGGGCTGGTGAGCTCCCAGGGACACAAGGAAACTAGAGATGAGGGAGGGGAGCAAGTGTTTAACCCACCTGAGGAGAGGGACCCAAGAGACAGAGACCAGAGGAGGAGACCTCTCAGGAGACACCAATTGTAGAGTGCTGTCCCTTTAACTTAATTCTGTGGTGCCCTCCCTGGTGCTGGGGCCAGTCCCTAACTGAAAGCAGACCCCCTAGGAGTCCCAGACCCTTCATCCATTTCAGTAGCTAGTCGGTTTCAGCCCAACTGGGTGACAAGACAGAAAGGAAAGTTAGGGAGCAGTAGCCCTTGGGTTCTCCTAGGGACGTTGCACTTCGGGGGGCTGATGCCAAGCATCTATGTACCTTTTTAATTTTTTTTTGGCTGCGCTGCACGGCACGCGGGATCTTAATTCCCCAGCCAGGGATAGAACGCATACCCCCTGCAGTGGGAGCATGGAGTCTTATCCACTGGACCATCAGGGAAGTCCCTGATGCCAAGTATCTTTCAACTCGGGATCCAACTGAAGGAGCCAGAAGCTGTGGTGTTAACTGTAGGAAAGACCTGCAACAGTTCTCAGTCATTCCCCTATGGCAGGCCGAGGGTGGCAGCTTCTAGGAATCTTTCCCTCCTCTCACAGCCTACTTCCTACAACTATGGGCTTGAAATATTTTCGATCCACTCCCAGGAGGAGATGATGCTTCAGGCACCTGGCAAAGTCCTGTCCAGGAGGAAGGTGGCAGCAGAGTGCTGGGACTGTGAGGATTTATGGATGTGGGGACAAGGCTGGGAGGAAGATAAAGCCAGGATTATTTAGCTCCCTCCATACAGGCCACTCACAGAGATGAGTGTGTGTGTGGTGGGGCTGGGGGCTTAGGTGGTGGAAGGCAATCACTGGTAGTAAGGGGAGGCCTGACTCTGATGAGGGGCCCTTAGGAATAATGGGAGCCTGGACACGGATGGACCCCTCATCAGGGAGAGAGGCCCTGTCAATATGGAAACAGCCGGCATGGAGAGGGGCTCCCAGCCCGAATGGCAGCAGCGGCGGCAGAATCAGGAGGGCAGGACGGTGGCTTCGGTTTAAATCTTGAATGCACCAGCTGGCAAGGCAATGGCAGCAGGGGTGCGGTGGGGGATGTTGCGACTGGAGCGCTGGAGAGCAGTGCCCAGTCCGCTTGACAAAGAGCTCATCAGGCCCCGCAGAGGCTCCAGCTTCTGCTCCCGAGGGTGCGCTGAGCTGTGGGGCGACCCGGCACAGGCATGAGGCGGGGCGGAGGCTCCCGGCTTCCCCGCGATCGGTTCTCCCGGACTGAGCCTCGTCCATGCCTCGGGCGGGTCCGCGGTATCACAAGCCGTTCGCCTCCGCTGCCTCCGCTCCCTCCACCACATGCGCAGCCAGGGGAAAAAGTAGAAACAGCCCCAGTAGATCCTGCAAAGAGAAGGCTGAGCCTGGGCGGGGCGGGGCGGGGCGGGGCTGACCCCACCGACTCCGCCCCTTGGACGCTTCGCCCCTCTCGTGGAAGGCTCCGCCCAGCCCTTTAGAGGCGGTTCCTCCAGTCCACGCCCCCTAAGAGGCCCCACACCTCCCACTTCTCCTGCCCCAGAAACCTCGCGCCCTCCCCGCCCCTTCCCCACCACCCGGGAGCGCCTAGGTTCCTCCTCCGCAGAACCCCGCCTCCACTCACTCCTCCTCCTCCTCCTCCTCCTCCTCCTCCTCCTCCTCCTCCTCCTCCTCAGCTTCCTGCATCACCTCGTATCTCCTCAATCCCGACATGTCCTCGGATCCCAACGTCTCCTGTGGAGGGCATGATTGGATCAAGGATTCCCCAAATCCTTGGGAGGATCCCCTTCTCTGTTATTCTCTGGACCAGTCTGACTTGTTCTCGGGTAATATGAGACAGGTGCCCCCGGGAAGACTCAGTTGCCACATTGGGACAGGGTTGGATTGAAGATTTGGGAGGCACTAGACGTTAAGGGATTGGGTGGAAGGGCCCCTCGGGGGCATGGGGCATTTAGGGGGTTAGAGCCAAAGGCCTTCGAGGTCATGGGGCTGGGATATTTGGGGTCCCGCGTGAGGATTTTCGGGGATTGTGGTCACCTGGATGGGGGTTGAGGGGTCGGCACAGCCTAAATGCCCACCCTCTCTGGCTCCACCCTGGAAAGAGGCCGGTGCGTTAGGTCACAAAGACACCGTCACAAAGACACCGTCACGCGCTAGGGGTGGGGCTTACCTATTACCCGGAAGGGGCGGAGCCAGGGCATTTCTTCAGAGGAGGGGTAATCCAGAAGGTGGAGCCAGAGCCTATGAATAAAGGGGTGGAGTTAGGGTTTGTTACGAAGAGGCAGGGCACGGACCCTCTTTTATAAGGGTGGAGTCAGATTTCGGAGCTGCACCCTGGGAAGACGGAGACCTCAGCACCAGGCAGCAAGAAAAGAGCTGTGGGACGCTGTCCAGTACTGTTTTGCCAATCCCCTCTCCTCTCTGTCTTCCTGGCTTCTGCTCCGACAATTACCTTTCTTGTGTGCCCCATTCTGTTTTTACGATTCTGGGCAGAGGAGGAATAGGGCTCCGGAGAGGGCCCAGTCAAGACGGGCCAGGCTATGGGAACACTTGTTGGCTGAGTGGCCTTGGCCAAGTCACTTCATGGTTAGAGGGTCACAGCCCTTCCTCTCTGAGCTGAGACCTCCTTTCATGTGATTTTTGTTCCTGCAGTCACTAATCAACAAACATTTATCGAGTGACTACTGTGTGCCGGGTGATGTGCTTGGGCATGAGGACACAGCAGAGAAGACAGGCACAGACTCTGCCCTCATAGAGCTTGTCATCTGGGTTGGACGGGGCAGGGGAATCAAAAGAGACAATAAGTTCATTACAATAGGCGAAGCTGACTGGCTGGGGGCAGTGGAGGGTGCTTTGGCAAAGCCAAGAAAGAGCAATTAACCCAGTGTGGGAGGTTGGAAGTAGCTGCCCTACTTGGTCTGGGGAGGGGGGAAGGGAGCCTTGTGGCTGGACGGTATGGGAGAGAATGACCAGAAATGAGTGAAATAAAAGTTCCCTCAGGCTGAAGTGTGGAGAATGGATTCACCTGTCCTCTTCCCACCATTCCACACTCTTTCCCCCTCTCATACCTATCTTCCCCTGCCTGGGCTACATGCAGACAGGTGACAGACAGATCCACGGATGCCAGTGGGAAGCATTGCAGTCTGGGCATGGAGAAGCTGTGCTTCCACCGCACTCACCCTCACTTACACTCACACTCACAGTGACCCTCCTGCCCTGCTGCAGCTGGGTCAAGTCTGGTGCACGGGAACAGGAGGCCTGGTCCCCAGGGCTTCAGTAATTCACATCCCTTCACTGAGATGCAGGGCTCTGTCTGTTGTATACTAAACAATTTGGCTTTTGTCCCTGGTTCCTGAGAGGGAGACTCTGAATCTTTGGAATACCTCAAGTAATACGAGTGCCTTTGTTATCTATGAGTCCCGCGGCTCACACCTGAGTTGATGCTAAGAGATGAGGTGACTTGGGCTGAGGCCTGGTCAGCAGAAAGACCAACTATATCTTTGCAGAATTGAGGCTTTGAGCCAATCCGTCAGAGGAGATCGAGTCATGTTGCCAACAATTCATTCATGGCTATGTATGAAATCTCAGTAAAAACTCTGGACCCCAAAGCTCATGGAACTTCCTGGTTGGTGAACATATTGATGTACTGGGAGGGTGACATGCCCTTTGTGTCTCCATGTGGAGAGATCATGGGAGCTCTGCACTGAGACCCTCCTTGTTTGTCTTTTCTTTTGGATGTTCCTGATATATATACTTTATAAAAAACTAGTTGTCAGGATACTACTTCCGAGTTGTGTGAGTCATTCTAGTGAACTATTGGACCTGAGGGTGGTTTGAAGCCCTCTGGACTTGTAGCTAGTTAGGCAGAAATGCAGGTGTCCTGGGGCCCCCACTTGTGACTGGCAGCTCAAGTGGAGGCAGGCTTGTTTGGACTGTGCCCTTAAACCTGTGGAGTCTAACACTAGCTCTGGGTAGTTAGTGTCTGCATTGAATTGCAGTCCATGAGTTGGTAGCAGAATACCTTTCCACTGAGTGCACTCACCACTGTCTCCATCTATCTGGAAGCTTTTCTCCCTTTCATAACTCCTTAGTAGCCTCCCTGTCCCCATTTCCCACTCTTTGTCTTTAGCTCTGAGATCCTCAACACTCAACATTTTGGACAAGGGAAGTGGGTTGCATTGTCCCTGTTAGGGGAAGGTTTGCAGTGTCGTCCCCTTGAAGGCATTTGAACATGAGTTTTAAGGCTAGGGGTCAGAGCTTGGTTCAGGATTAGAGGTCAGAGCAATATGGTTGGGGGGCTCCCTCTTTCCCAGGTTTCTCCTTACACCCACCTCTTCTCTGTGGTCCTAAGACTACTGGAGTGGGAAAGATGGGACCCAGCTGGTCCCCCAGATTCCCTGAGGACAATGGCAAGTAGCAGGGTAAGACTGGGGAAGATCTCCTCCCAGGTCTCCATAGGCCTATCACAGTGACTACACATCCCTCATCTGAGACCTGCTCCTCTCTTCGACAAGCAGGGCTAAAGGGAAAGTTCTTTGGAAGCAGGTCCAGCTCCCATATCTCACATCTCAGGACTCTAGGGCTTCACCCTCCTGGCCCATCCAGTACTGTCCCTCTCCCTCATTATTTTCCTGTGCCGCAAACTGAGTCAGAGAATTATCGATAGCATGAGGGGAACCTGGCTTAGAACACCCCCTTCTGCCATGCCTTCCCTATACTGGGAATTGAGAGGGAATTTCTTAGGAGAGCGGCGGGTGAGCTCCCAGGGACACAAGGAAACTGGAGATGAGGGAGGGGAGCATGTTTTTCCCCCACCTGATGAGAGGGACCCAAGAGACAGAGACCAGAGGAGGAGACCTCTCAGGAGACACCAATTGTAGAGTGCTGTCTCATTAACTTAATTCTGTGGTGCCCTCCCTTGTGCTGGGGCCAGTCCTGAACTGAAAGCAGACCCACTAGGAGTCCCTGACCCTTCATCACTTCAGTAGCTAGTAGATTTCAGACCAACTCGGTGACACGACAGAAAGGAAAGGTAGGGAGCAGTGGCCCTTGGGTTCTCATAGGGAGGTTCCACTTCGGGGGGCTGATGCCAAGCATCTATGTACCTTTTTATTTTTATTTTTTGGCTGCACCGTGTGGCACAGAGTATCTTAATTCCCCAGCCAGGGATAGAACACATACCCCCTGCAGTGGGAGCATGGAGTCTTATCCACTGGACCATCAGGGAAGTCCCTGATGCTAAGTATCTTTCAACTCGGGATCCAACTGAAGGAGCCAGAAGCTGTGGTGTTAACTGTAGGAAAGACCTGCAACAGTTCTCAGTCATTCCCCTATGGCAGGCCGAGGGTGGCAGCTTCTAGGAATCTTTCCCTCCTCTCACAGCCTACTTCCTACAACTATGGGCTTGAAACATTTTCGATCCACTCCCAGGAGGAGATGATGCTTCAGGCACCTGGCAAAGTCCTGTCCAGGAGGAAGGTGGCAGCAGAGTGCTGGGATTGTGATTATTTATGGATGTGGGGACAAGGCTGGGAGGAAGATAAAGCCAGGATTATTTAGCTCCCTCCATACAGGCCACTCACAGAGATGAGTGTGTGTGTGGTGGGGTGGGGGGGCTTAGGTGGTGGAAGGCAATCACTGGTAGTAAGGGGAGGCCTGACTCTGATGAGGGGCCCTTAGGAATAATGGGAGCCTGGACACGGATGGACCCCACATCAGGGAGAGAGGCCCTGTCAATATGGAAACAGCCGGCATGGAGAGGGGCTCCCAGCCCGAATGGCAGCAGCGGCGGCAGAATCAGGAGGGCAGGACGGTGGCTTCGGTTTAAACCTTGAATGCACCAGCTGGCTAGGCAGCGGCAGCAGGGGTGCGGCGGGGGATGTTTCGCTGGAGAGCAGTGCCCAGTCCGCTTGACAAAGAGCTCATCAGGCCCCGCAGAGGCTCCAGCTTCTGCTCCCGAGGGTGCGCTGAGCTGTGGGGCGACCCGGCACAGGCATGAGGCGGGGCGGAGGCTCCCGTCTTACCCGCGATCGGTTCTCCTGGACTGAGCCTCGTCCATGCCCCGGGCGGTTCCGCGGTATCACAAGCCATTCCCCTCCGCTCCCTCCACCACATGCGCAGCCAGGGGAAAAAGTAGAAACAGCCCCAGTAGATCCTGCAAAGAGAAGGCTGAGCCTGGGCGGGGCGGGGTGGGGCTGACCCCACCGACTCCGCCCCTTGGACGCTTCACCCCTCTCGTGGAAGGCTCCGCCCAGCCCTTTAGAGGCGGTTCCTCCAGTCCACGCCCCCTAAGAGGCCCCACACCTCCCACTTCTCCCGCCCCAGAAACCTCGCGCCCTCCCCGCCCCTTCCCCACCACCCGGGAGCGCCTAGGTTCCTCCTCCGCAGAACCCCGCCTCCAATCCTCCTCCTCCTCCTCCTCCTCAGCTTCCTGCATCACCTCGTATCTCCTCAATCCCGACATGTCCTCGGATCCCAACGTCTCCTGGGGAGCGGCATGATTGGATCAAGGATTCCCCAAATCCTTGGGTGGATCCCCTTCTCTGTTATGCTCCGGACCAGTCTGAATTGTTCTCGGGTAATATGAGACAGGTGCCCCCGGGAAGACTCAGTTGCCACATCGGGACAGGGTTGGATTGAAGATTTGGGAGGCACTAGACGTTAAGGGATTAGGTGGTAGGGCCCCTCGGGGGCATGGGGCATTTAGGGGGTTAGAGCCAAAGGCCTTCGAGGTCATGGGGCTGGGATATTTGGGGTCCCGCGTGAGGATTTTCGGGGATTGTGGTCACCTGGATGGGGGTTGAGGGGTCGGCACAGCATAAATGCCCACCCTCTCTGGCTCCACCCTGGAAAGAGGCCGGAGCTTTAGGTCACAAAGACACCGTCACGCGCTAGGGGTGGGGCTTACCTATTACCCGGAAGGGGCGGAGCCAGGGCATTTCTTCAGAGGAGGGGTAGTCCAGAAGGTGGAGCCAGAGCCTATGAATAAAGGGGTGGAGTTAGGGTTTGTTACGAAGAGGCAGGGCACGGACCCTCTTTTATAAGGGTGGAGTCAGATTTCGGAGCTGCACCCTGGGAAGACGGAGACCTCAGCACCAGGCAGCAAGAAAAGAGCTGTGGGACGCTGTCCTGTACTGTTTTGCCAATCCCCTCTCCTCTCTGTCTTCCTGGCTTCTGCTCCGACAATTACCTTTCTTGTGTGCCCCATTCTGTTTTTACGATTCTGGGCAGAGGAGGAATAGGGCTCCGGAGAGGGCCCAGTCAAGACGGGCCAGGCTATGGGAACACTTGTTGGCTGAGTGGCCCTGGCCAAGTCACTTCATGGTTAGAGGGTCACAGCCCTTCCTCTCTGAGCTGAGACCTCCTTTCATGTGATTTTTGTTCCTGCAGTCACTAATCAACAAACATTTATCGAGTGACTACTGTGTGCCGGGTGATGTGCTTGGGCATGAGGACACAGCAGAGAAGACAGGCACAGACTCTGCCCTCATAGAGCTTGTCATCTGGGTTGGACGGGGCAGGGGAATCAAAAGAGACAATAAGATCATTACAATAGACGAAGCTGACTGGCTGGGGGCAGTGGAGGGTGCTTTGGCAAAGCCAAGAAAGAGCAATTAACCCAGTGTGGGAGGTTGGAAGTAGCTGCCCTACTTGGTCTGGGGAGGGGGGAAGGGAGCCTTGTGGCTGGACGGTATGGGAGAGAATGACCAGAAATGAGTGAAATAAAAGTTCCCTCAGGCTGAAGTGTGGAGAATGGATTCACCTGTCCTCTTCCCACCATTCCACACTCTTTCCCCCTCTCATACCTATCTTCCCCTGCCTGGGCTACATACAGACAGGTGACAGACAGATCCACGGATGCCAGTGGGAAGCATTGCAGTCTGGGCATGGAGAAGCTGTGCTTCCACCGCACTCACCCTCACTTACACTCACACTCACAGTGACCCTCCTGCCCTGCTGCAGCTGGGTCAAGTCTGGTGCACGGGAACAGGAGGCCTGGTCCCCAGGGCTTCAGTAATTCACATCCCTTCACTGAGATGCAGGGCTCTGTCTGTTGTATACTAAACAATGTGGCTTTTGTCCCTGGTTCCTGAGAGGGAGACTCTGAATCTTTGGAATACCTCAAGTAATACGATTGCCTTTGTTATCTATGAGTCCCGCGACTCACACCTGAGTTGATGCTAAGAGATGAGGTGACTTGGGCTGAGGCCTGGTCAGCAGAAAGACCAACTATATCTTTGCAGAATTGAGGCTTTGAGCCAATCCGTCAGAGGAGATCGAGTCATGTTGCCAACAATTCATTCATGGCTATGTATGAAATCTCAGTAAAAACTCTGGACCCCAAAGCTCATGGAACTTCCTGGTTGGTGAACATATTGATGTACTGGGAGGGTGACATGCCCTTTGTGTCTCCATGGGGGGAGATCATGGGAGCTCTGCACTGAGACCCTCCTTGTTTGTCTTTTCTTTTGGATGTTCCTGATATATATACTTTATAAAAAACTAGTTGTCAGGATACTACTTCCGAGTTGTGTGAGTCATTCTAGTGAACTATTGGACCTGAGGGTGGTTTGAAGCCCTCTGGACTTGTAGCTAGTTAGGCAGAAATGCAGGTGTCCTGGGGCCCCCACTTGTGACTGGCAGCTCAAGTGGAGGCAGGCTTGTTTGGACTGTGCCCTTAAACCTGTGGAGTCTAACACTAGCTCTGGGTAGTTAGTGTCTGCATTGAATTGCAGTCCATGAGTTGGTAGCAGAATACCTTTCCACTGAGTGCACTCACCACTGTCTCCATCTATCTGGAACCTTTTCTCCCTTTCATAACTCCTTAGTAGCCTCCCTGTCCCCATTTCCCACTCTTTGTCTTTAGCTCTGAGATCCTCAACACTCAACATTTTGGACAAGGGAAGTGGGTTGCATTGTCCCTGTTAGGGGAAGGTTTGCAGTGTCGTCCCCTTGAAGGCATTTGAACATGAGTTTTAAGGCTAGGGGTCAGAGCTTGGTTCAGGATTAGAGGTCAGAGCAATATGGTTGGGGGGCTCCCTCTTTCCCAGGTTTCTCCTTACTCCCACCTCTTCTCTGTGGTCCTAAGACTACTGGAGTGGGAAAGATGGGACCCAGCTGGTCCCCCAGATTCCCTGAGGACAATGGCAAGTAGCAGGGTAAGACTGGGGAAGATCTCCTCCCAGGTCTCCATAGGCCTATCACAGTGACTACACATCCCTCATCTGAGACCTGCTCCTCTCTTCGACAAGCAGGGCTAAAGGGAAAGTTCTTTGGAAGCAGGTCCAGCTCCCATATCTCACATCTCAGGACTCTAGGGCTTCACCCTCCTGGCCCATCCAGTACTGTCCCTCTCCCTCATTATTTTCCTGTGCCGCAAACTGAGTCAGAGAATTATCGATAGCATGAGGGGAACCTGGCTTAGAACACCCCCTTCTGCCATGCCTTCCCTATACTGGGAATTGAGAGGGAATTTCTTAGGAGAGCGGCGGGTGAGCTCCCAGGGACACAAGGAAACTGGAGATGAGGGAGGGGAGCATGTTTTTCCCCCACCTGATGAGAGGGACCCAAGAGACAGAGACCAGAGGAGGAGACCTCTCAGGAGACACCAATTGTAGAGTGCTGTCTCATTAACTTAATTCTGTGGTGCCCTCCCTGGTGCTGGGGCCAGTCCTGAACTGAAAGCAGACCCACTAGGAGTCCCTGACCCTTCATCACTTCAGTAGCTAGTAGATTTCAGACCAACTCGGTGACACGACAGAAAGGAAAGGTAGGGAGCAGTGGCCCTTGGGTTCTCATAGGGAGGTTCCACTTCGGGGGGCTGATGCCAAGCATCTATGTACCTTTTTATTTTTATTTTTCGGCTGCGCCGTGTGGCACACAGTATCTTAATTCCCCAGCCAGGGATAGAACACATACCCCCTGCAGTGGGAGCATGGAGTCTTATCCACTGGACCATCAGGGAAGTCCCTGATGCCAAGTATCTTTCAACTCGGGATCCAACTGAAGGAGCCAGAAGCTGTGGTGTTAACTGTAGGAAAGACCTGCAACAGTTCTCAGTCATTCCCCTATGGCAGGCCGAGGGTGGCAGCTTCTAGGAATCTTTCCCTCCTCTCACAGCCTACTTCCTACAACTATGGGCTTGAAACATTTTCGATCCACTCCCAGGAGGAGATGATGCTTCAGGCACCTGGCAAAGTCCTGTCCAGGAGGAAGGTGGCAGCAGAGTGCTGGGATTGTGATTATTTATGGATGTGGGGACAAGGCTGGGAGGAAGATAAAGCCAGGATTATTTAGCTCCCTCCATACAGGCCACTCACAGAGATGAGTGTGTGTGTGGTGGGGTGGGGGGGCTTAGGTGGTGGAAGGCAATCACTGGTAGTAAGGGGAGGCCTGACTCTGATGAGGGGCCCTTAGGAATAATGGGAGCCTGGACACGGATGGACCCCTCATCAGGGAGAGAGGCCCTGTCAATATGGAAACAGCCGGCATGGAGAGGGGCTCCCAGCCCGAATGGCAGCAGCGGCGGCAGAATCAGGAGGGCAGGACGGTGGCTTCGGTTTAAATCTTGAATGCACCAGCTGGCTAGGCAGCGGCAGCAGGGGTGCGGCGGCGGATGTTGCGCTGGAGAGCAGTGCCCAGTCCGCTTGACAAAGAGCTCATCAGGCCCCGCAGAGGCTCCAGCTTCTGCTCCCGAGGGTGCGCTGAGCTGTGGGGCGACCCGGCACAGGCATGAGGCGGGGCGGAGGCTCCCGTCTTCCCCGAGATCGGTTCTCCTGGACTGAGCCTCGTCCATGCCCCGGGCGGTTCCGCGGTATCACAAGCCGTTCGCCTCCGCTCCCTCCACCACATGCGCAGCCAGGGGAAAAAGTAGAAACAGCCCCAGTAGATCCTGCAAAGAGAAGGCTGAGCCTGGCCGGGGCGGTGCGGGGCTGACCCCACCGACTCCGCCCCTTGGACGCTTCGCCCCTCTCGTGGAAGGCTCCGCCCAGCCCTTTAGAGGCGGTTCCTCCAGTCCACGCCCCCTAAGAGGCCCCACACCTCCCACTTCTCCCGCCCCAGAAACCTCGCGCCCTCCCCGCCCCTTCCCCACCACCCAGGAGCGCCTAGGTTCCTCCTCCGCAGAACCCCGCCTCCAATCCTCCTCCTCCTCCTCCTCCTCAGCTTCCTGCATCACCTCGTATCTCCTCAATCCCGACATGTCCTCGGATCCCAACGTCTCCTGGGGAGCGGCATGATTGGATCAAGGATTCCCCAAATCCTTGGGTGGATCCCCTTCTCTGTTATGCTCCGGACCAGTCTGAATTGTTCTCGGGTAATATGAGACAGGTGCCCCCGGGAAGACTCAGTTGCCACATCGGGACAGGGTTGGATTGAAGATTTGGGAGGCACTAGACGTTAAGGGATTAGGTGGTAGGGCCCCTCGGGGGCATGGGGCATTTAGGGGGTTAGAGCCAAAGGCCTTCGAGGTCATGGGGCTGGGATATTTGGGGTCCCGCGTGAGGATTTTCGGGGATTGTGGTCACCTGGATGGGGGTTGAGGGGTCGGCACAGCATAAATGCCCACCCTCTCTGGCTCCACCCTGGAAAGAGGCCGGAGCTTTAGGTCACAAAGACACCGTCACGCGCTAGGGGTGGGGCTTACCTATTACCCGGAAGGGGCGGAGCCAGGGCATTTCTTCAGAGGAGGGGTAGTCCAGAAGGTGGAGCCAGAGCCTATGAATAAAGGGGTGGAGTTAGGGTTTGTTACGAAGAGGCAGGGCACGGACCCTCTTTTATAAGGGTGGAGTCAGATTTCGGAGCTGCACCCTGGGAAGACGGAGACCTCAGCACCAGGCAGCAAGAAAAGAGCTGTGGGACGCTGTCCTGTACTGTTTTGCCAATCCCCTCTCCTCTCTGTCTTCCTGGCTTCTGCTCCGACAATTACCTTTCTTGTGTGCCCCATTCTGTTTTTACGATTCTGGGCAGAGGAGGAATAGGGCTCCGGAGAGGGCCCAGTCAAGACGGGCCAGGCTATGGGAACACTTGTTGGCTGAGTGGCCCTGGCCAAGTCACTTCATGGTTAGAGGGTCACAGCCCTTCCTCTCTGAGCTGAGACCTCCTTTCATGTGATTTTTGTTCCTGCAGTCACTAATCAACAAACATTTATCGAGTGACTACTGTGTGCCGGGTGATGTGCTTGGGCATGAGGACACAGCAGAGAAGACAGGCACAGACTCTGCCCTCATAGAGCTTGTCATCTGGGTTGGACGGGGCAGGGGAATCAAAAGAGACAATAAGATCATTACAATAGACGAAGCTGACTGGCTGGGGGCAGTGGAGGGTGCTTTGGCAAAGCCAAGAAAGAGCAATTAACCCAGTGTGGGAGGTTGGAAGTAGCTGCCCTACTTGGTCTGGGGAGGGGGGAAGGGAGCCTTGTGGCTGGACGGTATGGGAGAGAATGACCAGAAATGAGTGAAATAAAAGTTCCCTCAGGCTGAAGTGTGGAGAATGGATTCACCTGTCCTCTTCCCACCATTCCACACTCTTTCCCCCTCTCATACCTATCTTCCCCTGCCTGGGCTACATGCAGACAGGTGACAGACAGATCCACGGATGCCAGTGGGAAGCATTGCAGTCTGGGCATGGAGAAGCTGTGCTTCCACCGCACTCACCCTCACTTACACTCACACTCACAGTGACCCTCCTGCCCTGCTGCAGCTGGGTCAAGTCTGGTGCACGGGAACAGGAGGCCTGGTCCCCAGGGCTTCAGTAATTCACATCCCTTCACTGAGATGCAGGGCTCTGTCTGTTGTATACTAAACAATTTGGCTTTTGTCCCTGGTTCCTGAGAGGGAGACTCTGAATCTTTGGAATACCTCAAGTAATACGAGTGCCTTTGTTATCTATGAGTCCCGCGGCTCACACCTGAGTTGATGCTAAGAGATGAGGTGACTTGGGCTGAGGCCTGGTCAGCAGAAAGACCAACTATATCTTTGCAGAATTGAGGCTTTGAGCCAATCCGTCAGAGGAGATCGAGTCATGTTGCCAACAATTCATTCATGGCTATGTATGAAATCTCAGTAAAAACTCTGGACCCCAAAGGTCATGGAACTTCCTGGTTGGTGAACATATTGATGTACTGGGAGGGTGACATGCCCTTTGTGTCTCCATTGGGGGAGATCATGGGAGCTCTGCACTGAGACCCTCCTTGTTTGTCTTTTCTTTTGGATGTTCCCGATATATATACTTTATAAAAAACTAGTTGTCAGGATACTACTTCCGAGGTGTGTGAGTCATTCTAGTGAACTATTGGACCTGAGGGTGGTTTGAAGCCCTCTGGACTTGTAGCTAGTTAGGCAGAAATGCAGGTGTCCTGGGGCCCCCACTTGTGACTGGCAGCTCAAGTGGAGGCAGGCTTGTTGGGACTGTGCCCTTAAACCTGTGGAGTCTAACACTAGCTCTGGGTAGTTAGTGTCTGCATTGAATTGCAGTCCATGAGTTGGTAGCAGAATACCTTTCCACTGAGTGCACTCACCACTGTCTCCATCTATCTGGAACCTTTTCTCCCTTTCATAACTCCTTAGTAGCCTCCCTGTCCCCATTTCCCACTCTTTGTCTTTAGCTCTGAGATCCTCAACACTCAACATTTTGGACAAGGGAAGTGGGTTGCATTGTCCCTGTTAGGGGAAGGTTTGCAGTGTCGTCACCTTGAAGGCATTTGAACATGAGTTTTAAGGCTAAGGGTCAGAGCTTGGTTCAGGATTAGAGGTCAGAGCAATATGGTTGGGGGGCTCCCTCTTTCCCAGGTTTCTCCTTACTCCCACCTCTTCTCTGTGGTCCTAAGACTACTGGAGTGGGAAAGATGGGACCCAGCTGGTCCCCCAGATTCCCTGAGGACAATGGCAAGTAGCAGGGTAAGACTGGGGAAGATCTCCTCCCAGGTCTCCATAGGCCTATCACAGTGACTACACATCCCTCATCTGAGACCTACTCCTCTCTTCGACAAGCAGGGCTAAAGGGAAAGTTCTTTGGAAGCAGGTCCAGCTCCCATATCTCACATCTCAGGACGCTAGGGCTTCACCCTCCTGGCCCAGCCAGTACTGTCCCTCTCCCCCATTATTTTCCTGTGCCCCCAACTGAGTCAGAGAATTATCGATAGCATGAGGGGAACCTGGCTTAGAACACCCCCTTCTGCCATGCCTTCCCTATCCTGAGAATTGAGAGGGGATTTCTGAGGAGAGGGGCTGGTGAGCTCCCAGGGACACAAGGAAACTAGAGATGAGGGAGGGGAGCAAGTGTTTAACCCACCTGAGGAGAGGGACCCAAGAGACAGAGACCAGAGGAGGAGACCTCTCAGGAGACACCAATTGTAGAGTGCTGTCCCTTTAACTTAATTCTGAGGTGCCCTCCCTGGTGCTGCGGCCAGTCCCTAACTGAAAGCAGACCCCCTAGGAGTCCCAGACCCTTCATCTATTTCAGCAGCTAGTCGGTTTCAGCCCAACTGGGTGACAAGACAGAAAGGAAAGGTAGGGAGCAGTGGCCCTTGGGTTCTCCTTGGGACGTTGCACTTCGGGGGGCTGATGCCAAGCATCTATGTACCTTTTTAATTTTTTTTTGGCTGCGCTGCACGGCACGCGGGATCTTAATTCCCCAGCCAGGGATAGAACGCATACCCCCTGCAGTGGGAGCATGGAGTCTTATCCACTGGACCATCAGGGAAGTCCCTGATGCCAAGTATCTTTCAACTCGGGATCCAACTGAAGGAGCCAGAAGCTGTGGTGTTAACTGTACGAAAGACCTGCAACAGTTCTCAGTCATTCCCCTATGGCAGGCAGAGGGTGGCAGCTTCTAGGAATCTTTCCCTCCTCTCACAGCCTACTTCCTACAACTATGGGCTTGAAATATTTTCGATCCACTCCCAGGAGGAGATGATGCTTCAGGCACCTGGCAAAGTCCTGTCCAGGAGGAAGGTGGCAGCAGAGTGCTGGGACTATGAGGATTTATGGATGTGGGGACAAGGCTGGGAGGAAGATAAAGCCAGGATTATTTAGCTCCCTCCATACAGGCCACTCACAGAGATGAGTGTGTGTGTGGTGGGGCGGGGTGCTTAGGTGGTGGAAGGCAATCACTGGTAGTAAGGGGAGGCCTGACTCTGATGAGGGGCCCTTAGGAATAATGGGAGCCTGGACACGGATGGACCCCTCATCAGGGAGAGAGGCCCTGTCAATATGGAAACAGCCGGCATGGAGAGGGGCTCCCAGCCCGAATGGCAGCAGCGGCGGCAGAATCAGGAGGGCAGGACGGTGGCTTCGGTTTAAATCTTTAATGCACCAGCTGGCAAGGCAACGGCAGCAGGGGTGCGGCGGGGGATGTTGCGACTGGAGCGCTGGAGAGCAGTGCCCAGTCCGCTTGACAAAGAGCTCATCAGGCCCCGCAGAGGCTCCAGCTTCTGCTCCCGAGGGTGCGCTGAGCTGTGGGGCGACCCGGCACAGGCATGAGGCGGGGCGGAGGCTCCCGGCTTCCCCGCGATCGGTTCTCCCGGACTGAGCCTTGTCCATGCCTCGGGCGGGTCCGCGGTATCACAAGCCGTTCGCCTCCGCTGCCTCCGCTCCCTCCACCACATGCGCAGCCAGGGGAAAAAGTAGAAACAGCCCCAGTAGATCCTGCAAAGAGAAGGCTGAGCCTGGGCGGGGCGGGGCGGGGCTGACCCCACCGACTCCGCCCCTTGGACGCTTCGCCCCTCTCGTGGAAGGCTCCGCCCAGCCCTTTAGAGGCGGTTCCTCCAGTCAACGCCCCATAAGAGGCCCCACACCTCCCACTTCTCCTGCCCCAAAAACCTCGCGCCCTCCCCGCCCCTTCCCCACCACCCGGGAGCGCCTAGGTTCCTCCTCCGCAGAACCCCGCCTCCACTCACTCCTCCTCCTCCTTCTCCTCCTCCTCCTCCTCCTCCTCCTCAGCTTCCTGCATCACCTCGTATCTCCTCAATCCCGACATGTCCTCGGATCCCAACGTCTCCTGGGGAGTGGCATGATTGGATCAAGGATTCCCCAAATCCTTGGGAGGATCCCCTTCTCTGTTATTCTCTGGACCAGTCTGACTTGTTCTCGGGTAATATGAGACAGGTGCCCCCGGGAAGATTCAGTTGCCACATCGGAACAGGGTTGGATTGAAGATTTGGGAGGCACTAGACGTTAAGGGATTGGGTGGTAGGGCCCCTCGGGGGCATGGGGCATTTAGGGGGTTAGAGCCAAAGGCCTTCGAGGTCATGGGGCTGGGATATTTGGGGTCCCGCGTGAGGATTTTCGGGGATTGTGGTCACCTGGATGGGGGTTGAGGGGTCGGCACAGCCTAAATGCCCACCCTCTCTGGCTCCACCCAGGAAACAGGCCGGTGCGTTAGGTCACAAAGACACCGTCACAAAGACACCGTCACGCGCTAGGGGTGGGGCTTACCTATTACCCGGAAGGGGCGGAGCCAGGGCATTTCTTCAGAGGAGGGGTAGTCCAGAAGGTGGAGCCAGAGCCTATGAATAAAGGGGTGGAGTTAGGGTTTGTTACGAAGAGGCAGGGCACGGACCCTCTTTTATAAGGGTGGAGTAAGATTTTGGAGCTGCACCCTGGGAAGACGGAGACCTCAGCACCAGGCAGCAAGAAAAGAGCTGTGGGACGCTGTCCAGTACTGTTTTGCCAATCCCCTCTCCTCTCTGTCTTCCTGGCTTCTGCTCCGACAATTACCTTTCTTGTGTGCCCCATTCTGTTTTTACGATTCTGGGCAGAGGAGGAATAGGGCTCTGGAGAGGGCCCAGTCAAGACGGGCCAGGCTATGGGAACACTTGTTGGCTGAGTGGCCCTGGCCAAGTCACTTCATGGTTAGAGGATCACAGCCCTTCCTCTCTGAGCTGAGACCTCCTTTCATGTGATTTTTGTTCCTGCAGTCACTAATCAACAAACATTTATCGAGTGACTACTGTGTGCCGGGTGATGTGCTTGGGCATGAGGACACAGCAGAGAAGACAGGCACAGACTCTGCCCTCATAGAGCTTGTCATCTGGGTTGGACGGGGCAGGGGAATCAAAAGAGACAATAAGATCATTACAATAGACGAAGCTGACTGGCTGGGGGCAGTGGAGGGTGCTTTGGCAAAGCCAAGAAAGAGCAATTAACCCAGTGTGGGAGGTTGGAAGTAGCTGCCCTACTTGGTCTGGGGAGGGGGGAAGGGAGCCTTGTGGCTGGACGGTATGGGAGAGAATGACCAGAAATGCGTGAAATAAAAGTTCCCTCAGGCTGAAGTGTGGAGAATGGATTCACCTGTCCTCTTCCCACCATTCCACACTCTTTCCCCCTCTCATACCTATCTTCCCCTGCCTGGGCTACATACAGACAGGTGACAGACAGATCCACGGATGCCAGTGGGAAGCATTGCAGTCTGGGCATGGAGAAGCTGTGCTTCCACCGCACTCACCCTCACTTACACTCACACTCACAGTGACCCTCCTGCCCTGCTGCAGCTGGGTCAAGTCTGGTGCACGGGAACAGGAGGCCTGGTCCCCAGGGCTTCAGTAATTCACATCCCTTCACTGAGATGCAGGGCTCTGTCTGTTGTATACTAAACAATGTGGCTTTTGTCCCTGGTTCCTGAGAGGGAGACTCTGAATCTTTGGAATACCTCAAGTAATACGAGTGCCTTTGTTATCTATGAGTCCCGCGGCTCACACCTGAGTTGATGCTAAGAGATGAGGTGACTTGGGCTGAGGCCTGGTCAGCAGAAAGACCAACTATATCTTTGCAGAATTGAGGCTTTGAGCCAATCCGTCAGAGGAGATCGAGTCATGTTGCCAACAATTCATTCATGGCTATGTATGAAATCTCAGTAAAAACTCTGGACCCCAAAGCTCATGGAACTTCCTGGTTGGTGAACATATTGATGTACTGGGAGGGTGACATGCCCTTTGTGTCTCCATGGGGGGAGATCATGGGAGCTCTGCACTGAGACCCTCCTTGTTTGTCTTTTCTTTTGGATGTTCCTGATATATATACTTTATAAAAAACTAGTTGTCAGGATACTACTTCCGAGGTGTGTGAGTCATTCTAGTGAACTATTGGACCTGAGGGTGGTTTGAAGCCCTCTGGACTTGTAGCTAGTTAGGCAGAAATGCAGGTGTCCTGGGGCCCCCACTTGTGACTGGCAGCTCAAGTGGAGGCAGGCTTGTTTGGACTGTGCCCTTAAACCTGTGGAGTCTAACACTAGCTCTGGGTAGTTAGTGTCTGCATTGAATTGCAGTCCATGAGTTGGTAGCAGAATACCTTTCCACTGAGTGCACTCACCACTGTCTCCATCTATCTGGAACCTTTTCTCCCTTTCATAACTCCTTAGTAGCCTCCCTGTCCCCATTTCCCACTCTTTGTCTTTAGCTCTGAGATCCTCAACACTCAACATTTTGGACAAGGGAAGTGGGTTGCATTGTCCCTGTTAGGGGAAGGTTTGCAGTGTCGTCCCCTTGAAGGCATTTGAACATGAGTTTTAAGGCTAGGGGTCAGAGCTTGGTTCAGGATTAGAGGTCAGAGCAATATGGTTGGGGGGCTCCCTCTTTCCCAGGTTTCTCCTTACTCCCACCTCTTCTCTGTGGTCCTAAGACTACTGGAGTGGGAAAGATGGGACCCAGCTGGTCCCCCAGATTCCCTGAGGACAATGGCAAGTAGCAGGGTAAGACTGGGGAAGATCTCCTCCCAGGTCTCCATAGGCCTATCACAGTGACTACACATCCCTCATCTGAGACCTACTCCTCTCTTCGACAAGCAGGGCTAAAGGGAAAGTTCTTTGGAAGCAGGTCCAGCTCCCATATCTCACATCTCAGGACTCTAGGGCTTCACCCTCCTGGCCCATCCAGTACTGTCCCTCTCCCTCATTATTTTCCTGTGCCGCAAACTGAGTCAGAGAATTATCGATAGCATGAGGGGAACCTGGCTTAGAACACCCCCTTCTGCCATGCCTTCCCTATACTGGGAATTGAGAGGGAATTTCTTAGGAGAGCGGCGGGTGAGCTCCCAGGGACACAAGGAAACTGGAGATGAGGGAGGGGAGCATGTTTTTCCCCCACCTGATGAGAGGGACCCAAGAGACAGAGACCAGAGGAGGAGACCTCTCAGGAGACACCAATTGTAGAGTGCTGTCTCATTAACTTAATTCTGTGGTGCCCTCCCTGGTGCTGGGGCCAGTCCTGAACTGAAAGCAGACCCACTAGGAGTCCCTGACCCTTCATCACTTCAGTAGCTAGTAGATTTCAGACCAACTCGGTGACACGACAGAAAGGAAAGGTAGGGAGCAGTGGCCCTTGGGTTCTCATAGGCAGGTTCCACTTCGGGGGGCTGATGCCAAGCATCTATGTACCTTTTTATTTTTATTTTTCGGCTGCGCCGTGTGGCACACAGTATCTTAATTCCCCAGCCAGGGATAGAACACATACCCCCTGCAGTGGGAGCATGGAGTCTTATCCACTGGACCATCAGGGAAGTCCCTGATGCCAAGTATCTTTCAACTCGGGATCCAACTGAAGGAGCCAGAAGCTGTGGTGTTAACTGTAGGAAAGACCTGCAACAGTTCTCAGTCATTCCCCTATGGCAGGCCGAGGGTGGCAGCTTCTAGGAATCTTTCCCTCCTCTCACAGCCTACTTCCTACAACTATGGGCTTGAAACATTTTCGATCCACTCCCAGGAGGAGATGATGCTTCAGGCACCTGGCAAAGTCCTGTCCAGGAGGAAGGTGGCAGCAGAGTGCTGGGACTGTGAGGATTTATGGATGTGGGGACAAGGCTGGGAGGAAGATAAAGCAAGGATTATTTAGCTCCCTCCATACAGGCCACTCACAGAGATGAGTGTGTGTGTGGTGAGGTGGGGGGGCTTAGGTGGTGGAAGGCAATCACTGGTAGTAAGGGGAGGCCTGACTCTGATGAGGGGCCCTTAGGAATAATGGGAGCCTGGACACGGATGGACCCCTCATCAGGGAGAGAGGCCCTGTCAATATGGAAACAGCCGGCATGGAGAGGGGCTCCCAGCCCGAATGGCAGCAGCGGCGGCAGAATCAGGAGGGCAGGACGGTGGCTTCGGTTTAAATCTTGAATGCACTAGCTGGCTAGGCAGCGGCAGCAGGGGTGCGGCGGGGGATGTTGCGCTGGAGAGCAGTGCCCAGTCCGCTTGACAAAGAGCTCATCAGGCCCCGCAGAGGCTCCAGCTTCTGCTCCCGAGGGTGCGCTGAGCTGTGGGGCGACCCGGCACAGGCATGAGGCGGGGCGGAGGCTCCCGTCTTCCCCGCGATCGGTTCTCCTGGACTGAGCCTCGTCCATGCCCCGGGCGGTTCCGCGGTATCACAAGCCGTTCGCCTCCGCTCCCTCCACCACATGCGCAGCCAGGGGAAAAAGTAGAAACAGCCCCAGTAGATCCTGCAAAGAGAAGGCTGAGCCTGGGCGGGGCGGGGTGGGGCTGACCCCACCGACTCCGCCCCTTGGACGCTTCGCCCCTCTCGTGGAAGGCTCCGCCCAGCCCTTTAGAGGCGGTTCCTCCAGTCCACGCCCCCTAAGAGGCCCCACACCTCCCACTTCTCCCGCCCCAGAAACCTCGCGCCCTCCCCGCCCCTTCCCCACCACCCGGGAGCGCCTAGGTTCCTCCTCCGCAGAACCCCGCCTCCAATCCTCCTCCTCCTCCTCCTCCTCAGCTTCCTGCATCACCTCGTATCTCCTCAATCCCGACATGTCCTCGGATCCCAACGTCTCCTGGGGAGCGGCATGATTGGATCAAGGATTCCCCAAATCCTTGGGTGGATCCCCTTCTCTGTTATTCTCCGGACCAGTCTGAATTGTTCTCGGGTAATATGAGACAGGTGCCCCCGGGAAGACTCAGTTGCCACATCGGGACAGGGTTGGATTGAAGATTTGGGAGGCACTAGACGTTAAGGGATTAGGTGGTAGGGCCCCTCGGGGGCATGGGGCATTTAGGGGGTTAGAGCCAAAGGCCTTCGAGGTCATGGGGCTGGGATATTTGGGGTCCCGCGTGAGGATTTTCGGGGATTGTGGTCACCTGGATGGGGGTTGAGGGGTCGGCACAGCATAAATGCCCACCCTCTCTGGCTCCACCCTGGAAAGAGGCCGGAGCTTTAGGTCACAAAGACACCGTCACGCGCTAGGGGTGGGGCTTACCTATTACCCGGAAGGGGCGGAGCCAGGGCAATTCTTCAGAGGAGGGGTAGTCCAGAAGGTGGAGCCAGAGCCTATGAATAAAGGGGTGGAGTTAGGGTTTGTTACGAAGAGGCAGGGCACGGACCCTCTTTTATAAGGGTGGAGTAAGATTTTGGAGCTGCACCCTGGGAAGATGGAGACCTCAGCACCAGGCAGCAAGAAAAGAGCTGTGGGACGCTGTCCTGTACTGTTTTGCCAATCCCCTCTCCTCTCTGTCTTCCTGGCTTCTGCTCCGACAATTACCTTTCTTGTGTGCCCCATTCTGTTTTTACGATTCTGGGCAGAGGAGGAATAGGGCTCCGGAGAGGGCCCAGTCAAGACGGGCCAGGCTATGGGAACACTTGTTGGCTGAGTGGCCCTGGCCAAGTCACTTCATGGTTAGAGGGTCACAGCCCTTCCTCTCTGAGCTGAGACCTCTTTTCATGTGATTTTTGTTCCTGCAGTCACTAATCAACAAACATTTATCGAGTGACTACTGTGTGCCGGGTGATGTGCTTGGGCATGAGGACACAGCAGAGAAGACAGGCACAGACTCTGCCCTCATAGAACTTGTCATCTGGGTTGGACGGGGAAGGGGAATCAAAAGAGACAATAAGATCATTACAATAGACGAAGCTGACTGGCTGGGGGCAGTGGAGGGTGCTTTGGCAAAGCCAAGAAAGAGCAATTAACCCAGTGTGGGAGGTTGGAAGTAGCTGCCCTACTTGGTCTGGGGAGGCGGGAAGGGAGCCTTGTGGCTGGACGGTATGGGAGAGAATGACCAGAAATGAGTGAAATAAAAGTTCCCTCAGGCTGAAGTGTGGAGAATGGATTCACCTGTCCTCTTCCCACCATTCCACACTCTCTCCCCCTCTCATACCTATCTTCCCCTGCCTGGGCTACATACAGACAGGTGACAGACAGAAACACGGATGCCAGTGGGAAGCATTGCAGTCTGGGCATGGAGAAGCTGTGCTTCCACCGCACTCACCCTCACTTACACTCACACTCACAGTGACCCTCCTGCCCTGCTGCAGCTGGGTCAAGTCTGGTGCACGGGAACAGGAGGCCTGGTCCCCAGGGCTTCAGTAATTCACATCCCTTCACTGAGATGCAGGGCTCTGTCTGTTGTATACTAAACAATTTGGCTTTTGTCCCTGGTTCCTGAGAGGGAGACTCTGAATCTTTGGAATACCTCAAGTAATACGAGTGCCTTTGTTATCTATGAGTCCCGCGGCTCACACCTGAGTTGATGCTAAGAGATGAGGTGACTTGGGCTGAGGCCTGGTCAGCAGAAAGACCAACTATATCTTTGCAGAATTGAGGCTTTGAGCCAATCCGTCAGAGGAGATCGAGTCATGTTGCCAACAATTCATTCATGGCTATGTATGAAATCTCAGTAAAAACTCTGGACCCCAAAGGTCATGGAACTTCCTGGTTGGTGAACATATTGATGTACTGGGAGGGTGACATGCCCTTTGTGTCTCCATGTGGAGAGATCATGGGAGCTCTGCACTGAGACCCTCCTTGTTTGTCTTTTCATTTGGATGTTCCCGATATATATACTTTATAAAAAACTAGTTGTCAGGATACTACTTCCGAGGTGTGTGAGTCATTCTAGTGAACTATTGGACCTGAGGGTGGTTTGAAGCCCTCTGGACTTGTAGCTAGTTAGGCAGAAATGCAGGTGTCCTGGGGCCCCCACTTGTGACTGGCAGCTCAAGTGGAGGCAGGCTTGTTTGGACTGTGCCCTTAAACCTGTGGAGTCTAACACTAGCTCTGGGTAGTTAGTGTCTGCATTGAATTGCAGTCCATGAGTTGGTAGCAGAATACCTTTCCACTGAGTGCACTCACCTCTCTCTCCATCTATCTGGAACCTTTTCTCCCTTTCATAACTCCTTAGTAGCCTCCCTGTCCCCATTTCCCACTCTTTGTCTTTAGCTCTGAGATCCTCAACACTCAACATTTTGGACAAGGGAAGTGGGTTGCATTGTCCCTGTTAGGGGAAGGTTTGCAGTGTCGTCCCCTTGAAGGCATTTGAACATGAGTTTTAAGGCTAGGGGTCAGAGCTTGGTTCAGGATTAGAGGTCAGAGCAATATGGTTGGGGGGCTCCCTCTTTCCCAGGTTTCTCCTTACTCCCACCTCTTCTCTGTGGTCCTAAGACTACTGGAGTGGGAAAGATGGGACCCAGCTGGTCCCCCAGATTCCCTGAGGACAATGGCAAGTAGCAGGGTAAGACTGGGGAAGATCTCCTCCCAGGTCTCCATAGGCCTATCACAGTGACTACACATCCCTCATCTGAGACCTACTCCTCTCTTCGACAAGCAGGGCTAAAGGGAAAGTTCTTTGGAAGCAGGTCCAGCTCCCATATCTCACATCTCAGGACGCTAGGGCTTCACCCTCCTGGCCCAGCCAGTACTGTCCCTCTCCCCCATTATTTTTCTGTGCCCCCAACTGAGTCAGAGAATTATCGATAGCATGAGGGGAACCTGGCTTAGAACACCCCCTTCTGCCATGCCTTCCCTATCCTGGGAATTGAGAGGGGATTTCTGAGGAGAGGGGCTGGTGAGCTCCCAGGGACACAAGGAAACTAGAGATGAGGGAGGGGAGCAAGTGTTTAACCCACCTGAGGAGAGGGACCCAAGAGACAGAGACAAGAGGAGGAGACCTCTCAGGAGACACCAATTGTAGAGTGCTGTCCCTTTAACTTAATTCTGTGGTGCCCTCCCTGGTGCTGCGGCCAGTCCCTAACTGAAAGCAGACCCCCTAGGAGTCCCAGACCCTTCATCCATTTCAGTAGCTAGTCGGTTTCAGCCCAACTGGGTGACAAGACAGAAAGGAAAGTTAGGGAGCAGTGGCCCTTGGGTTCTCCTAGGGACGTTACACTTTGGGGGGCTGATGCCAAGCATCTATGTACCTTTTTAATTTTTTTTTGGCTGCGCTGCACGACACGCGGGATCTTAATTCCCCAGCCAGGGATAGAACGCATACCCCCTGCAGTGGGAGCATGGAGTCTTATCCACTGGACCATCAGGGAAGTCCCTGATGCCAAGTATCTTTCAACTCGGGATCCAACTGAAGGAGCCAGAAGCTGTGGTGTTAACTGTAGGAAAGACCTGCAACAGTTCTCAGTCATTCCCCTATGGCAGGCCGAGGGTGGCAGCTTCTAGGAATCTTTCCCTCCTCTCACAGCCTACTTCCTACAACTATGGGCTTGAAATATTTTCGATCCACTCCCAGGAGGAGATGATGCTTCAGGCACCTGGCAAAGTCCTGTCCAGGAGGAAGGTGGCAGCAGAGTGCTGGGACTGTGAGGATTTATGGATGTGGGGACAAGGCTGGGAGGAAGATAAAGCCAGGAATATTTAGCTCCCTCCATACAGGCCACTCACAGAGATGAGTGTGTGTGTGGTGGGGCGGGGGGCTTAGGTGGTCGAAGGCAATCACTGGTAGTAAGGGGAGGCCTGACTCTGATGAGGGGCCCTTGGGAATAATGGGAGCCTGGACACGGATGGACCCCTCATCAGGGAGAGAGGCCCTGTCAATATGGAAACAGCCGGCATGGAGAGGGGCTCCCAGCCCGAATGGCAGCAGCGGCGGCAGAATCAGGAGGGCAGGACGGTGGCTTCGGTTTAAATCTTTAATGCACCAGCTGGCTAGGCAGCGGCAGCAGGGAAGCGGCGGGGGATGTTGCGACAGGAGCGCTGGAGAGCAGTGCCCAGTCCGCATGACAAAGAGCTCATCAGGCCCCGCAGAGGTTCCAGCTTCTGCTCCCGAGGGTGCGCTGAGCTGTGGGGCGACCCGGCACAGGCATGAGGCGGGGCGGAGGCTCCCGGCTTCCCCGCGATCGGTTCTCCCGGAATGAACCTCGTCCATGCCCCGGGCGGGTCCGCGGTATCACAAGCCGTTCGCCTCCGCTCCCTCCACCACATGCGCAGCCAGGGGAAAAAGTAGAAACAGCCCCAGTAGGTCCTGCAAAGAGAAGGCAGAGCCTGGCCGGGGCGGGGCGGGGCTGACCCCACCGACTCCGCCCCTTGGACGCTTCGCCCCTCTCGTGGAAGGCTCCGCCCAGCCCTTTAGAGGCGGTTCCTCCAGTCCACGCCCCCTAAGAGGCCCCACACCTCCCACTTCTCCCGCCCCAGAAACCTCGCGCCCTCCCCGCCCCTTCTCCACCACCCGGGAGCGGCTAGGTTCCTCCTCCGCAGAACCCCGCCTCCACTCACTCCTCCTCCTCCTCCTCCTCCTCCTCAACTTCCTGCATCACCTCGTATCTCCTCAATCCCGACATGTCCTCGGATCCCAACGTCTCCTGGGGAGTGGCATGATTGGATCAAGGATTCCCCAAATCCTTGGGAGGATCCCCTTCTCTGTTATTCTCTGGACCAGTCTGATTGTTCTCGGGTAATATGAGACAGGTGCCCCCGGGAAGACTCAGTTGCCACATCGGGACAGGGTTGGATTGAAGATTTGGGAGGCACTAGACGTTAAGGGATTGGGTGGAAGGGCCCCTCGGGGGCATGGGGCATTTAGGGGGTTAGAGCCAAAGGCCTTCGAGGTCATGGGGCTGGGATATTTGGGGTCCCGCGTGAGGATTTTCGGGGATTGTGGTCACCTGGATGGGGGTTGAGGGGTCGGCACAACCTAAATGCCCACCCTCTCTGGCTCCACCCTGGAAAGAGGCCGGTGCGTTAGGTCACAAAGACACCATCACAAAGACACAGTCACGTGCTAGGGGTGGGGCTTACCTATTACCCGGAAGGGGCGGAGCCAGGGCATTTCTTCAGAGGAGGGGTAGTCCAGAAGGTGGAGCCAGAGCCTATGAATAAAGGGGTGGAGTTAGGGTTTGTTACGAAGAGGCAGGGCACGGACCCTCTTTTATAAGGGTGGAGTCAGTTTTCGGAGCTGCATCCTGGGAAGACGGAGACCTCAGCACCAGGCAGCAAGAAAAGAGCTGTGGGACGCTGTCCTGTACTGTTTTGCCAATCCCCTCTCCTCTCTGTCTTCCTGGCTTCTGCTCCGACAATTACCTTTCTTGTGTGCCCCATTCTGTTTTTACGATTCTGGGCAGAGGAGGAATAGGGCTCCGGAGAGGGCCCAGTCAAGACGGGCCAGGCTATGGGAACACTTGTTGGCTGAGTGGCCTTGGCCAAGTCACTTCATGGTTAGAGGGTCACAGCCCTTCCTCTCTGAGCTGAGACCTCCTTTCATGTGATTTTTGTTCCTGCAGTCACTAATCAACAAACATTTATCGAGTGACTACTGTGTGCCGGGTGATGTGCTTGGGCATGAGGACACAGCAGAGAAGACAGGCACAGACTCTGCCCTCATAGAGCTTGTCATCTGGGTTGGACGGGGCAGGGGAATCAAAAGAGACAATAAGATCATTACAATAGACGAAGCTGACTGGCTGGGGGCAGTGGAGGGTGCTTTGGCAAAGCCAAGAAAGAGCAATTAACCCAGTGTGGGAGGTTGGAAGTAGCTGCCCTACTTGGTCTGGGGAGGGGGGAAGGGAGCCTTGTGGCTGGACGGTATGGGAGAGAATGACCAGAAATGAGTGAAATAAAAGTTCCCTCAGGCTGAAGTGTGGAGAATGGATTCACCTGTCCTCTTCCCACCTTTACACACTCTTTCCCCCTCTCATACCTATCTTCCCCTGCCTGGGCTACATGCAGACAGGTGACAGACAGATCCACGGATGCCAGTGGGAAGCATTGCAGTCTGGGCATGGAGAAGCTGTGCTTCCACCGCACTCACCCTCACTTACACTCACACTCACAGTGACCCTCCTGCCCTGCTGCAGCTGGGTCAAGTCTGGTGCACGGGAACAGGAGGCCTGGTCCCCAGGGCTTCAGTAATTCACATCCCTTCACTGAGATGCAGGGCTCTGTCTGTTGTATACTAAACAATTTGGCTTTTGTCCCTGGTTCCTGAGAGGGAGACTCTGAATCTTTGGAATACCTCAAGTAATACTAGTGCCTTTGTTATCTATGAGTCCCGCGGCTCACACCTGAGTTGATGCTAAGAGATGAGGTGACTTGGGCTGAAGCCTGGTCAGCAGAAAGACCAACTATATCTTTGCAGAATTGAGGCTTTGAGCCAATCCGTCAGAGGAGATCGAGTCATGTTGCCAACAATTCATTCATGGCTATGTATGAAATCTCAGTAAAACCTCTGGACACCAAAGCTCATGGAACTTCCTGGTTGGTGAACATATTGATGTACTGGGAGGGTGACATGCCCTTTGTGTCTCCATGGGGGGAGATCATGGGAGCTCTGCACTGAGACCCTCCTTGTTTGTCTTTTCATTTGGATGTTCCCGATATATATACTTTATAAAAAACTAGTTGTCAGGATACTACTTCCGAGTTGTGTGAGTCCTTCTAGTGAACTATTGGACCTGAGGGTGGTTTGAAGCCCTCTGGACTTGTAGCTAGTTAGGCAGAAATGCAGGTGTCCTGGGGCCCCCACTTGTGACTGGCAGCTCAAGTGAAGGCAGGCTTGTTTGGACTGTGCCCTTAAACCTGTGGAGTCTAACACTAGCTCTGGGTAGTTAGTGTCTGCATTGAATTGCAGTCCATGAGTTGGTAGCAGAATACCTTTCCACTGAGTGCACTCACCACTGTCTCCATCTATCTGGAACCTTTTCTCCCTTTCATAACTCCTTAGTAGCCTCCCTGTCCCCATTTCCCACTCTTTGTCTTTAGCTCTGAGATCCTCAACACTCAACATTTTGGACAAGGGAAGTGGGTTGCATTGTCCCTGTTAGGGGAAGGTTTGCAGTGTCGTCCCCTTGAAGGCATTTGAACATGAGTTTTAAGGCTAGGGGTCAGAGCTTGGTTCAGGATTAGAGGTCAGAGCAATATGGTTGGGGGGCTCCCTCTTTCCCAGGTTTCTCCTTACTCCCACCTCTTCTCTGTGGTCCTAAGACTACTGGAGTGGGAAAGATGGGACCCAGCTGGTCCCCCAGATTCCCTGAGGACAATGGCAAGTAGCAGGGTAAGACTGGGGAAGATCTCCTCCCAGGTCTCCATAGGCCTATCACAGTGACTACACATCCCTCATCTGAGACCTACTCCTCTCTTCGACAAGCAGGGCTAAAGGGAAAGTTCTTTGGAAGCAGGTCCAGCTCCCATATCTCACATCTCAGGACGCTAGGGCTTCACCCTCCTGGCCCAGCAAGTGCTGTCCCTCACCCTCATTATTTTCCTGTGCTGCAAACTGAGTCAGAGAATTATCGATAGCATGAGGGGAACCTGGCTTAGAACACCCCCTTCTGCCATGCCTTCCCTATCCTGAGAATTGAGAGGGGATTTCTGAGGAGAGGGGCTGGTGAGCTCCCAGGGACACAAGGAAACTAGAGATGAGGGAGGGGAGCAAGTGTTTAACCCACCTGAGGAGAGGGACCCAAGAGACAGAGACCAGAGGTGGAGACCTCTCAGGAGACACCAATTGTAGAGTGCTGTCCCTTTAACTTAATTCTGTGGTGCCCTCCCTGGTGCTGGGGCCAGTCCCTAACTGAAAGCAGACCCCCTAGGAGTCCCAGACCCTTCATCCATTTCAGCAGCTAGTCGGTTTCAGCCCAACTGGGTGACAAGACAGTAAGGAAAGGTAGGGAGCAGTGGCCCTTGGGTTCTCCTAGGGACGTTGCACTTTGGGGGGCTGATGCCAAGCATCTATGTACCTTTTTAATTTTTTTTTGGCTGCGCTGCACGGCACGCGGGATCTTAATTCCCCAGCCAGGGATAGAACGCATACCCCCTGCAGTGGGAGCATGGAGTCTTATCCACTGGACCATCAGGGAAGTCCCTGATGCCAAGTATCTTTCAACTCGGGATCCAACTGAAGGAGCCAGAAGCTGTGGTGTTAACTGTACGAAAGACCTGCAACAGTTCTCAGTCATTCCCCTATGGCAGGCCGAGGGTGGCAGCTTCTAGGAATCTTTCCCTCCTCTCACAGCCTACTTCCTACAACTATGGGCTTGAAATATTTTTGATCCCCTCCCAGGAGGAGATGATGCTTCAGGCACCTGGCAAAGTCCTGTCCAGGAGGAAGGTGGCAGCAGAGTGCTGGGACTGTGAGGATTTATGGATGTGGGGACAAGGCTGGGAGGAAGATAAAGCAAGGATTATTTAGCTCCCTCCATACAGGCCACTCACAGAGATGAGTGTGTGTGTGGTGGGGCGGGGGGCTTAGGTGGTGGAAGGCAATCACTGGTAGTAAGGGGAGGCCTGACTCTGATGAGGGGCTCTTAGGAATAATGGAAGCCTGGACACGGATGGACCCCTCATCAGGGAGAGAGGCCCTGTCAATATGGAAACAGCCGGCATGGAGAGGGGCTCCCAGCCCGAATGGCAGCAGCGGCGGCAGAATCAGGAGGGCAGGACGGTGGCTTCGGTTTAAATCTTTAATGCACCAGCTGGCTAGGCAGCGGCAGCAGGGGTGCGGCGGGGGATGTTGCGACTGGAGCGCTGGAGAGCAGTGCCCAGTCCGCTTGACAAAGAGCTCATCAGGCCCCGCAGAGGCTCCAGCTTCTGCTCCCGAGGGTGCGCTGAGCTGTGGGGCGACCCGGCACAGGCATGAGGCGGGGCGGAGGCTCCCGGCTTCCCCGCGATCGGTTCTCCCGGACTGAGCCTCGTCCATGCCCCGGGCGGGTCCGCGGTATCACAAGCCGTTCGCCTCCGCTCCCTCCACCACATGCGCAGCCAGAGGAAAAAGTAGAAACAGCCCCAGTAGATCCTGCAAAGAGAAGGCAGAGCCTGGGCGGGGCGGGGCGGGGCTGACCCCACCGACTCCGCCCCTTGGACGCTTCGCCCCTCTCGTGGAAGGCTCCGCCCAGCTCTTTATAGGCGGTTCCTCCAGTCCACGCCCCCTAAGAGACCCCGCACCTACCACTTCTCCCGCCCCAGAAACCTCGCACCCTCCCCGCCCCTTCCCCACCACCCGGGAGCGCCTAGGTTCCTCCTCCGCAGAACCCCGCCTCCACTCACTCCTCCTCCTCCTCCTCCTCCTCCTCCTCCTCCTCAGCTTCCTGCATCACCTCGTATCTCCTCAATCCCGACATGTCCTCGGTTCCCAAAGTCTCCTGGGGAGCGGCATGATTGGATCAAGGATTCCCCAAATCCTTGGGAGGATCCCCTTCTCTGTTATTCTCTGGACCAGTCTGACTTGTTCTCGGGTAATATGAGACCGGTGCGCCCGGGAAGACTCAGTTGCCACATCGGGACAGGGTTGGATTGAAGATATGGGAGGCACTAGACATTAAGGGATTGGGTGGTAGGGCCCCTCGGGGGCATGGGGCATTTAGGGGGTTAGAGCCAAAGGCCTTCGAGGTCATGGGGCTGGGATATTTGGGGTCCCGCGTGAGGATTTTCGGGGATTGTGGTCACCTGGATGGGGGTTGAGGGGTCGGCACAGCCTAAATGCCCACCCTCTCTGCCTCCACCCTGGAAAGACGCCGGTCCGTTAGGTCACAAAGACACCATCACGCGCTAGGTGTGGTGCTTACCTATTACCCGGAAGGGGCGGAGCCAGGGCATTTCTTCAGAGGAGGGGTAGTCCAGAAGGTGGAGCCAGAGCCTATGAATAAAGGGGTTTAGTTAGGGTTTGTTACAAAGAGGCAGGGCACGGACCCTCTTTTATAAGGGTGGAGTCAGATTTCGGAGCTGCACCCTGGGAAGACGGAGACCACAGCACCAGGCAGCAAGAAAAGAGCTGTGGGACGCTGTCCAGTACTGTTTTGCCAATCCCCTCTCCTCTCTGTCTTCCTGGCTTCTCCTCCGACAATTACCTTTCTTGTGTGCCCCATTCTGTTTTTACGATTCTGGGCAGAGGAGGAATAGGGCTCCGGAGAGGGCCCAGTCAAGACGGGCCAGGCTATGGGAACAATTGTTGGCTGAGTGGCCTTGGCCAAGTCACTTCATGGTTAGAGGGTCACAGCCCTTCCTCTCTGTGCTGAGACCTCCTTTCATGTGATTTTTGTTCCTGCAGTCACTAATCAACAAACATTTATCGAGTGACTACTGTGTGCCGGGTGATGTGCTTGGGCATGAGGACACAGCAGAGAAGACAGGCACAGACTCTGCCCTCATAGAGCTTGTCATCTGGGTTGGACGGGGCAGGGGAATCAAAAGAGACAATAAGATCATTACAATAGACGAAGCTGACTGGCTGGGGGCAGTGGAGGGTGCTTTGGCAAAGCCAAGAAAGAGCAATTAACCCAGTGTGGGAGGTTGGAAGTAGCTGCCCTATTTGGTCTGGGGAGGGGGAAAGGGAGCCTTGTGGCTGGACGGTATGGGAGAGAATGACCAGAAATGAGTGAAATAAAAGTTCCCTCAGGCTGAAGTGTGGAGAATGGATTCACCTGTCCTCTTCCCACCATTCCACACTCTTTCCCCCTCTCATACCTATCTTCCCCTGCCTGGGCTACATACAGACAGGTGACAGACAGATCCACGGATGCCAGTGGGAAGCATTGCAGTCTGGGCATGGAGAAGCTCTGCTTCCACCGCACTCACCCTCACTTACACTCACACTCACAGTGACCCTCCTGCCCTGCTGCAGCTGGGTCAAGTCTGGTGCACGGGAACAGGAGGCCTGGTCCCCAGGGCTTCAGTAATTCACATCCCTTCACTGAGATGCAGGGCTCTGTCTGTTGTATACTAAACAATTTGGCTTTTGTCCCTGGTTCCTGAGAGGGAGACTCTGAATCTTTGGAATACCTCAAGTAATACGAGTGCCTTTGTATCTATGAGTCCCTCGGCTGCCACCTGAGTTGATGCTAAGAGATGCGGTGACTTGGGCTGGGGCCTGGTCAGCCGAAAGTCCAACTATATCTTTGCAGAATTGAGGCTTTGGGCCAATCCGTCAGAGGAGATCGAGTCATGTTGCCAACAATTCATTCATGGCTATGTATGAAATCTCAGTAAAACCTCTGGACACCAAAGTTCATGGAACTTCCTGGTTGGTGAACATATTGATGTACTGGGAGGGTGACATGCCCTTTGTGTCTCCATGGGGGGAGATCATGGGAGCTCTGCACTGAGACCCTCCTTGTTTGTCTTTTCATTTGGATGTTCCCGATATATATACTTTATAAAAAACTAGTTGTCAGGATACTACTTCCGAGTTGTGTGAGTCTTTCTAGTGAACTATTGGACCTGAGGGTGGTTTGAAGCCCTCTGGACTTGTAGCTAGTTAGGCAGAAATGCAGGTGTCCTGGGGCCCCCACTTGTGACTGGCAGCTCAAGTGGAGGCAGGCTTGTTTGGACTGTGCCCTTAAACCTGTGGAGTCTAACACTAGCTCTGGGTAGTTAGTGTCTGCATTGAATTGCAGTCCATGAGTTGGTAGCAGAATACCTTTCCACTGAGTGCACTCACCACTGTCTCCATCTATCTGGAACCTTTTCTCCCTTTCATAACTCCTTAGTAGCCTCCCTGTCCCCATTTCCCACTCTTTGTCTTTAGCTCTGAGATCCTCAACACTCAACATTTTGGACAAGGGAAGTGGGTTGCATTGTCCCTGTTAGGGGAAGGTTTGCAGTGTCGTCCCCTTGAAGGCATTTGAACATGAGTTTTAAGGCTAGGGGTCAGAGCTTGGTTCAGGATTAGAGGTCAGAGCAATATGGTTGGGGGGCTCCCTCTTTCCCAGGTTTCTCCTTACTCCCACCTCTTCTCTGTGGTCCTAAGACTACTGGAGTGGGAAAGATGGGACCCAGCTGGTCCCCCAGATTCCCTGAGGACAATGGCAAGTAGCAGGGTAAGACTGGGGAAGATCTCCTCCCAGGTCTCCATAGGCCTATCACAGTGACTACACATCCCTCATCTGAGACCTACTCCTCTCTTCGACAAGCAGGGCTAAAGGGAAAGTTCTTTGGAAGCAGGTCCAGCTCCCATATCTCACATCTCAGGACGCTAGGGCTTCACCCTCCTGGCCCAGCAAGTGCTGTCCCTCACCCTCATTATTTTCCTGTGCTGCAAACTGAGTCAGAGAATTATCGATAGCATGAGGGGAACCTGGCTTAGAACACCCCCTTCTGCCATGCCTTCCCTATCCTGGGGATTGAGAGGGAATTTCTGAGGAGAGGGGCTGGTGAGCTCCCAGGGACACAAGGAAACTGGAGATGAGGGAGGGGAGCATGTGTTTCCCCCACCTGATGAGAGGGACCCAAGAGACAGAGACCAGAGGAGGAGACCTCTCAGGAGACACCAATTGTAGAGTGCTGTCCCATTAACTTAATTCTGTGGTGCCCTTCCTGGTGCTGGGGTCAGTCCTGAACTGAAAGCAGACACACTAGGAGTCCCTGACCCTTCATCACTTCAGTAGCTAGTCGATTTCAGCCCAAGTCGGTGACAAGACAGAAAGGAAAGGCAGGGAGCAGTGGCCCTTGGGTTCTCCTAGGGAAGTTCCACTTTGGGGGACTGATGCCAAGTATCTATGTACGTTTTTATTTTTATTTCTTGGCTGCGCCACGCGGCATGCGGTATCTTAATTCCCCAGCCAGGGATAGAACGCATACCCCCTGCAGTGGGAGCATGGAGTCTTATCCACTGGACCATCAGGGAAGTCCCTGATGCCAAGTATCTTTCAACTCGGGATCCAACTGAAGGAGCCAGAAGCTGTGGTGTTAACTGTAGGAAAGACCTGCAACAGTTCTCAGTCATTCCCCTATGGCAGGCCGAGGGTGGCAGCTTCTAGGAATCTTTCCCTCCTCTCACAGCCTACTTCCTACAACTATGGGCTTGAAATATTTTCGATCCACTCCCAGGAGGAGATGATGCTTCAGGCACCTGGCAAAGTCCTGTCCAGGAGGAAGGTGGCAGCAGAGTGCTGGGACTGTGAGGATTTATGGATGTGGGGACAAGGCTGGGAGGAAGATAAAGCCAGGATTATTTAGCTCCCTCCATACAGGCCACACACAGAGATGAGTGTGTGTGTGGTGGGGCTGGGGGCTTAGGTGGTGGAAGGCAATCACTGGTAGTAAGGGGAGGCCTGACTCTGATGAGGGGCCCTTAGGAATAATGGGAGCCTGGACACGGATGGACACCTTATGAGGGAGAGAGGCCCTGTCGATATGGAAACAGCCGGCATGGAGAGGGGCTCCCAGCCCGAATGGCAGCAGCGGAGGCAGAATCAGGAGGGCAGGACGGTGGCTTCGGTTTAAATCTTTAACGCACCAGCTGGCTAGGCAGCGGCAGCAGGGGTGCGGCGGGGGATGTTGCGACCGGAGCCCTGGAGAGCAGTGCCCAGTCCGCTTGACAAACAGCTCATCAGGCCCTGACGAAGCTCCAGGTTCTGCTCCCGAGGTTGCGCTGAGCTGTGGGGGGACCCGACACAAGCATGAGGCGGGGCGGGTGCTCTCGGCTTCCCCGCGATCGGTTCTCCCGGACTGAGCCTCGTCCATTCCCTGGGCGGGCCCGCGGTATCCCAAGCCCTTCACCTCCGCTCCCTCCACCACATGCGCAGCCAGGGGAAAAATTAGAAACAGCCCCTGCAGATCCTGGAAAGAGAAGGAAGAGCAGGGTGGGGCGGGGCGGTGTTGACCCCACTGACTCCGCCCCTTGGACGCTTTGACCCTCCCATGAAAGGCTCCGCCCTTTTAGAGGCGGTTAGAGGCGGTATACAGGCGGTTTTCACGCGGTTTTTAGAGGCGGTTCCTCCAGTCCACGCCCCCTAAGAGGACCCTCCCTTCCCGCTTCTCCCGCTCCAGAGACCTCGCGCCCTCCCCGCCCCTTCCCCATCACCCGGGAGCGCCTCCTCCCCAGAACCCCGCCTCCACTCACTCTTCCTCCTCCTCCTCCTCAGCTTCCCGCATCACCTCGTATCTCCTCAATCCCGACAGGTCCTGGGTTCCCAACGTCTCCTGGTGAGTGGCATGATTGGATCAAGGGTTCCCCAAATCCTTGGGAGGATCCCCTTCTCTGTCATTCTCTGGACCAGTCTGAATTGTTCTCAGATAATATGAGACATGTGCCCCCGGGAAGACTCAGTTGCCACATCGGGACAGGGTTGGATTGAAGATTTGGGAGGCACTAGTCGTTAAGGGATTGGGTGGTAGGGCCTCTCGGGGGCATGGGGCATTTTGGGGCTTAGAGCCAAAGGCCTTCGAAGTCATGGAGCTGGGATATTTGGGGTCCCGCGTGAGGATTTTCGGGGATTGTGGTCACCCGGATGGGGGTTGAGGGTTCGGCACAGCCTAAATGCCCACCCTCTCTGGCTCCGCCCTGGAAACACGCCAGTGCATTAGGTCAGAAAGACAGCATCACGCACTAGGAGTGGGGCTTACCTAATACCAGGAAGGGGCGGAGCCAGGGCATTTCTTCAGAGGAGGGGTAGTCCAGACGGTGGAGCCACAGCCTATCAAGAAAGAGGTGGAGTTAGGGTTTGTTACGAAGAGGCAGAGCACGGACCCTCTTTTATAAGGGTGGAGTCAGATTTCGGAGCTGCACCCTGGGAAGACGGAGACCTCAGCACCAGGCAGCAAGAAAAGAGCTGTGGGACGCTGTCCAGTACTGTTTTGCCAATCCCCTCTCCTCTCTGTCTTCCAGGCTTCTACTCTGACAATTACCTTTCTTGTCTGCCCCATTCTGTTTCTACGATTCTGGGCAGAGGAGGAATAGGGCTCCAGAGAGGGCCCAATCTAGACGGGCCAGGCTATGGGAACACATGTTGGCTGAGTGGCCTTGGCCAAGTCACTTCATGGTTAGAGGGTCACAGCCCTTCCTCTCTGAGCTGAGACCTCCTTTCATGTGATTTTTGTTCCTGCAGTCACTAATCAACAAATATTTATCGAGTGACTACTAGGTGCCAGGTGATGTGCTTGGGCATGAGCATACAGCAGAGAAGACAGGCACAGACTCTGCCCTCATAGAGCTTGTCATCTGGGTTGGACGGGGCAGGGGAATCAAAAGAGACAATAAGGTCTCTACAATAGACGAAGCTGACTGGCTGGGGGCAGTGGAGGGTGCTTTGGCAAAGCCAAGAAAGAGCAATTAACCCTGTGTGGGAGGTTGGAAGTAGCTGCCCTATTTGGTCTGGGGAGGGGGGAAGGGAGCCTTGTGGCTGGACGGTATGGGAGAGAATGACCAGAAATGAGTGAAATATAAGTTCCCTCAGGCTGAAGTGTGGAGAATGGATTCACCTGTCCTCTTCCCACCTTTCCACACTCTTTCCCCCTCTCATACCTATCTTCCCTTGTCTGGGCTACATACAGACAGGTGACAGACAGATCCATGGATGCCAGTGGGAAGCATTGCAGTCTGGGCGTGGAGAAGCTGTGCTTCCACCGCACTCACCCTCACTTACACTCACACTCACAATGACACTCCTGCCCTGCTGCAGTTGGGTCAAGTCTGGTAAATTTAGATCATGAGCTCATGTTTAGCTAAACAGCTGACCTTGTAAGAGGCTTAGGCGTGAATGCTCGTAAGCTTCAGCAGAAAGTCGCAAAGATTTATTTGTGTCCCTCCAATGAGTTGCCCGCAAGGACCCCGTTTTCTAGAAGTGTTGGTCCTATACTCCCTCTAGAGGGAGGGGTTTCAGACAGAGCTGCTTTGTGGTCCCCGATCTGGGGCAGGGGCAGTGGTGGTCCTGTGGCCCGGGCAGGAGCCACTCCACATGTGTCCCTGGGACCCATCTGCCTGCGAACTTCGGTCACCTGGCAGGAAGCTACGATGCCCAGACCTATGGTTAGCTGTGCAGCGAGATGTACTGCGTGGAAACGTTCCACACACACTTCAAGTAAGAGGGCGGTCTGAGTGGAAATGTGAGATTTTGGGCAGCTGTGCAGACAAAGAAGGTGCCCTTTGGCGTGGGCCTAAACGCTTGTGACAGCCCCCTGGTCCTGCCGGGCGCTGAGGGCCCTGCCCTGGGGCCCCTGCTCCCCGGCCCTTTGTTAAGTCACAGCAGAGATGGCCACACCCACTCCATCCGTGAGGGCAGCGTTCGAACCTACCTCAGCCCCTCCCCCTCTCCGCAGGTTACCATGGACTACAGATGCTGCATTCTGAGGCCAGGGCATTCCGAGAATGCCAAGGGCAGACATGATGACCTTCAATGATTTCCTCTTGTGTCAGTTTTGGTAAACTGTAGGAGCTTGGAAATGGTCCACTTTACAGAAATGTTCAAATTTACTGGCATTTCACATATTCTCTGCTATAACATTGTCCTGATTCTTTCTGTATATTCTTTACTTATATGTTTGTTTTCCTTAATCAAAGTGTGTCTTTTAAATCTTTTCAAAGAATATTCTTTGGACTTACTAAATCACCTCAATTTTATACGTTTTCTGTTGTATTCAGTTCTGCTCATATCTTTATTTATCTTTTTTCTATGTTCTCAGGGTTTATTGTTTTGATCTTCTGATGTCAATTAAAACACTTGGTTATACATTTTAATAAATCTTTTTACATATAAAGATTTGAACTTTTGAAGATTCCAGCTTACTTGTAAGTTTCTAAGGGTCAGGTCCTCTCCATTGTTGCTGGCCTAAGGCTTAGTTCACCATATAGCAATGTATATATTGACATATTTTCCCGACTTTCTGTGATTCCCTACATCTCACCTTTCTTTGCAGACAAGACATTTGAAATACCCTTCACGTATTTCACAGCCAATAAGTCTTTGAAATAATGTGTATTTTTGAGAGAAATCTTCTTATATAATTAGGCAGAAAATCTGACTTGCCATAGATTTCAAAACAGCATAATTTCACTCTTCTCAATGATTAATCTGTTGTATTACATAACCTTTGAGTATTTAGCTTTATCAATGACATGTACTTTAAAAATGTTTTAGAGATCTTACCAGTCTTCGAAAACATCCTTGTTCCTTGTTTCAATTCCAGTTTTATGTATATTTTCTGCCTTGCACCTGATTATTCCAACATCTGATGGATGGCCTTGGGATTCTAATTCTGGTATTGATTGTTTTTGCTGATTGTCTCCACTTGTAGCTGATTTCTTCATTTTTGTGTAAATTTACATCATGAGCTCATGTTTACCTAAACAGCTGACCTTGTAAGAGGCTTAGGTGTGAACGTTCGTAAGCTTCTGCAGAAAGTCGTCAAAGATTTATTTGTGTCCCTCCAATGAGTTGCCCGCAAGGACCGCGTTTTCTACAAGAGTTGGTCCATTACTCCCTCCCGAGGCTGGGGATTCAGACAGGGCTGCTTTGTGGCCCCCTATCTGGGGCAGGGGCAGTGGTTGGCCTGTGGCCCGGGCAGGAGACTCTCGGCGTGGGTCCCAGGGACCCATCTGCCTGCGAACTTCGGTCACCTGGCAGGAAGCTACGATGCCCAGACCTATGGTTAGCTGTGCAGCGAGATGTACTGCGTGGAAACGTTCCACACACACTTCAAGTAAGAGGGCGGTCTGAGTGGAAATGTGAGATTTTGGGCAGCTGTGCAGACAAAGAAGGCGCCCTTTGGCGTGGGCCTAAACGCTTGTGACAGCCCGCTGGGCCTGCCGGGCTCTGAGGGCACTACCCTGGGGCCCCTGCTCCCCGGCCCTTTGTTCAGTCACAGCAGAGATGGCCACAGCCACTCCCTCAGTGAGTCCAGCGTTCCAACCTCCCTCAGCCCCTCCCCCTCTCCACAGGTTACCATGGACTACAGATGCTGCATTCTGAGGCCAGGGCATTCCGAGAATGCCAAGGGCAGACATGATGACCTTAAATGATTTCCTCTTGTGTCAGTTTTGGTAAACAGTAGGAGCTAGGAAATGGTCCACTTTACAGAAATGTTCAAATTTACTGGCATTTCATATATTCTCTGCTATAACATTGTCCTGATTCTTTCTGTTTATTGTTTACTTATGTTTTTGTTTTCCTTAATCAAAGTGTGTCTTTTAAATCTTTTCAAAGAATATTCTTTGGACTTACTAAATCACCTCAATATTATACGTTTTCTGTTGTATTCAGTTCTGCTCATATCTTTCTTTATCTGTTTTTCTATGTTCTAAGGGTTTATTGTTTTGATCTTCTGTTGTCAATTAAAACACTTGGTTATACATTTTAATAAATCTTTTTACTTATAAAGATTTGATCTTTTGAAGATTCCAGCTTACTTGTAAGTTTCTAAGGGTCAGGTCCTCTCCATTGTTGCTGGCCTAAGGCTTAGTTCACCATATAGCAATGTATATATTGACATATTTTACCCTCGACTTTCTGTGATTCCCTACATCTCACCTTTCTTTGCAGACAAGCCATTTGAAATACCCTTAACTTATTTCACAGCCAATAAGTCTTTGAAATAATGTGTATTTTTTAGAGAAATCTTCTTATATCATTAGGCAGAAAATCTGACCTGCCATAGTTTTCAAAACAGCATAATTTCACTCTTCTCAATGATTAATCTGTTGTATTACACAACCTTTGAGTATTTAGCTTTATCAATTACATGTACTTTAAAAATGTTTTAGAGATCCTACCAGTCTTTGAAAACATCCTTGTTCCTTGTTTCATTTCCAGTTTTATGTATATTTTCTGCCTTGCACCTGATTATTCCAACATCTGAGGGATGGCCTTGGGAATCTAATTCTGGTATTGATTGTTTGTGCTGATTGTCTCCACTTGTAACTGATTTCTTCATTATTGTGTAAATTTAGATCATGAGCTCATGTTTAGCTAAACAGCTGACCTTGTAAGAGGCTTAGGTGTGAACGCTCGTGAGCTTCAGCAGAAAGTCGGCAAAGATTTATTTGTATCCCACCAATGAGTTGCCCGCAAGGACCCCATTTTATAGAAGTGTTGGTCCAACACACCCTCTAGAGGCAGGGGATTCAGACAGGGATGATTTGTGGTCTCCTATATGGGGCAGCGACAGTGGTCGACCTGTGGTCAGGGCAGGAGCCTCTCCGCGTTGGTCCCAGGGACCCATCTGCCTGCGAACTTCGGTCACCTGGCAGGAAGGTACGATGCCCAGTCCTATGGTTAGCTGTGCAGCGAGGTGTACTGCGAGGACATGTTCCACACACACTTCAACAAAGAGGGCGGCCTGAGTGGAAAGGTGAGTGTTTGGGAAGCTGTGCAGACAAAGAAGGCGCCCTTTGGCCTGGGCCAAATGCTTGTGACACACCCCTGTGCCTGCCGGCCTCTGAGGGCCCTGCCCTGGGTCCCCTGCTCCCCTGCACTTTGTTCAGTCACAGCAGAGATGGCCACACTCACTCCCTCAGTGAGGGCAGTGTTCCAACCTCCTTCAGGCCCGCCCCTCTCCGCAGGTTACCATGGACTACCGATGCCGCATTCTGAGGCCAGGGCGTTCCGAGAATGCCAAGGGCAGACATGATGACCTTCAATGATTTCCTCTTGTGTCTGTTTTGGACAACCATAGGAGCTAGGAAATGGTCCCTTTACAGAAATGTTCAAATTTACTGGCATTTCATATATTCTCTGCTATAATATTGTCCTGATTCTTTCTGTATATTCTTTAATTATGTTTTTGTTTTCCTTAATCAAAGTGTGTCTTTTAAATCTTTTCAAAGAATATTCTTTGGACTTACTAAATCACCTCAATTTTATACGTTTTCTGTTGTATTAAGTTCTGCTCATATCTTTATTTATATTTTTTCTATGTTCTCAGGGTTTGTTGTTTTGATCATCTGATGTCAATTAAAACACTTGGTTATTCATTTTAATAAATCTTTTTACTTATAAAGATTTGAACTTTTGAAGATTCCAGCTTACTTGTAAGTTTCTAAGGGTCAGGTCCTCTCCATTGTTGTTGGCCTAAGGCTTAGTTCACCATATAGCAATGTATATATTGACATATTTTCCCCTCGACTTTCTGTGATTCCCTACATCTCACCTTTCTTTGCAGACAAGCCATTTGAAATACCCTTAACTTATTTCACAGCCAATAAGTCTTTGAAATAATGTGTATTTTTGAGAGAAATCTTCTTATATCATTAGGCAGAAAATCTGACCTGCCATAGTTTTCAAAACAGCATAATTTCACTCTTCTCAATGATTAATCTGTTGTATTACACAACCTTTGAGTATTTAGCTTTATCAATGACATGTACTTTACAAATGTTTTAGAGATCCTACCAGTCTTTGAAAACATCCTTGTTCCTTGTTTCAGTTCCAGTTTTATGTATATTTTCTGCCTTGCACCTGATTATTCCAACATCTGATGGATGGCCTTGGGAGTCTAATTCTCATATTGATTGTTTTTGCTGATTGTCTCCACTTGTAGCTGATTTCTTCATTATTGTGTAAATTTAGATCATGAGCTCATGTTTAGCTAAAGAGCTGACATTGTAACAGGCTTAAGTGTGAACGCTCGTAAGCTTCAGGAGAAAGTCGGCAAAGATTTATTTGTGTCCCATTGATGAGTTGCGCACAAGGACCCCATTTTTTAGAAGTGTTGGTCCAATACTCCCTCTAGAGGCAGGGGATTCAGACAGGGCTGCTTTTCGGACCCCGATCTGGGGCAGCAGCTGTGGTCGACCTGTGGTCAGGGCAGGAGCCTCTCCACGTTGGTCCCAGGGACCCATCTGCCTGTGAACTTCGGTCACCTGGCAGGAAGGTACGATGCCCAGTCCTATGGTTAGCTGTGCAGCGAGGTGTACTGCGAGGACACGTTCCACACACACTTCAACAAAGAGGGCGGCCTGAGTGGAAAGGTGAGTGTTTGGGAAGCTGTGCGGACAAAGAAGGCGCCCTTTGGCCTGGGCCAAATGCTTGTGACACACCCCTGAGCCTGCCGGCCTCTGAGGGCCCTGCCCTTGGCCCCCTGCTCCCCTGCCCTTTGTTCAGTCACAGCAGAGATGGCCACACCCACTCCCTCAGTGAGGGCAGTGTTCCAACCTCCTTCAGCCCCGCCCCCACTCCGCAGGTTACCATGGACTACCGATGCTGCATTCTGAGGCCAGGGCGTTCCGAGAATGCCAAGGGCAGACATGATGACCTTCAATGATTTACTCTTGTGTCAGTTTTGGTCAACTTTAGGAGCTAGGAAATGGTCCCCTTTACAGAAATGTTCAAATTTACTGGCATTTCATATATTCTCTGCTATAACATTGTCCTGATTCTTTCTGTATATTCTTTACTTATGTTTTTGTTTTCCTTAATCAAAGTGTGTCTTTTAAATCTTTTCAAAGAATATTCTTTGGACTTACTAAATCACCTCAATTTTATACGTTTTCTCTTGTATTAAGTTCTGCTCATATCTTTATTTATATTTTTTCTATGTTCTCAGGGTTTGTTGTTTTGATCATCTGATGTCAATTAAAACACTTGGTTATTCATTTTAATAAAACTTTTTACTTAGAAAGATTTGAACTTTTGAAGATTCCAGCTTAACTTGTAAGTTTCTAAGGGTCAGGTCCTCTCCATTGTTGCTGGCCTAAGGCTTAGTTCACCATATAGCAATGTATATATTGACATATTTTCCCCTCGACTTTCTGTGATTCCCTACATCTCACCTTTCTTTGCAGACAAGCCATTTGAAATACCCTTAACTAATTTCACAGCCAATAAGTCTTTGAAATAATGTGTATTTTTGAGAGAAATCTTCTTATATCATTAGGCAGAAAATCTGACCTGCCATAGTTTTCAAAACAGCATAATTTCACTCTTCTCAATGATTAATCTGTTGTATTACACAACCTTTGAGTATTTAGCTTTATCAATGACATGTACTTTACAAATGTTTTAGAGATCCTACCAGTCTTTGAAAACATCCTTGTTCCTTGTTTCAGTTCCAGTTTTATGTATATTTTCTGCCTTGCACCTGATTATTCCAACATCTGATGGATGGCCTTGGGAAACTAATTCTCATATTGATTGTTTTTGCTGATTGTCTCCACTTGCAGCTGATTTCTTCATTATTGTGTAAGTTTAGATCATGAGCTCATGTTTAGCTAAACAGCTGACATTGTAACAGGCTTAAGTGTGAACGCTCGTAAGCTTCAGGAGAAAGTCGGCAAAGATTTATTTGTGTCCCTCTGATGAGTTGCCCGCAAGGACCCCATTTTTTAGAAGTGTTGGTCCAATACTCCCTCTAGAGGCAGGGGATTCAGACAGGGCTGCTTTGCGGCCCCCGAGATGGGGCCGCGGCTGTGGTCGACCTGTGGTCAGGGCAGGAGCCTATCCGCGTTGGTCCCAGGGACCCATCTGCCTGCGAACTTCGGTCACCTGGCAGGAAGGTACGATGCCCAGTCCTATGGTTAGCTGTGCAGCGAGGTGTACTGCGAGGACATGTTCCACACACACTTCAACAAAGAGGTCCGCCTGAGTGGAAAGGTGAGTGTTTGGGAAGCTGTGCGGACAAAGAAGGCGCCCTTTGGTCTGGGCCAAATGCTTGTGACACACCCCTGGGCCTGCCGGCCTCTGAGGGCCCTGCCCTGGGACCCCTGCTCCCCTGCCCTTTGTTCATTCACAGCAGAGATGGCCACACCCACTCCCTCAGTGAGGGCAGTGTTCCAACCTCCTTCAGCCCCGCCCCCTCTCCGCAGGTTACCGTGGACTACCGATGCTGCATTCTGAGGCCAGGGCGTTCCGAGAATGCCAAGGGCAGACATGATGACCTTCAATGATTTACTCTTGTGTCAGTTTTGGTCAACTTTAGGAGCTAGGAAATGGTCCCCTTTACAGAAATGTTCAAATTTACTGGCATTTCATATATTCTCTGCTATAATATTGTCCTGATTCTTTCTGTATATTCTTTACTTATGTTTTTGTTTTCCTTAATCAAAGTGTGTCTTTTAAATCTTTTCAAAGAATATTCTTTGGACTTACTAAATCACCTCAATTTTATACGTTTTCTCTTGTATTAAGTTCTGCTCATATCTTTATTTATATTTTTTCTATGTTCTCAGGGTTTGTTGTTTTGATCATCTGATGTCAATTAAAACACTTGGTTATTCATTTTAATAAAACTTTTTACTTATAAAGATTTGAACTTTTGAAGATTCCAGCTTACTTGTAAGTTTCTAAGGGTCAGGTCCTCTCCATTGTTGCTGGCCTAAGGCTTAGTTCACCATATAGCAATGTATATATTGACATATTTTCCCCTCGACTTTCTCTGATTCCCTACATCTCACCTTTCTTTGCAGACAAGCCATTTGAAATACCCTTAACTTATTTCACAGCCAATAAGTCTTTGAAATAATGTGTATTTTTGAGAGAAATCTTCTTATATCATTAGGCAGAAAATCTGACCTGCCATAGTTTTCAAAACAGCATAATTTCACTCTTCTCAATGATTAATCTGTTGTATTACACAACCTTTGAATATTTAGCTTTATCAATGACATGTACTTTACAAATGTTTTAGAGATCCTACCAGTTTTTGAAAACATCCTTGTTCCTTGTTTCAGTTCCAGTTTTATGTATATTTTCTGCCTTGCACCTGATTATTCCAACATCTGACGGATGGCCTTGGGAAACTAATTCTCATATTGATTGTTTTTGCTGATTGTCTCCCCTTGTAGCTGATTTCTTCATTATTGTGTAAATTTAGATCATGAGCTCATGTTTAGCTAAACAGCTGACATGGTAACAGGCTTAAGTGTGAACGCTCGTAAGCTTCAGGAGAAAGTCGGGAAAGATTTATTTGTGTCCCTCTGATGAGTTGCCCGCAAGGACCCCATTTTTTAGAAGTGTTGGTCCAATACTCCCTCTAGATGCAGGGGATTCAGACAGGGCTGCTTTGCGGCCCCCGATCTGGGACAGCAGCTGTGGTCCACCTGTGGTCAGGGCAGGAGCCTCTCCGCGTTGGTCCCAGGGACCCATCTGCCTGAGAACTTCGGCCACCTGGCAGGAAGGTACGATGCCCAGTCCTATGGTTAGCTGTGCAGCGAGGTGTACTGCGAGGACAAGTTCCACACACACTTCAACAAAGAGGGCGGCCTGAGTGGAAAGGTGAGTGTTTGGGAAGCTGTGCGGACAAAGAAGGCTCCCTTTGGCCTGGGCCAAATGCTTGTGACACACCCCTGGCCCTGCAGGCCTCTGAGGGCCCTGCCCTGGTCCCCCTGCTCCTCTGCCCTTTGTTCAGTCACAGCAGAGATGGCCACACCCACTCCCTCAGTTAGGGCAGTGTTCCAACCTCCTTCATCCCCGCCCCCTCTCCTCAGGTTACCATGGACTACCGATGCTGCATTCTGAGGCCAGGGCGTTCCGAGAATGCAAAGGGCAGACATGATGACCTTCAGTGATTTCCTTTTGTGTCAGTTTTGGTCAACTTTAGGAGCTAGGAAATGGTCCCCTTTACAGAAATGTTCAAATTTACTGGCATTTCATATATTTTCTGCTATAACATTGTCCTGATTCTTTCTGTATATTCTTTACCTATGTTTTTGTTTTCCTTAATCAACATGTGTCTTTTAAATCTTTTCAAAGAATATTCTTTGGACTTACTAAATCACCTCAATTTTATACGTTTTCTGTTGTATTAAGTTCTGCTCATATCTTTATTTTTATTTTTTCTATGTTCTCAGGGTTTGTTGTTTTGATCATCTGATGTCAATTAAAACACTTGGTTATTCATTTTAATAAATCTTTTTACTTATAAAGATTTGAACTTTTGAAGATTCCAGCTTACTTGTAAGTTTCTAAGGGTCAGGTCCTCTCCATTGTTGCTGCCCTAAGGCTTAGTTCACCATATAGCAATGTATATATTGACATATTTTCCCCTCGACTTTCTGTGATTCCCTACATCTCACCTTTCTTTGCAGACAAGCCATTTGAAATACCCTTAACTTATTTCACAGCCAATAAGTCTTTGAAATAATGTGTATTTTTGAGAGAAATCTTCTGATATCATTAGGCAGAAAATCTGATCTGCCATAGTTTTCAAAACAGCATAATTTCACTCTTCTCAATGATTAATCTGTTGTATTACACAACCTTTGAGTATTTAGCTTTATCAATGACATGTACTTTACAAAGGTTTTAGAGATCCTACCAGTCTTTGAAAACATCCTTGTTCCTTGTTTCAGTTCCAGTTTTATGTATATTTTCTGCCTTGCACCTGATTATTCCAACATCTGATGGATGGCCTTGGGAAACTAATTCTCATATTGATTGTTTTTGCTAATTGTCTCCCCTTGTAGCTGATTTCTTCATTATTGTGTAAATTTAGATCATGAGCTCATGTTTAGCTAAACAGCTGACATTGTAACAGGCTTAAGTGTGAACGCTCGTAAGCTTCAGGAGAAAGTCGGCAAAGATTTATTTGTGTCCCTCTGATGAGTTGCCCGCAAGGACCCCGTTTTTTAGAAGTGTTGGTCCAATACACCCTCTAGAGGCAGGGGATTCAGACTGGGCTGCTTTGCGGCCCCCGATCTGGGGCAGCAGCTGTGGTCGACCTGTGGTCAGGGCAGGAGCCTCTCCGCGTTGGTCCCAGGGACCCATCTGCCTGCGAACTTCGGTCACCTGGCAGGAAGGTACGATGCCCAGTCCTATGGTTAGCTGTGCAGAGAGGTGTACTGCGAGGACACGTTCCACACACACTTCAACAAAGAGGTCCGCCTGAGTGGAAAGGTGAGTGTTTGGGAAGCTGTGCGGACAAAGAAGGTGCCCTTTGGCCTGGGCCAAATGCTTGTGACACACCCCTGGCCCTGCCGGCCTCTGAGGGCCCTGCCCTGGGCCCCCTGCTCCTCTGCCCTTTGTTCAGTCACAGCAGAGATGGCCACACACACTCCCTCAGTTAGGGCAGTGTTCCAAACTCCTTCAGCCCCGCCCCCTCTCCGCAGGTTACCATGGACTACCGATGCTGCATTCTGAGGCCAGGGCGTTCCGAGAATGCCAAGGGCAGACATGATGCCCTTCAATGATTTCCTCTTGTTTCAGTTTTGGTCAACTTTAGGAGCTAGGATATAGTCCGCTTTACAGAAATCTTCAAATTTACTGGCATTTCATATATTCTCTGCTATAACATTGTCCTGATTCTTTCTGTATATTCTTTACTTATGTTTTTGTTTTCCTTAACCAAAGTGTGTCTTTTAAATCTTTTCAAAGAATATTCTTTGGACTTACTAAATCACCTCAATTTTATACGTTTTCTTTTGTATTAAGTTCTGCTCATATCTTTATTTATATTTTTTCTATGTTCTCAGGGTTTGTTGATTTGATCATCTGATGTCAATTAAAACACTTGGTTATTCATTTTAATAAATCTTTTTCCTTATAAAGATTTGAACTTTGGAAGATTCCAGCTTACTTGTAAGTTTCTAAGGGTCAGGTCCTCTCCATTGTTGCTGGCCTAAGGCTTAGTTCACCCTATAGCAATGTATATACTGACATATTTTCCCCTCGACTTTCTGTGATTCCCTACATCTCTCCTTTCTTTGCAGACAAGCCATTTGAAATACCCTTAACTTATTTCACAGCCAATAAGTCTTTGAAATAATGTGTATTCTTGAGAGAAATCTTCTTATATCATTAGGCAGAAAATCTGACCTGCCATAGTTTTCAAAACAGCATAATTTCACTCTTCTCAATGATTAATCTGTTGTATTACAAAACCTTTGAGTATTTAGCTTTATCAATGACATGTACTTTCCAAATGTTTTAGAGATCCTACCAGTTTTTGAAAACATCCTTGTTCCTTGTTTCAGATCCAGGTTTATGTATATTTTCTGCCTTGCACCTGATTATTCCAACATCTGATGGATGGCCTTGGGAAACTAATTCTCATATTGATTGTTTTTGCTGATTGTCTCCCCTTGTAGCTGATTTCTTCATTATTGTGTAAATTTAGATCATGAGCTCATGTTTAGCTAAACAGCTGACATTGTAACAGGCTTAAGTGTGAACGCTCGTAAGCTTCAGGAGAAAGTCTGCAAAGATTTATTTTTGTCCCTCTGATGAGTTGCCCGCAAGGACCCCATTTTTTAGAAGTGTTGGTCCAATACTCCCTCTAGAGGCAGGGGATTCAGACTGGGCTGCTTTGCGGCCCCCGATCTGGGGCAGCAGCTGTGGTCGACCTGTGGTCAGGGCAGGAGCCTCTCTGCGTTGGTCCCAGGGACCCATCTGCCTGCGAACTTCGGTCACCTGGCAGGAAGGTACGATGCCCAGTCCTATGTTTAGCTGTGCAGCGAGGTGTACTGCGAGGACACGTTCCACACACACTTCAACAAAGAGGGCGGCCTGAGTGGAAAGGTGAGTGTTCGGGAAGCTGTGCGGACAAAGAAGGTGCCCTTTGGCCTGGGCCAAATGCTTGTGACACACCTCTGGGTCTGCCGGGCTATGAGGGCCCTGCCCTGGGCCCCCTGCTCCTCTGCCCTCTGTTCAGTCACAGCAGAGATGGCCACACCCACTCCCTCAGTTAGGGCAGTGTTCCAACCTCCTTCAGCCCCGCCCCCTCTCCTCAGGTTTCCATGGACTACCGATGCTGCATTCTGAGGCCAGGGCGTTCCGAGAATGCCAAGGGCAGACATGATGCCCTTCAATGATTTCCTCTTGTGTCAGTTTTGGTCAACTTTAGGAGCTAGTATATGGTCCCCTTTACAGAAATGTTCAAATTTACTGGCATTTCATATATTCTCTGCTATAACATTGTCCTGATTCTTTCTGTATATTCTTTACTTATGTTTTTGTTTTCCTTAATCAAAGTGTGTCTTTTAAATCTTTTCAAAGAATATTCTTTGGACTTACTAAATCACCTCAATTTTATACGTTTTCTTTTGTATTAAGTTCTGCTCATATCTTTATTTATATTTTTTCTATGTTCTCAGGGTTTGTTGTTTTGATCATCTGATGTCAATTAAAACACTTGGTTATTCATTTTAATAAATCTTTTTACTTAGAAAGATTTGAACTTTGGAAGATTCCAGCTTACTTGTAAGTTTCTAAGGGTCAGGTCCTCTCCATTGTTGCTGGCCTAAGGCTTAGTTCACCCTATAGCAATGTATATATTGACATATTTTCCCCTCGACTTTCTGTGATTCCCTACATCTCTCCTTTCTTTGCAGACAAGCCATTTGAAATACCCTTAACTTATTTCACAGACAATAAGTCTTTGAAATAATGTGTATTTTTGAGAGAAATCTTCTTATATCATTAGGCAGAAAATCTGACCTGCCATAGTTTTCAAAACAGCATAATTTCACTCTTCTCAATGATTAATCTGTTGTATTACAAAACCTTTGAGTATTTAGCTTTATCAATGACATGTACTTTACAAATGTTTTAGAGATCCTACCAGTCTTTGAAAACATCCTTGTTCCTTGTTTCAGATCCAGGTTTATGTATATTTTCTGCCTTGCACCTGATTATTCCAACATCTGATGGATGGCCTTGGGAAACTAATTCTCATATTGATTGTTTTTGCTGATTGTCTCCCCTTGTAGCTGATTTCTTCATTATTGTGTAAATTTAGATCATGAGCTCATGTTTAGCTAAACAGCTGACATTGTAACAGGCTTAAGTGTGAACGCTCGTAAGCTTCAGGAGAAAGTCGGCAAAGATTTATTTGTGTCCCTCTGATGAGTTGCCCGCAAGGACCCCATTTTTTAGAAGTGTTGGTCCAATACTCCCTCTAGAGGCAGGGGATTCAGACAGGGCTGCTTTGCGGCCCCCGATCTGGGGCAGTGGCTGTGGTCGACCTGTGGTCAGGGCAGGAGCCTCTCCGCGTTGGTCCCAGGGACCCATCTGCCTGCGAACTTCAGTCACCTGGCAGGAAGGTATGATGCCCAGTACTATGGTTAGCTGTGCAGAGAGGTGTACTGCGAGGACACGTTCCACACACAGTTCAACAAAGAGGGCGGCATGAGTGGAAAGGTGAGTGTTCGGGAAGCTGTGGGGACAACAAGGCGCCCTTTGGCCTGGGCCAAATGCTTGTGACACACCCCTGGTCCTCCGGCCTCTGAGGGCCCTGCCCTGGGCCCCCTGCTCCTCTGCCCTTTGTTCAGTCACAGCAGAGATGGCCACACACACTCCCTCAGTTAGGGCAGTGTTCCAACCTCCTTCAGCCCCGCCCCCTCTCCTCAGGTTACCATGGACTACCGATGCTGCATTCTGAGGCCAGGGCGTTCCGAGAATGCCAAGGGCAGACATGATGCCCTTCAATGATTTCCTCTTGTTTCAGTTTTGGTCAACTTTAGGAGCTAGGATATGGTCCCCTTTACAGAAATCTTCAAATTTACTGGCATTTCATATATTCTCTGCTATAACATTGTCCTGATTCTTTCTGTATATTCTTTACTTATGTTTTTGTTTTCCTTAATCAAAGTGTGTCTTTTAAATCTTTTCAAAGAATATTCTTTGTACTTACTAAATCACCTCAATTTTATACGTTTTCTGTTGTATTAAGTTCTGCTCATATCTTTATTTATATTTTTCTATGTTCTCAGGGTTTGTTGTTTTGATCATCTGATGTCAATTAAAACACTTGGTTATTCATTTTAATAAATCTTTTTCCTTATAAAGATTTGAACTTTGGAAGATTCCAGCTTACTTGTAAGTTTCTAAGGGTCAGGTCCTCTCCACTGTTGCTGGCCTAAGGCTTAGTTCACCCTATAGCAATGTATATATTGACATATTTTCCCCTCGACTTTCTGTGATTCCCTACATCTCTCTTTTCTTTGCAGACAAGCCATTTGAAATACCCTTAACTTATTTCACAGCCAATAAGTCTTTGAAATAATGTGTATTTTTGAGAGAAATCTTCTTATATCATTAGGCAGAAAATCTGACCTGCCATAGTTTTCAAAACAGCATAATTTCACTCTTCTCAATGATTAATCTGTTGTATTACAAAACCTTTGATTATTTAGCTTTATCAATGACATGTACTTTACAAATGTTTTAGAGATCCTACCAGTCTTTGAAAACATCCTTGTTCCTTGTTTCAGATCCAGGTTTATGTATATTTTCTGCCTTGCACCTGATTATTCCAACATCTGATGGATGGCCTTGGGAAACTAATTCTCATATTGATTGTTTTTGCTGATTGTCTCCCCTTGTAGCTGATTTCTTCATTATTGTGTAAATTTAGATCATGAGCTCATGTTTAGCTAAACAGCTGACATTGTAACAGGCTTAAGTGTGAACGCTCGTAAGCTTCAGGAGAAAGTCGGCAAATATTTATTTGTGTCCCTCTGATGAGTTGCCCGCAAGGACCCCATTTTTTAGAAGTGTTGGTCCAATACTCCCTCTAGAGGCAGGGGATTCAGACTGGGCTGCTTTGCGGCCCCCGATCTGGGGCAGCGGCTGTGGTCGACCTGTGGTCAGGGCAGGAGCCTCTCCGCGTTGGTCCCAGGGACCCATCTGCCTGCGAACTTCGGTCACCTGGCAGGAAGGTACGATGCCCAGTCCTATGGTTAGCTGTGCAGAGAGGTGTACTGCGAGGACACGTTCCACACACACTTCAACAAAGAGGGCGGCCTGAGTGGAAAGGTGAGTGTTTGGGAAGCTGTGCAGACAAAGAAGGTGCCCTTTGGCCTGGGCCAAATGCTTGTGACACACCCCTGGGCCTGCCGGCCTCTGAGGGCCCTGCCCTGGGCCCCCTGCTCCCCTGCCCTTTGTTAAGTCACAGCAGAGATGGCCACACCCACTCCCTCAGTGAGGGCAGTGTTCCAACCTCCTTCAGCCCCGCCCCCTCTCCACAGGTTACCATGGACTACCGATGCTGCATTCTGAGGCCTGGGCATTCCGAGAATGCCAAGGGCAGACATGATGCCCTTCAATGATTTCCTCTTGTTTCAGTTTTGGTCAACTTTAGGAGCTAGGATATGGTCCCCTTTACAGAAATGTTCAAATTTACTGGCATTTCATATATTCTCGGCTATAACATAGTCCTGATTCTTTCTGTATATTCTTTACTTATGTTTTTGTTTTCCTTAATCAAAGTGTGTCTTTTAAATCTTTTCAAAGAATATTCTTTGGACTTACTAAATCACCTCAATTTTATACGTTTTCTTTTGTATTAAGTTCTGCTCATATCTTTATTTATATTTTTTCTATGTTCTCAGGGTTTGTTGTTTTGATCATCTGATGTCAATTAAAACACTTGGTTATTCATTTTAATAAATCTTTTTACTTATAAAGATATGAACTTTGGAAGATTCCAGCTTACTTGTAAGTTTCTAAGGGTCAGGTCCTCTCCATTGTTGCTGCCCTAAGGCTTAGTTCACCATATAGCAATGTATATATTGACATATTTTCCCCTCGACTTTCTGTGATTCCCTACATCTCACCTTTCTTTGCAGACAAGCCATTTGAAATACCCTTAACTTATTTCACAGCCAATAAGTCTTTGAAATAATGTGTATTTTTGAGAGAAATCTTCTTATATCATTAGGCAGAAAATCTGACCTGCCATAGTTTTCAAAACAGCATAATTTCACTCTTCTCAATGATTAATCTATTGTATTACAAAACCTTTGAGTATTTAGCTTTATCAATGACATGTACTTTACAAATGTTTTAGAGATCCTACCAGTCTTTGAAAACAGCCTTGTTCCTTGTTTCAGTTCCAGTTTTATGTATATTTTCTGCCTTGCACCTGATTATTCCAACATCTGATGGATGGCCTTGGGAAACTAATTCTCATATTGATTGTTTTTGCTAATTGTCTCCCCTTGTAGCTGATTTCTTCATTATTGTGTAAATTTAGATCATGAGCTCATGTTTAGCTAAACAGCTGACATTGTAACAGGCTTAAGTGTGAACACTCGTAAGCTTCAGGAGAAAGTCTGCAAAGATTTATTTTTGTCCCTCTGATGAGTTGCCCGCAAGGACCCCATTTTTTAGAAGTGTTGGTCCTATACTCCCTCTAGAGGCAGGGGATTCAGACTGGGCTGCTTTGCGGCCCCCGATCTGGGGCAGCGGCTGTGGTCGACCTGTGGTCAGGGCAGGAGCCTCTCCGCGTTGGTCCCAGGGACCCATCTGCCTGCGAACTTCGGTCACCTGGCAGGAAGGTACGATACCCAGTCCAATGGTTAGCTGTGCAGCGACGTGTACTGCGAGGACACGTTCCACACACACTTCAACAAAGAGGGCGGCCTGAGTGGAAAGGTGAGTGTTTGGGAAGCTGTGCGGACAAAGAAGGTGCCCTTTGGCCTGGGCCAAATTCTTGTGACACACCCCTGGGCCTCCTGGGCTCTGAGGGCCCTGCCCTGGGCCCCCTGCTCCCCTGCCCTTTGTTCAGTCACAGCAGAGATGGCCACACCCACTCCCTCAGTGAGGGCAGTGTTCCAACCTCCTTCAGCCCCGCCCCCTCTCCGCAGGTTACCATGGACTACCGATGCTGCATTCTGAGGCCAGGGCGTTCCGAGAATGCCAAGGGCAGACATGATGACCTTCAATGATTTCCTCTTGTGTCAGTTTTGGTCAACTTTAGGAGCTAGGAAATGGTCCCCTTTACAGAAATATTCAAATTAACTGGCATTTCATATATTCTCTGCTATAACATTGTCCTGATTCTTTCTGTATATTCTTTACTTATGTTTTTGTTTTCCTTAATCAAAGTGTGTCTTTTAAATCTTTTCAAAGAATATTCTTTGGACTTACTAAATCACCTCAATTTTATACGTTTTCTGTTGTATTAAGTTCTGCTCATATCTTTATTTATATTTTTTCTATGTTCTCAGGGTTTGTTGTTTTGATCATCTGATGTCAATTAAAACACTTGGTTATTCATTTTAATAAATCTTTTTACTTAGAAAGATTTGAACTTTTGAAGATTCCAGCTTACTTGTAAGTTTCTAAGGGACAGGTCCTCTCCATTGTTGCTGGCCTAAGGCTTAGTTCACCATATAGCAATGTATATATTGACATATTTTCCCATCGACTTTCTGTGATTCCCTACATCTCACCTTTCTTTGCAGACAAGCCATTTGAAATACCCTTAACTTATTTCACAGCCAATAAGTATTTGAAATAATGTGTATTTTTGAGAGAAATCTTCTTATATCATTAGGCAGAAAATCTGACCTGCCATAGATTTCAAAACAGCATAATTTCACTCTTCTCAATGATTAATCTGTTGTATTACACAACCTTTGAATATTTAGCTTTATCAATGACATGTACTTTACAAATGTTTTAGAGATCCTACCAGTTTTTGAAAACATCCTTGTTCCTTGTTTCAGTTCCTGTTTTATGTATATTTTCTGCCTTGCACCTGATTATTCCAACATCTGACGGATGGCCTTGGGAAACTAATTCTCATATTGATTGTTTTTGCTGATTGTCTCCACTTGTAGCTGATTTCTTCATTATTGTGTAAATTTAGATCATGAGCTCATATTTAGCTAAACAGATGACATTGTAACAGGCTTAAGTGTGAACGCTCGTAAGCTTCAGGAGAAAGTCGGCAAAGATTTATTTGTGTCCCTCTGATGAGTTGCCAGCAAGGACCCCATTTTTTAGAAGTGTTGGTCCAATACTCCCTCTAGAGGCAGGGGATTCAGACTGGGCTGCTTTGCGGCCCCCGATCTGGGGCAGCAGCTGTGGTCGACCTGTGGTCAGGGCAGGAGCCTCTCCGCGTTGGTCCTAGGGACCCATCTGTCTGCGAACTTCGGTCACCTGGCAGGAAGGTACAATGCCCAGTCCTATGGTTAGCTGTGCAGCGAGGTGTACTGCGAGGACACGTTGCACACACACTTCAACGAAGAGGGCGGCCTGAGTGGAAATGTGAGTGTTTGGGAAGCTGTGCGGACAAAGAAGGTGCCCTTTGGCCTGGGCCAAATGCTTGTTACACACCCCTGGGCCTGCCGGCTTCTGAGGGCCCTGCACTGGGCCCCCTGCTCCCCTGCCCTTTGTTCAGTCACAGCAGAGATGGCCACACCCACTCCCTCAGTGAGGGCAGTGTTCCAACCTCCTTCAGCCTCGCCCCCTCTCCGCAGGTTACCATGGACTACCGATGCTGCATTCTGAGGCCAGGGCGTTCCGAGAATGCCAAGGGCAGACATGATGACCTTCAATGATTTCCTCTTGTGTCAGTTTTGGTCAATTTTAGGAGCTAGGAAATGGTCCCCTTTACAGAAATGTTCAAATTTACTGGCATTTCATATATTCTCTGCTATAACATAGTCCTGATTCTTTCTGTATATTCTTTACTTATGTTTTTGTTTTCCTTAATCAAAGTGTGTCTTTTAAATCTTTTCAAAGAATATTCTTTGGACTTACTAAATCACCTCAATTTTATACGTTTTCTGTTGTATTAAGTTCTGCTCATATCTCTATTTTTATTTTTTCTGTGTTCTCAGGGTTTGTTGTTTTGATCATCTGATGTCAATTAAAACACTTGGTTATTCATTTTAATAAATCTTTTTACTTAGAACGATTTGAAAGTTTGAAGATTCCAGCTTACTTGTAAGTTTCTAAGCGTCAGGTCCTCTCCATTGTTGCTGGCCTAAGGCTTAGTTCACCATATAGCAATGTATATATTGACATATTTTCCCCTCGACTTTCTGTGATTCCCTACATCTCTCCTTTCTTTGCAGACAAGCCATTTGAAATACCCTTAACTTATTTCACAGCCAATAAGTCTTTGAAATAATGTGTATTTTTGAGAGAAATCTTCTTATATCATTAGGCAGAAAATCTGACCTGCCATAGTTTTCAAAACAGCATAATTTCACTCTTCTCAATGATTAATCTGTTTTATTACAAAACCTTTGAGTATTTAGCTTTATCAATGACATGTACTTTATAAATGTTTTAGAGATCCTACCAGTCTTTGAAAACATCCTTGTTCCTTGTTTCAGATCCAGGTTTATGTATATTTTCTGCCTTGCACCTGATTATTCCAACATCTGATGGATGGCCTTGGGAAACTAATTCTCATATTGATTGTTTTTGCTGATTGTCTCCACTTGTATCTGATTTCTTCATTATTGTGTAAATTTAGATCATGAGCTCATGTTTAGCTAAACAGCTGACATTGTAACAGGCTTAAGTGTGAACGCTCGTAAGCTTCAGGAGAAAGTCGGCAAAGATTTATTTGTGTCCCTCTGATGAGTTGCCCGCAAGGACCCCATTTTTTAGAAGTGTTGGTCCAATACTCCCTCTAGAGGCAGGGGATTCAGACTGGGCTGCTTTGCGGCCCCCGATCTGGGGCAGCGGCTGTGGTCGACCTGTGGTCAGGGCAGGAGCCTCTCCGCGTTGGTCCCAGAGACCCATCTGCCTGTGAACTTCGGTCACCTGGCAGGAAGTTACGATGCCCAGTCCTATGGTTAGCTGTGCAGAGAGGTGTACTGCGAGGACACGTTCCACACACACTTCAACAAAGAGGGCGGCCTGAGTGGAAAGTTGAGTGTTTGGGAAGCTGTGCGGACAAAGAAGTTGCCCTTTGGCCTGGGCCAAATGCTTGTGACACACCCCTGGGCCTGCCGGCCTCTGAGGGCCCTGCCCTGGGCCCCCTGCTCCCCTGCCCTTTGTTCAGTCACAGCAGAGATGGCCACACCCACTCCCTCAGTGAGGGCAGTGTTCCAACCTCCTTCAGCCCCGCCCCCTCTCCGCAGGTTACCATGGACTACCGATGCTGCATTCTGAGGCCAGGGCATTCCGAGAATGCCAAGGGCAGACATGATGACCTTCAATGATTTCCTCTTGTGTCAGTTTTGGTCAACTTTAGGAGCTAGGAAATGGTCCCCTTTACAGAAATGTTCAAATTTACTGGCATTTCATATATTCTCTGCTATAACATTGTCCTGATCCTTTCTGTATATTCTTTACTTATGTTTTTGTTTTCCTTAATCAAAGTGTGTCTTTTAAATCTTTTCAAAGAATATTCTTTGGACTTACTAAATCACCTCAATTTTATACGTTTTCTTTTGTATTAAGTTCTGCTCATATCTTTATTTATATTTTTTCTATGTTCTCAGGGTTTGTGGTTTTGATCATCTGATGTCAATTAAAACACTTGGTTATTCATTTTAATAAATCTTTTTACTTATAAAGATTTGAACTTTGGAAGATTCCAGCTTACTTGTAAGTTTCTAAGGGTCAGGTCCTCTCCATTGTTGCTGGCCTAAGGCTTAGTTCACCTTATAGCAATGTATATATTGACATATTTTCCCCTCGACTTTCTGTGATTCCCTACATCTCACCTTTCTTTGCAGACAAGCCATTTGAAATACCCTTAACTTATTTCACAGCCAATAAGTCTTTGAAATAATGTGTATTTTTGAGAGAAATCTTCTTATATCATTAGGCAGAAAATCTGACCTGCCATAGTTTTCAAAACAGCATAATTTCACTCTTCTCAGTGATTAATCTGTTGTATTACACAACCTTTGAGTATTTAGCTTTATCAATGACATGTACTTTTCAAATGTTTTAGAGATCCTACCAGTCTTTGAAAACATCCTTGTTCCTTGTTTCAGTTCCAGTTTTATGTATATTTTCTGCCTTGCACCTGATTATTCCAACATCTGATGGATGGCCTTGGGAAACTAATTCTCATATTGTTTGTTTTTGCTGTTTGTCTCCCCTTGTAGCTGATTTCTTCATTATTGTGTAAATTTAGATCATGAGCTCATGTTTAGCTAAACAGCTGACATTGTAAAAGGCTTAAGTGTGAACGCTCGTAAGCTTCAGGAGAAAGTCTGCAAAGATTTATTTTTGTCCCTCTGATGAGTTGCCCGCAAGGACCCCATTTTTTAGAAGTGTTGGTCCAATACTCCCTCTAGAGGCAGGGGATTCAGACTGGGTTGCTTTGCGGCCCCCGATCTGGGGCAGCAGCTGTGGTCGACCTGTGGTCAGGGCAGGAGCCTCTCTGCGTTGGTCCCAGGGACCCATCTGCCTGCGAACTTCGGTCACCTGGCAGGAAGGTACGATGCCCAGTCCTATGGTTAGCTGTGCAGCGAGGTGTACTGCGAGGACACGTTCCACACACACTTCAACAAAGAGGGCGGCCTGAGGGGAAAGGTGAGTGTTTGGGAAGCTGTGCGGACAAAGAAGGTGCCCTTTGGCCTGGGCCAAATGCTTGTGACACACCCCTGGGCCTGCCGGCCTCTGAGGGCCCAGCCCTGGGCCCCCTGCTCCTCTGCCCTTTGTTCAGTCACAGCAGAGATGGCCACACACACTCCCTCAGTGAGGGCAGTGTTCCAACCTCCTTCAGCCCCGCCCCCTCTCCGCAGGTTACCATGGACTACCGATGCTGCATTCTGAGGCCAGGGCGTTCCGAGAATGCCAAGGGCAGACATGATGACCTTCAATGATTTCCTCTTGTGTCAGTTTTGGTCAATTTCAGGAGCTAGGAAATGGTCCCCTTTACAGAAATGTTCAAATTTACTGGCATTTCATATATTCTCTGCTATATCATTGTCCTGATTCTTTCTGTATATTCTTTACTTATGTTTTTGTTTTCCTTAATCAAAGTGTGTCTTTTAAATCTTTTCAAAGAATATTCTTTGGACTTACTAAATCACCTCAATTTTATACGTTTTCTGTTGTATTAAGTTCTGCTCATATCTCTATTTTTATTTTTTCTATGTTCTCAGGGTTTGTTGTTTTGATCATCTGATGTCAATTAAAACACTTGGTTATTCATTTTAATAAATCTTTTTACTTAGAACGATTTGAAAGTTTGAAGATTCCAGCTTACTTGTAAGTTTCTAAGCGTCAGGTCCTCTCCATTGTTGCTGGCCTAAGGCTTAGTTCACCATATAGCAATGTATATATTGACATAATTTCCCCTCGACTTTCTGTGATTCCCTACAACTCTCCTTTCTTTGCAGACAAGCCATTTGAAATACCCTTAACTTATTTCACAGCCAATAAGTCTTTGAAATAATGTGTATTTTTTAGAGAAATCTTCTTATATCATTAGGCAGAAAATCTGACCTGCCATAGTTTTCTAAACAGCATAATTTCACTCTTCTCAATGATTAATCTGTTGTATTACAAAACCTTTGAGTATTTAGCTTTATCAATGACATGTACTTTATAAATGTTTTAGAGATCCTACCAGTCTTTGAAAACATCCTTGTTCCTTGTTTCAGATCCAGGTTTATGTATATTTTCTGCCTTGCACCTGATTATTCCAACATCTGATGGATGGCCTTGGGAAACTAATTCTCATATTGATTGTTTTTGCTGATTGTCTCCCCTTGTAGCTGATTTCTTCATTATTGTGTAAATTTAGATCATGAGCTCATGTTTAGCTAAACAGCTGACATTGTAACAGGCTTAAGTGTGAACGCTGGTAAGCTTCAGGAGAAAGTCGGCAAATATTTATTTGTGTCCCTCTGATGAGTTGCCCGCAAGGACCCCATTTTTTAGAAGTGTTGGTCCAACACTCCCTCTAGAGGCAGGGGATTCAGACTGGGCTGCTTTGCGGCCCCCGATCTGGGGTAGCGGCTGTGGTCGACCTGTGGACAGGGCAGGAGCCTCTCCGCGTTGGTCCCAGGGACCCATCTGCCTGTGAACTTCGGTCACGTGGCAGGAAGGTACGATGCCCAGTCCTATGGTTAGCTGTGCAGAGAGGTGTACTGCGAGGACACGTTCCACACACACTTCAACAAAGAGGGCGGCCTGAGTGGAAAGTTGAGTGTTTGGGAAGCTGTGCGGACAAAGAAGGTGCCCTTTGGCCTGGGCCAAATGCTTGTGACACACCCCTGGGCCTGCCGGCCTCTGAGGGCCCTGCCCTGGGCCCCCTGCTCCCCTGCCCTTTGTTCAGTCACAGCAGAGATGGCCACACCCACTCCCTCAGTGAGGGCAGTGTTCCAACCTCCTTCAGCCCCGCCCCCTCTCCGCAGGTTACCATGGACTACCGATGCTGCATTCTGAGGCCAGGGCATTCCGAGAATGCCAAGGGCAGACATGATGACCTTCAATGATTTCCTCTTGTGTCAGTTTTGGTCAACTTTAGGAGCTAGGAAATGGTCCCCTTTACAGAAATGTTCAAATTTACTGGCATTTCATATATTCTCTGCTATAACATTGTCCTGATCCTTTCTGTATATTCTTTACTTATGTTTTTGTTTTCCTTAATCAAAGTGTGTCTTTTAAATCTTTTCAAAGAATATTCTTTGGACTTACTAAATCACCTCAATTTTATACGTTTTCTTTTGTATTAAGTTCTGCTCATATCTTTATTTATATTTTTTCTATGTTCTCAGGGTTTGTTGTTTTGATCATCTGATGTCAATTAAAACACTTGGTTATTCATTTTAATAAATCTTTTTACTTATAAAGATTTGAACTTTGGAAGATTCCAGCTTACTTGTAAGTTTCTAAGGGTCAGGTCCTCTCCATTGTTTCTGCCCTAAGGCTTAGTTCACCATATAGCAATGTATATATTGACATATTTTCCCCTCGACTTTCTGTGATTCCCTACATCTTACCTTTCTTTGCAGACAAGCCATTTGAAATACCCTTAACTTATTTCACAGCCAATAAGTCTTTGAAATAATGTGTATTTTTGAGAGAAATCTTCTTATATCATTAGGCAGAAAATCTGACCTGCCATAGTTTTCAAAACAGCATAATTTCACTCTTCTCAATGATTAATCTGTTGTATTACAAAACCTTTGAGTATTTAGCTTTATCAATGACATGTACTTTTCAAATGTTTTAGAGATCCTACCAGTCTTTGAAAACAGCCTTGTTCCTTGTTTCAGTTCCAGTTTTATGTATATTTTCTGCCTTGCACCTGATTATTCCAACATCTGATGGATGGCCTTGGGAAACTAATTCTCATATTGATTGTTTTTGCTAATTGTCTCCCCTTGTAGCTGATTTCTTCATTATTGTGTAAATTTAGATCATGAGCTCATGTTTAGCTAAACAGCTGACATTGTAACAGGCTTAAGTGTGAACGCTCGTAAGCTTCAGGAGAAAGTCTGCAAAGATTTATTTTTGTCCCTCTGATGAGTTGCCCGCAAGGACCCCATTTTTTAGAAGTGTTGGTCCAATACTCCCTCTAGAGGCAGGGGATTCAGACTGGGCTGCTTTGCGGCCCCCGATCTGGGGCAGCAGCTGTGGTCGACCTGTGGTCAGGGCAGGAGCCTCTCTGCGTTGGTCCCAGGGACCCATCTGCCTGCGAACTTCGGTCACCTGGCAGTAAGGTACGATGCCCAGTCCTATGGTTAGCTGTGCAGCGAGGTGTACTGCGAGGACACGTTCCACACACACTTCAACAAAGAGGGCGGCCTGAGTGGAAAGGTGAGTGTTTGGGAAGCTGTGCGGACAAAGAAGGTGCCCTTTGGCCTGGGCCAAATGCTTGTGACACACCCCTGGGCCTGCCGGGCTATGAGGGCCCTGCCCTGGGCCCCCTGCTCCTCTGCCCTTTGTTCCGTCACAGCAGAGATGGCCACACACACTCCCTCAGTTAGGGCAGTGTTCCACCTCCTTCAGCCCCGCCCCCTCTCCTCAGGTTACCATGGACTACCGATGCTGCATTCTGAGGCCAGGGAGTTCCGAGAATGCCAAGGGCAGACATGATGCCCTTCAATGATTTCCTCTTGTTTCAGTTTTGGTCAACTTTAGGAGCTAGGATATGGTCCCCTTTACAGAAATCTTCAAATTTACTGGCATTTCATATATTCTCTGCTATAACATTGTCCTGATTCTTTCTGTATATTCTTTACTTATGTTTTTGTTTTCCTTAATCAAAGTGTGTCTTTTAAATCTTTTCAAAGAATATTCTTTGGACTTACTAACTCACCTCAATTTTATACGTTTTCTGTTGTATTAAGTTCTGCTCATATCTTTATTTATATTTTTTCTATGTTCTCAGGGTTTGTTGTTTTGATCATCTGATGTCAATTAAAACACTTGGTTATTAATTTTAATAAATCTTTTTCCTTATAAAGATTTGAACTTTGGAAGATTCCAGCTTACTTGTAAGTTTCTAAGGGTCAGGTCCTCTCCATTGTTGCTGGCCTAAGGCTTAGTTCACCCTATAGCAATGTATATATTGACATATTTTCCCCTCGACTTTCTGTGATTCCCTACATCTCTCCTTTCTTTGCAGACAAGCCATTTGAAATACCCTTAACTTATTTCACAGCCAATAAGTCTTTGAAATAATGTGTATTTTTGAGAGAAATCTTCTTATATCATTAGGCAGAAAATCTGACCTGCCATAGTTTTCAAAACAGCATAATTTCACTCCTCTCAATGATTAATCTGTTGTATTACAAAACCTTTGAGTATTTAGCTTTATCAATGACATGTACTTTACAAATGTTTTAGAGATCCTACCAGTCTTTGAAAACATCCTTGTTCCTTGTTTCAGATCCAGGTTTATGTGTATTTTCTGCCTTGCACCTGATTATTCCAACATCTGATGGATGGCCTTGGGAAACTAATTCTCATTTTGATTGTTTTTGCTGATTGTCTCCCCTTGTAGCTGATTTCTTCATTATTGTGTAAATTTAGATCATGAGCTCATGTTTAGCTAAACACCTGACATTGTAACAGGCTTAAGTGTGAACACTCGTAAGCTTCAGGAGAAAGTCGGCAAAGATTTATTTGTGTCCTTCTGATGAGTTGCCCGCAAGGACCCCATTTTTTAGAAGTGTTGGTCCAATACTCCCTCTAGAGGCAGGGGATTCAGACTGGGCTGCTTTGCGGCCCCCGATCTGGGGCAGCGGCTTTGGTCGACCTGTGGTCAGGGCAGGAGCCTCTCCGCGTTGGTCCCAGGGACCCATCTGCCTGCGAACTTCAGTCACCTGGCAGGAAGGTACGATGCCCAGTCCTATGGTTAGCTGTGTAGCGAGGTGTACTACGAGGACACGTTCCACACACACTTCAACAAAGAGGGCGGCCTGAGTGGAAAGGTGAGTGTTTGGGAAGCTGTGCGGACAAAGAAGGTGCCCTTTGGCCTGGGCCAAATGCTTGTGACACACCCCTGGGCCTGCCGGCCTCTGAGGGCCCTGCCCTGGGCCCCCTGCTCCCCTGCCCTTTGTTCAGTCACAGCAGAGATGGCCACACCCACTCCCTCAGTGAGGGCAGTGTTCCAACCTCCTTCAGCCCCGCCCTCTCTCCACAGGTTACCATGGACTACCGATGCTGCATTCTGAGGCCAGGGCGTTTCGAGAATGCCAAGGGCAGACATGATGCCCTTCAATGATTTCCTCTTGTGTCAGTTTTGGTCAACTTTAGGAGCTAGGATATGGTCCCCTTTACAGAAATGTTCAAATTTACTGGCATTTCATATATTCTCTGCTATAACATTGTCCTGATTCTTTCTGTATATTCTTTACTTATGTTTTTGTTTTCCTTAATCAAAGTGTGTCTTTTAAATCTTTTCAAAGAATATTCTTTGGACTTACTAAATCACCTCAATTTTATACGTTTTCTTTTGTATTAAGTTCTGCTCATATCTTTATTTATATTTTTTCTATGTTCTCAGGGTTTGTTGTTTTGATCATCTGATGTCAATTAAAACACTTGGTTATTCATTTTAATAAATCTTTTTACTTATAAAGATATGAACTTTGGAAGATTCCAGCTTACTTGTAACTTTCTAAGGGTCAGGTCCTCTCCATTGTTGCTGGCCTAAGGCTTAGTTCTCCATATAGCAATGTATATATTGACATATTTTCCCCTCGACTTTCTGTGATTCCCTACATCTCACATTTCTTTGCAGACAAGCCATTTGAAATACCCTTAACTTATTTCACAGCCAATAAGTCTTTGAAATAATGTGTATTTTTGAGAGAAATCTTCTTATATCATTAGGCAGAAAATCTGACCTGCCATAGTTTTCAAAACAGCATAATTTCACTCTTCTCAATGATTAATCTATTGTATTACAAAACCTTTGAGTATTTAGCTTTATCAATGACATGTACTTTACAAATGTTTTAGAGATCCTACCCGTCTTTGAAAACAGCCTTGTTCCTTGTTTCAGTTCCAGTTTTATGTATATTTTCTGCCTTGCACCTGATTATTCCAACATCTGATGGATGGCCTTGGGAAACTAATTCTCATATTGATTGTTTTTGCTAATTGTCTCCCCTTGTAGCTGATTTCTTCATTATTGTGTAAATTTAGATCATGAGCTCATGTTTAGCTAAACAGCTGACATTGTAACAGGCTTAAGTGTGAACGCTCGTAAGCTTCAGGAGAAAGTCTGCAAAGATTTATTTTTGTCCCTCTGATGAGTTGCCCACAAGGACCCCATTTTTTAGAAGTGTTGGTCCTATACTCCCTCTAGAGGCAGGGGATTCAGACTGGGCTGCTTTGCGGCCCCCGATCTGGGTCAGCAGCTGTGGTCGACCTGTGGTCAGGGCAGGAGCCTCTCCGCGTTGGTCCCAGGGACCCATCTGCCTGCGAACTTCGGTCACCTGGAAGGAAGGTACGATGCCCAGTCCTATGGTTAGCTGTGCAGAGAGGTGTACTGCGAGGACACGTTCCACTCACACTTCAACAAAGAGGGCGGCCTGAGTGGAAAGTTGAGTGTTTGGGAAGCTGTGCGGACAAACAAGGTGCCCTTTGGCCTGGGCCAAATGCTTGTGACACACCCCTGGGCCTGCCGGCCTCTGAGGGCCCTGCCCTGGGCCCCCTGCTCCCCTGCCCTTTGTTCAGTCACAGCAGAGATGGCCACACCCACTCCCTCAGTGAGGGCAGTGTTCCAACTTCCTTCAGCCCCGCCCCCTCTCCGCAGGTTACCATGGACTACCGATGCTGCATTCTGAGGCCAGGGCATTCCAAGAATGCCATGGGCAGACATGATGCCCTTCAATGATTTCCTCTTGTTTCAGTTTTGGGCAACTTTAGGAGCTAGAATATGGTCCCCTTTACAGAAATGTTCAAATTTACTGGCATTTCATATAGTCTCTGCTATAACATTGTCCTGATTCTTTCTGTATATTCTTTACTTATGTTTTTGTTTTCCTTAATCAAAGTGTGTCTTTTAAATCTTTTCAAAGAATATTCTTTGGACTTACTAAATCACCTCAATTTTATACGATTTCTTTTGTATTAAGTTCTGCTCATATCTTTATTTATAATTTTTCTATGTTCTCAGGGTTTGTGGTTTTGATCATCTGATGTCAATAAAAACACTTGGTTATTCATTTTAATAAATCTTTTTACTTATAAAGATTTGAACTTTGGAAGATTCCAGCTTACTTGTAAGTTTCTAAGGGTCAGGTCCTCTCCATTGTTGCTGCCCTAAGGCTTAGTTCACCATATAGCAATGTATATATTGACATATTTTCCCCTCGACTTTCTGTGATTCCCTACATCTCTCCTTTCTTTGCAGACAAGCCATTTGAAATACCCTTAACTTATTTCACAGCCAATAAGTCTTTGAAATAATGTGTATTTTTGAGAGAAATCTTCTTATATCATTAGGCAGAAAATCTGACCTGCCATAGTTTTCAAAACAGCATAATTTCACTCTTCTCAATGATTAATCTGTTGTATTACAAAACCTTTGAGTATTTAGCTTTATCAATGACATGTACTTTACAAATGTTTTAGAGATCCTACCAGTCTTTGAAAACATCCTTGTTCCTTGTTTCAGATCCAGGTTTATGTATATTTTCTGCCTTGCAACTGATTATTCCAACATCTGATGGATGGCCTTGGGAAACTAATTCTCATATTGATTGTTTTTGCTGATTGTCTCCCCTTGTAGCTGATTTCTTCATTATTGTGTAAATTTAGATCATGAGCTCATATTTAGCTAAACAGCTGACATTGTAACAGGCTTAAGTGTGAACGCTCGTAAGCTTCAGGAGAAAGTCGGCAAAGATTTATTTGTGTCCCTCTGATGAGTTGCCCGCAAGGACCCCATTTTTTAGAAGTGTTGGTCCAATACTCCCTCTAGAGGCAGGGGATTCAGACTGGGCTGCTTTGCGGCCCCCGATCTGGGGCAGCAGCTGTGCTCGACCTGTGGTCAGGGCAGGAGCCTCTCCGCGTTGGTCCCAGGGACCCATCTGCCTGCGAACTTCGGTCACCTGGCAGGAAGGTACGATACCCAGTCCAATGGTTAGCTGTGCAGCGACGTGTACTGCGAGGACACGTTCCACACACACTTCAACAAAGAGGGATGCCTGAGTGGAAAGGTGAGTGTTTGGGAAGCTGTGCGGACAAAGAAGGCACCCTTTGGCCAGGGCCAAATGCTTGTGACACACCCCTGGGCCTGCCGGCCTCTGAGGGCCCTGCCCTGGGCCCCCTGCTCCTCTGCCCTTTGTTCAGTCACAGCAGAGATGGCCACACACACTCCCTCAGTTAGGGCAGTGTTCCAACCTCCTTCAGCCCCGCCCCCTCTCCTCAGGTTACCATGGACTACCGATGCTGCATTCTGAGGCCAGGGCGTTCCGAGAATGCCAAGGGCAGACATGATGCCCTTCAATGATTTCCTCTTGTTTCAGTTTTGGTCAACTTTAGGAGCTAGGATATGGTCCCCTTTACAGAAATGTTCAAATTTACTGGCATTTCATATATTCTCTGCTATAACATTGTCCTGATTCTTTCTGTATATTCTTTACTTATGTTTTTGTTTTCCTTAATCAAAGTGTGTCTTTTAAATCTTTTCAAAGAATATTCTTTGGACTTACTAAATCACCTCAAATTTATACGTTTTCTTTTGTATTAAGTTCTGCTCATATCTTTATTTATATTTTTTCTATGTTCTCAGGGTTTGTTGTTTTGATCATCTGATGTCAATTAAAACACTTGGTTATTCATTTTAATAAATCTTTTTACTTATAAAGATTTGAACTTTGGAAGATTCCAGCTTACTTGTAAGTCTCTAAGTGTCAGGTCCTCTCCATTGTTGCTGCCCTAAGGCTTAGTTCACCATATAGCAATGTATATATTGACATATTTTCCCCTCGACTTTCTGTGATTCCCTACATCTCTCCTTTCTTTGCAGACAAGCCATTTGAAATACCCTTAACTTATTTCACAGCCAATAAGTCTTTGAAATAATGTGTATTTTTGAGAGAAATCTTCTTATATCATTAGGCAGAAAATGTGACCTGCCATGGTTTTCAAAACAGCATAATTTCACTCTTCTCAATGATTAATCTGTTGTATTACAAAACCTTTGAGTATTTAGCTTTATCAATGACATGTACTTTACAAATGTTTTAGAGATCCTACCAGTCTTTGAAAACATCCTTGTTCCTTGTTTCAGATCCAGGTTTATGTATATTTTCTGCCTTGCACCTGATTATTCAAACATCAGATGGATGGCCTTGGGAAACTAATTCTCTTATTGATTGTTTTTGCTGATTGTCTCCCCTTGTAGCTGATTTCTTCATTATTGTGTAAATTTAGATCATGAGCTCATGTTTAGCTAAACAGCTGACATTGTAACATGCTTAAGTGTGAACGCTCGTAAGCTTCAGGAGAAAGTCGGCAAATATATATTTGTGTCCCTCTGATGAGTTGCCCGCAAGGACCCCATTTTTTAGAAGTGTTGGTCCAATACTCCCTCTAGAGGCAGGGGATTCAGACTGGGCTGCTTTGCGGCCCCCGATCTGGGGCAGCAGCTGTGGTCGACCTGTGGTCATGGCAGGAGCCTCTCCACGTTGGTCCCAGGGACCCATCTGCCTGCGAACTTCGGTCACCTGGCAGGAAGGTACGATGCCCAGTCCTATGGTTAGCTGTGCAGAGAGGTGTACTGCGAGGACACGTTCCACACACAGTTCAACAAAGAGGGCGGCCTGAGTGTAAAGGTGAGTGTTTGGGAAGCTGTGCGGACAAAGAAGGTGCCCTTTGGCCTGGGCCAAATGCTTCTGACACACCCCTGGGCCTGCCGGCCTCTGAGGGCCCTGCCCTGGGCCCCCTGCTCCCCTGACCTTTGTTCAGTCACAGCAGAGATGGCCACACCCATTCCCTCAGTGAGGGCAGTGTTCCAACCTCCTTCAGCCCCGCCCCCTCTCCACAGGTTACCATGGACTACCGATGCTGCATTCTGAGGCCAGGGCGTTCCGAGAATGCCTAGGGCAGACATGATGCCCTTCAATGATTTCCTCTTGTGTCAGTTTTGGTCAACTTTAGGAGCTAGGATATGGTCCCCTTTACAGAAATGTTCAAATTTACTGGCATTTCATATATTCTCTGCTATAACATTGTCCTGATTCTTTCTGTATATTCTTTACTTATGTTTTTGTTTTCCTTAATCAAAGTGTGTCTTTTAAATCTTTTCAAAGAATATTCTTTGGACTTACTAAATCACCTCAATTTTATACGTTTTCTTTTGTATTAAGTTCTGCTCATATCTTTATTTATATTTTTTCTATGTTCTCAGGGTTTGTTGTTTTGATCATCTGATGTCAATTAAAACACTTGGTTATTCATTTTAATAAATCTTTTTACTTATAAAGATATGAACTTTGGAAGATTCCAGCTTACTTGTAACTTTCTAAGGGTCAGGTCCTCTCCATTGTTGCTGGCCTAAGGCTTAGTTCTCCATATAGCAATGTATATATTGACATATTTTCCCCTCGACTTTCTGTGATTCCCTACATCTCACCTTTCTTTGCAGACAAGCCATTTGAAATACCCTTAACTTATTTCACAGCCAATAAGTCTTTGAAATAATGTGTATTTTTGAGAGAAATCTTCTTATATCATTAGGCAGAAAATCTGACCTGCCATAGTTTTCAAAACAGCATAATTTCACTCTTCTCAATGATTAATCTATTGTATTACAAAACCTTTGAGTATTTAGCTTTATCAATGACATGTACTTTACAAATGTTTTAGAGATCCTACCCGTCTTTGAAAACAGCCTTGTTCCTTGTTTCAGTTCCAGTTTTATGTATATTTTCTGCCTTGCACCTGATTATTCCAACATCTGATGGATGGCCTTGGGAAACTAATTCTCATATTGATTGTTTTTGCTAATTGTCTCCCCTTGTAGCTGATTTCTTCATTATTGTGTAAATTTAGATCATGAGCTCATGTTTAGCTAAACAGCTGACATTGTAACAGGCTTAAGTGTGAACGCTCGTAAGCTTCAGGAGAAAGTCTGCAAAGATTTATTTTTGTCCCTCTGATGAGTTGCCCACAAGGACCCCATTTTTTAGAAGTGTTGGTCCTATACTCCCTCTAGAGGCAGGGGATTCAGACTGGGCTGCTTTGCGGCCCCCGATTTGGGTCAGCAGCTGTGGTCGACCTGTGGTCAGGGCAGGAGCCTCTCCGCGTTGGTCCCAGGGACCCATCTGCCTGCGAACTTCGGTCACCTGGAAGGAAGGTACGATGCCCAGTCCTATGGTTAGCTGTGCAGAGAGGTGTACTGCGAGGACACGTTCCACTCACACTTCAACAAAGAGGGCGGCCTGAGTGGAAAGTTGAGTGTTTGGGAAGCTGTGCGCACAAACAAGGTGCCCTTTGGCCTGGGCCAAATGCTTGTGACACACCCCTGGGCCTGCCGGCCTCTGAGGGCCCTGCCCTGGGCCCCCTGCTCCCCTGCCCTTTGTTCAGTCACAGCAGAGATGGCCACACCCACTCCCTCAGTGAGGGCAGTGTTCCAACCTCCTTCAGCCCCGCCCCCTCTCCGCAGGTTACCATGGACTACCGATGCTGCATTCTGAGGCCAGGGCATTCCAAGAATGCCATGGGCAGACATGATGCCCTTCAATGATTTCCTCTTGTTTCAGTTTTGGGCAACTTTAGGAGCTAGAATATGGTCCCCTTTACAGAAATGTTCAAATTTACTGGCATTTCATATAGTCTCTGCTATAACATTGTCCTGATTCTTTCTGTATATTCTTTACTTATGTTTTTGTTTTCCTTAATCAAAGTGTGTCTTTTAAATCTTTTCAAAGAATATTCTTTGGACTTACTAAATCACCTCAATTTTATACGATTTCTTTTGTATTAAGTTCTGCTCATATCTTTATTTATAATTTTTCTATGTTCTCAGGGTTTGTGGTTTTGATCATCTGATGTCAATAAAAACACTTGGTTATTCATTTTAATAAATCTTTTTACTTATAAAGATTTGAACTTTGGAAGATTCCAGCTTACTTGTAAGTTTCTAAGGGTCAGGTCCTCTCCATTGTTGCTGCCCTAAGGCTTAGTTCACCATATAGCAATGTATATATTGACATATTTTCCCCTCGACTTTCTGTGATTCCCTACATCTCTCCTTTCTTTGCAGACAAGCCATTTGAAATACCCTTAACTTATTTCACAGCCAATAAGTCTTTGAAATAATGTGTATTTTTGAGAGAAATCTTCTTATATCATTAGGCAGAAAATCTGACCTGCCATAGTTTTCAAAACAGCATAATTTCACTCTTCTCAATGATTAATCTGTTGTATTACAAAACCTTTGAGTATTTAGCTTTATCAATGACATGTACTTTACAAATGTTTTAGAGATCCTACCAGTCTTTGAAAACATCCTTGTTCCTTGTTTCAGATCCAGGTTTATGTATATTTTCTGCCTTGCACCTGATTATTCCAACATCTGATGGATGGCCTTGGGAAACTAATTCTCATATTGATTGTTTTTGCTGATTGTCTCCCCTTGTAGCTGATTTCTTCATTATTGTGTAAATTTAGATCATGAGCTCATATTTAGCTAAACATCTGACATTGTAACAGGCTTAAGTGTGAACGCTCGTAAGCTTCAGGAGAAAGTCGGCAAAGATTTATTTGTGTCCCTCTGATGAGTTGCCCGCAAGGACCCCATTTTTTAGAAGTGTTGGTCCAATACTCCCTCTAGAGGCAGGGGATTCAGACTGGGCTGCTTTGCGGCCCCCGATCTGGGGCAGCAGCTGTGCTCGACCTGTGGTCAGGGCAGGAGCCTCTCCGCGTTGGTCCCAGGGACCCATCTGCCTGCGAACTTCGGTCACCTGGCAGGAAGTTACGATACCCTGTCCAATGGTTAGCTGTGCAGCGACGTGTACTGCGAGGACACGTTCCACACACACTTCAACAAAGAGGGCGGCCTGAGTGGAAAGGTGAGTGTTTGGGAAGCTGTGCGGACAAAGAAGGCGCCCTTTGGCCTGGGCCAAATGCTTGTGACACACCCCTGGGCCTGCCGGCCTCTGAGGGCCCTGCCCTGGGCCCCCTGCTCCTCTGCCCTTTGTTCAGTCACAGCAGAGATGGCCACACACACTCCCTCAGTTAGGGCAGTGTTCCAACCTCCTTCAGCCCCGCCCCCTCTCCTCAGGTTACCATGGACTACCGATGCTGCATTCTGAGGCCAGGGCGTTCCGAGAATGCCAAGGGCAGACATGATGCCCTTCAATGATTTCCTCTTGTTTCAGTTTTGGTCAACTTTAGGAGCTAGGATATGGTCCCCTTTACAGAAATGTTCAAATTTACTGGCATTTCATATATTCTCTGCTATAACATTGTCCTGATTCTTTCTGTATATTCTTTACTTATGTTTTTGTTTTCCTTAATCAAAGTGTGTCTTTTAAATCTTTTCAAAGAATATTCTTTGGACTTACTAAATCACCTCAATTTTATACGTTTTCTTTTGTATTAAGTTCTGCTCATATCTTTATTTATATTTTTTCTATGTTCTCAGGGTTTGTTGTTTTGATCATCTGATGTCAATTAAAACACTTGGTTATTCATTTTAATAAATCTTTTTACTTATAAAGATTTGAACTTTGGAAGATTCCAGCTTACTTGTAAGTCTCTAAGGGTCAGGTCCTCTCCATTGTTGCTGCCCTAAGGCTTAGTTCACCATATAGCAATGTATATATTGACATATTTTCCCCTCGACTTTCTGTGATTCCCTACATCTCTCCTTTCTTTGCAGACAAGCCATTTGAAATACCCTTAACTTATTTCACAGCCAATAAGTCTTTGAAATAATGTGTATTTTTGAGAGAAATCTTCTTATATCATTAGGCAGAAAATGTGACCTGCCATAGTTTTCAAAACAGCATAATTTCACTCTTCTCAATGATTAATCTGTTGTATTACAAAACCTTTGAGTATTTAGCTTTATCAATGACATGTACTTTACAAATGTTTTAGAGATCCTACCAGTCTTTGAAAACATCCTTGTTCCTTGTTTCAGATCCAGGTTTATGTATATTTTCTGCCTTGCACCTGATTATTCCAACATCAGATGGATGGCCTTGGGAAACTAATTCTCATATTGATTGTTTTTGCTGATTGTCTCCCCTTGTAGCTGATTTCTTCATTATTGTGTAAATTTAGATCATGAGCTCATGTTTAGCTAAACAGCTGACATTGTAACAGGCTTAAGTGTGAACGCTCGTAAGCTTCAGGAGAAAGTCGGCAAATATATATTTGTGTCCCTCTGATGAGTTGCCCGCAAGGACCCCATTTTTTAGAAGTGTTGGTCCAATACTCCCTCTAGAGGCAGGGGATTCAGACTGGGCTGCTTTGCGGCCCCCGATCTGGGGCAGCGGCTGTGGTCGACCTGTGGTCATGGCAGGAGCCTCTCCGCGTTGGTCCCAGGGACCCATCTGCCTGCGAACTTCGGTCACCTGGCAGGAAGGTACGATGCCCAGTCCTATGGTTAGCTGTGTAGAGAGGTGTACTGCGAGGACACGTTCCACACACAGTTCAACAAAGAGGGCGGCCTGAGTGGAAAGGTGAGTGTTTGGGAAGCTGTGCGGACAAAGAAGGTGCCCTTTGGCCTGGGCCAAATGCTTCTGACACACCCCTGGGCCTGCCGGCCTCTGAGGGCCCTGCCCTGGGCCCCCTGCTCCCCTGCCCTTTGTTCAGTCACAGCAGAGATGGCCACACCCATTCCCTCAGTGAGGGCAGTGTTCCAACCTCCTTCAGCCCCGCCCCCTCTCCTCAGGTTACCATGGACTACCTATGCTGCATTCTGAGGCCAGGGCGTTCCGAGAATGCCAAGGGCAGACATGATGCCCTTCAATGATTTCCTCTTGTTTCAGTTTTGGTCAACTTTAGGAGCTAGGATATGGTCCCCTTTACAGAAATCTTCAAATTTACTGGCATTTCATATATTCTCTGCTATAACATTGTCCTGATTCTTTCTGTATATTCTTTACTTATGTTTTTGTTTTCCTTAATCAAAGTGTGTCTTTTAAATCTTTTCAAAGAATATTCTTTGGACTTACTAAATCACCTCAATTTTATACGTTTTCTGTTGTATTAAGTTCTGCTCATATCTTTATTTATATTTTTTCTATGTTCTCAGGGTTTGTTGTTTTGATCATCTGATGTCAATTAAAACACTTGGTTATTCATTTTAATAAATCTTTTTCCTTTTAAAGATTTGAACTTTTGAAGATTCCAGCTTACTTGTAAGTTTCTAAGGGTCAGGTCCTCTCCATTGTTGCTGGCCTAAGGCTTAGTTCACCCTATAGCAATGTATATATTGACATATTTTCCCCTCGACTTTCTGTGATTCCCTACATCTCTCCTTTCTTTGCAGACAAGCCATTTGAAATACCCTTAAATTATTTCACAGCCAATAATTCTTTGAAATAATGTGTATTTTTGAGAGAAATCTTCTTATATCATTAGGCAGAAAATCTGACCTGCCATAGTTTTCAAAACAGCATAAATTCACTCTTCTCAATGATTAATCTGTTGTATTACAAAACCTTTGAGTATTTAGCTTTATCAATGACATGTACTTTACAAATGTTTTAGAGATCCTACCAGTCTTTGAAAACATCCTTGTTCCTTGTTTCAGATCCAGGTTTATGTATATTTTCTGCCTTGCACCTGATTATTCCAACATCTGATGGATGGCCTTGGGAAACTAATTCTCATATTGATTGTTTTTGCTGATTGTCTCCCCTTGTAGCTGATTTCTTCATTATTGTGTAAATTTAGATCATGAGCTCATGTTTAGCTAAACAGCTGACATTGTAACAGGCTTAAGTGTGAACGCTCGTAAGCTTCAGGAGAAAGTCGGCAAAGATTTATTTGGGTCCCTCTGATGAGTTGCCCGCAAGGACCCCATTTTTTAGAAGTGTTGGTCCAATACTCCCTCTAGAGGCAGGGGATTCAGACTGGGCTACTTTGCGGCCCCCGATCTGGGGCAGCGGCTGTGGTCGACCTGTGGTCAGGGCAGGAGCCTCTCCTCGTTGGTCCCAGGGACCCATCTGCCTGCGAACTTCGGTCACCTGGCAGGAAGGTACGATGCCCAGTCCTATGGTTAGCTGTGCAGCGAGGTGTACTGCGAGGACACGTTCCACACACACTTCAACAAAGAGGGCGGCCTGAGTGGAAAGGTGAGTGTTTGGGAAGCTGTGCGGACAAAGAAGGTGCCCTTTGGCCTGGGCCAAATGCTTGTGACACACCCCTGGGCCTGCTGGACTCTGAGGGCCCTGCCCTGGGCCCCCTGCTCCCCTGACCTTTGTTCAGTCACAGCAGAGATGGCCACACCCACTCCCTCAGTGAGGGCAGTGTTCCAACCTCCTTCAGCCCCGCCCCCTCTCCGCAGGTTACCATGGACTACCGATGCTGCATTCTGAGGCCAGGGGGTTCCGAGAATGCCAAGGGCAGACATGATGCCCTTCAATGATTTCCTCTTGTGTCAGTTTTGGTCAACTTTAGGAGCTAGGAAATGGTCCCCTTTACAGAAATGTTCAAATTTACTGGCATTTCATATATTCTCTGCTATAACATTGTCCTGATTCTTTCTGTATATTCTTTACTTATGTTTTTGTTTTCCTTAATCAAAGTGTGTCTTTTAAATCTTTTCAAAGAATATTCTTTGGACTTACTAAATCACCTCAATTTTATACGTTTTCTGTTGTATTAAGTTCTGCTCATATCTTTATTTATATTTTTTCTATGTTCTCAGGGTTTGTTGTTTTGATCATCTGATGTCAATTAAAACACTTGGTTATTCATTTTAATAAATCTTTTTCCTTATAAAGATTTGAACTTTTGAAGATTCCAGCTTACTTGTAAGTTTCTAAGGGTCAGGTCCTCTCCATTGTTGCTGGCCTAAGGCTTAGTTCACCATATAGCAATGTATATATTGACATATTTTCCCCTCGACTTTCTGTGATTCCCTATATCTCACCTTTCTTTGCAGACAAGCCATTTGAAATACCCTTCACTTATTTCACAGCCAATAAGTCTTTGAAATAATGTGTATTTTTGAGAGAAATCTTCTTATATCATTAGGCAGAAAATCTGACCTGCCATAGTTTTCAAAACAGCATAATTTCACTCTTCTCAGTGATTAATATGTCGTATTACACAACCTTTGAGTATTTAGCCTTATCAATGACATGTACTTTACAAATGTTTTAGATATCCTACCAGTCTTCGAAAACATCTTTGTTCCTTGTTTCAGTTCCAGTTTTATGTATATTTTCTGCCTTGCACCTGATTATTCCAACATCTGATGGATGGCCTTGGGAAACTAATTCTCATATTGATTGTTTTTGCTGATTGTCTCCACTTGTAGCTGATTTCTTCATTATTGTGTAAATTTAGATCATGAGCTCATGTTTAGCTAAACAGCTGACATTGTAACAGGCTTAAGTGTGAACGCTCGTAATCTTCAGGAGAAAGTCGGCAAAGATTTATTTGTGTCCCTCTGATGAGTTGCCCGCAAGGACCCCATATATTAGAAGTGTTGGTCCAATACTCCCTCTAGAGGCAGGGGATTCAGACAGGGCTGCTTTGCGGCCCCCGATCTGGGGCAGCAGCTGTGGTCGACATGTGGTCAGGGCAGGAGCCTCTCCGCGTTGGTCCCAGTGACCCATCTGCCTGCGAACTTCGGTCACCTGGCAGGAAGGTACGATGCCCAGTCCTATGGTTAGCTGTGCAGCGAGGTGTACTGCGAGGACACGTTCCACACACACTTCAACAAAGAGGGCGGCCTGAGTGGAAAGGTGAGAGTTTGGGAAGCTGTGCGGACAATGAAGGCGCCCTTTGGCCTGGGCCAAATGCTTGTGACACACCCTTGGGCCTGCCGGGCTCTGAGGGCCCTGCCCTGGGCCCCCTGCTCCCCTGCCCTTTGTTCAGTCACAGCAGAGATGGCCACACCCACTCCCTCAGTGAGGGCAGTGTTCCAACCTCCTTCGGCCCCGCCCCCACTCCGCAGGTTACCATGGACTACTGATGCTGCATTCTGAGGCCAGGGCGTTCCGAGAATTCCAAGGGCAGACATGATGACCTTCAATGATTTCCTCTTGTGTCAGTTTTGGTCAACTTTAGGAGCTAGGAAATGGTCCCCTTTACAGAAATGTTCAAATTTACTGGCATTTCATATATTCTCTGCTATAACATAGTCCTGATTCTTTCTGTATATTCTTTACTTATGTTTTTGTTTTCCTTAATCAAAGTGTGTCTTTTAAATCTTTTCAAAGAATATTCTTTGGACTTACTAAATCACCTCAATTTTATACGTTTTCTGTTGTATTAAGTTCTGCTCATATCTCTATTTTTATTTTTTCTGTGTTCTCAGGGTTTGTTGTTTTGATCATCTGATGTCAATTAAAACACTTGGTTATTCATTTTAATAAATCTTTTTACTTAGAACGATTTGAAAGTTTGAAGATTCCAGCTTACTTGTAAGTTTCTAAGCGTCAGGTCCTCTCCATTGTTGCTGGCCTAAGGCTTAGTTCACCATATAGCAATGTATATATTGACATATTTTCCCCTCGACTTTCTGTGATTCCCTACATCTCTCCTTTCTTTGCAGACAAGCCATTTGAAATACCCTTAACTTATTTCACAGCCAATAAGTCTTTGAAATAATGTGTATTTTTGAGAGAAATCTTCTTATATCATTAGGCAGAAAATCTGACCTGCCATAGTTTTCAAAACAGCATAATTTCACTCTTCTCAATGATTAATCTGTTTTATTACAAAACCTTTGAGTATTTAGCTTTATCAATGACATGTACTTTATAAATGTTTTAGAGATCCTACCAGTCTTTGAAAACATCCTTGTTCCTTGTTTCAGATCCAGGTTTATGTATATTTTCTGCCTTGCACCTGATTATTCCAACATCTGATGGATGGCCTTGGGAAACTAATTCTCATATTGATTGTTTTTGCTGATTGTCTCCACTTGTATCTGATTTCTTCATTATTGTGTAAATTTAGATCATGAGCTCATGTTTAGCTAAACAGCTGACATTGTAACAGGCTTAAGTGTGAACGCTCGTAAGCTTCAGGAGAAAGTCGGCAAAGATTTATTTGTGTCCCTCTGATGAGTTGCCCGCAAGGACCCCATTTTTTAGAAGTGTTGGTCCAATACTCCCTCTAGAGGCAGGGGATTCAGACTGGGCTGCTTTGCGGCCCCCGATCTGGGGCAGCGGCTGTGGTCGACCTGTGGTCAGGGCAGGAGCCTCTCCGCGTTGGTCCCAGAGACCCATCTGCCTGTGAACTTCGGTCACCTGGCAGGAAGTTACGATGCCCAGTCCTATGGTTAGCTGTGCAGAGAGGTGTACTGCGAGGACACGTTCCACACACACTTCAACAAAGAGGGCGGCCTGAGTGGAAAGTTGAGTGTTTGGGAAGCTGTGCGGACAAAGAAGTTGCCCTTTGGCCTGGGCCAAATGCTTGTGACACACCCCTGGGCCTGCCGGCCTCTGAGGGCCCTGCCCTGGGCCCCCTGCTCCCCTGCCCTTTGTTCAGTCACAGCAGAGATGGCCACACCCACTCCCTCAGTGAGGGCAGTGTTCCAACCTCCTTCAGCCCCGCCCCCTCTCCGCAGGTTACCATGGACTACCGATGCTGCATTCTGAGGCCAGGGCATTCCGAGAATGCCAAGGGCAGACATGATGACCTTCAATGATTTCCTCTTGTGTCAGTTTTGGTCAACTTTAGGAGCTAGGAAATGGTCCCCTTTACAGAAATGTTCAAATTTACTGGCATTTCATATATTCTCTGCTATAACATTGTCCTGATCCTTTCTGTATATTCTTTACTTATGTTTTTGTTTTCCTTAATCAAAGTGTGTCTTTTAAATCTTTTCAAAGAATATTCTTTGGACTTACTAAATCACCTCAATTTTATACGTTTTCTTTTGTATTAAGTTCTGCTCATATCTTTATTTATATTTTTTCTATGTTCTCAGGGTTTGTGGTTTTGATCATCTGATGTCAATTAAAACACTTGGTTATTCATTTTAATAAATCTTTTTACTTATAAAGATTTGAACTTTGGAAGATTCCAGCTTACTTGTAAGTTTCTAAGGGTCAGGTCCTCTCCATTGTTGCTGGCCTAAGGCTTAGTTCACCTTATAGCAATGTATATATTGACATATTTTCCCCTCGACTTTCTGTGATTCCCTACATCTCACCTTTCTTTGCAGACAAGCCATTTGAAATACCCTTAACTTATTTCACAGCCAATAAGTCTTTGAAATAATGTGTATTTTTGAGAGAAATCTTCTTATATCATTAGGCAGAAAATCTGACCTGCCATAGTTTTCAAAACAGCATAATTTCACTCTTCTCAGTGATTAATCTGTTGTATTACACAACCTTTGAGTATTTAGCTTTATCAATGACATGTACTTTTCAAATGTTTTAGAGATCCTACCAGTCTTTGAAAACATCCTTGTTCCTTGTTTCAGTTCCAGTTTTATGTATATTTTCTGCCTTGCACCTGATTATTCCAACATCTGATGGATGGCCTTGGGAAACTAATTCTCATATTGTTTGTTTTTGCTGTTTGTCTCCCCTTGTAGCTGATTTCTTCATTATTGTGTAAATTTAGATCATGAGCTCATGTTTAGCTAAACAGCTGACATTGTAAAAGGCTTAAGTGTGAACGCTCGTAAGCTTCAGGAGAAAGTCTGCAAAGATTTATTTTTGTCCCTCTGATGAGTTGCCCGCAAGGACCCCATTTTTTAGAAGTGTTGGTCCAATACTCCCTCTAGAGGCAGGGGATTCAGACTGGGTTGCTTTGCGGCCCCCGATCTGGGGCAGCAGCTGTGGTCGACCTGTGGTCAGGGCAGGAGCCTCTCTGCGTTGGTCCCAGGGACCCATCTGCCTGCGAACTTCGGTCACCTGGCAGGAAGGTACGATGCCCAGTCCTATGGTTAGCTGTGCAGCGAGGTGTACTGCGAGGACACGTTCCACACACACTTCAACAAAGAGGGCGGCCTGAGGGGAAAGGTGAGTGTTTGGGAAGCTGTGCGGACAAAGAAGGTGCCCTTTGGCCTGGGCCAAATGCTTGTGACACACCCCTGGGCCTGCCGGCCTCTGAGGGCCCAGCCCTGGGCCCCCTGCTCCTCTGCCCTTTGTTCAGTCACAGCAGAGATGGCCACACACACTCCCTCAGTGAGGGCAGTGTTCCAACCTCCTTCAGCCCCGCCCCCTCTCCGCAGGTTACCATGGACTACCGATGCTGCATTCTGAGGCCAGGGCGTTCCGAGAATGCCAAGGGCAGACATGATGACCTTCAATGATTTCCTCTTGTGTCAGTTTTGGTCAATTTCAGGAGCTAGGAAATGGTCCCCTTTACAGAAATGTTCAAATTTACTGGCATTTCATATATTCTCTGCTATATCATTGTCCTGATTCTTTCTGTATATTCTTTACTTATGTTTTTGTTTTCCTTAATCAAAGTGTGTCTTTTAAATCTTTTCAAAGAATATTCTTTGGACTTACTAAATCACCTCAATTTTATACGTTTTCTGTTGTATTAAGTTCTGCTCATATCTCTATTTTTATTTTTTCTATGTTCTCAGGGTTTGTTGTTTTGATCATCTGATGTCAATTAAAACACTTGGTTATTCATTTTAATAAATCTTTTTACTTAGAACGATTTGAAAGTTTGAAGATTCCAGCTTACTTGTAAGTTTCTAAGCGTCAGGTCCTCTCCATTGTTGCTGGCCTAAGGCTTAGTTCACCATATAGCAATGTATATATTGACATAATTTCCCCTCGACTTTCTGTGATTCCCTACAACTCTCCTTTCTTTGCAGACAAGCCATTTGAAATACCCTTAACTTATTTCACAGCCAATAAGTCTTTGAAATAATGTGTATTTTTTAGAGAAATCTTCTTATATCATTAGGCAGAAAATCTGACCTGCCATAGTTTTCTAAACAGCATAATTTCACTCTTCTCAATGATTAATCTGTTGTATTACAAAACCTTTGAGTATTTAGCTTTATCAATGACATGTACTTTATAAATGTTTTAGAGATCCTACCAGTCTTTGAAAACATCCTTGTTCCTTGTTTCAGATCCAGGTTTATGTATATTTTCTGCCTTGCACCTGATTATTCCAACATCTGATGGATGGCCTTGGGAAACTAATTCTCATATTGATTGTTTTTGCTGATTGTCTCCCCTTGTAGCTGATTTCTTCATTATTGTGTAAATTTAGATCATGAGCTCATGTTTAGCTAAACAGCTGACATTGTAACAGGCTTAAGTGTGAACGCTGGTAAGCTTCAGGAGAAAGTCGGCAAATATTTATTTGTGTCCCTCTGATGAGTTGCCCGCAAGGACCCCATTTTTTAGAAGTGTTGGTCCAACACTCCCTCTAGAGGCAGGGGATTCAGACTGGGCTGCTTTGCGGCCCCCGATCTGGGGTAGCGGCTGTGGTCGACCTGTGGACAGGGCAGGAGCCTCTCCGCGTTGGTCCCAGGGACCCATCTGCCTGTGAACTTCGGTCACGTGGCAGGAAGGTACGATGCCCAGTCCTATGGTTAGCTGTGCAGAGAGGTGTACTGCGAGGACACGTTCCACACACACTTCAACAAAGAGGGCGGCCTGAGTGGAAAGTTGAGTGTTTGGGAAGCTGTGCGGACAAAGAAGGTGCCCTTTGGCCTGGGCCAAATGCTTGTGACACACCCCTGGGCCTGCCGGCCTCTGAGGGCCCTGCCCTGGGCCCCCTGCTCCCCTGCCCTTTGTTCAGTCACAGCAGAGATGGCCACACCCACTCCCTCAGTGAGGGCAGTGTTCCAACCTCCTTCAGCCCCGCCCCCTCTCCGCAGGTTACCATGGACTACCGATGCTGCATTCTGAGGCCAGGGCATTCCGAGAATGCCAAGGGCAGACATGATGACCTTCAATGATTTCCTCTTGTGTCAGTTTTGGTCAACTTTAGGAGCTAGGAAATGGTCCCCTTTACAGAAATGTTCAAATTTACTGGCATTTCATATATTCTCTGCTATAACATTGTCCTGATCCTTTCTGTATATTCTTTACTTATGTTTTTGTTTTCCTTAATCAAAGTGTGTCTTTTAAATCTTTTCAAAGAATATTCTTTGGACTTACTAAATCACCTCAATTTTATACGTTTTCTTTTGTATTAAGTTCTGCTCATATCTTTATTTATATTTTTTCTATGTTCTCAGGGTTTGTTGTTTTGATCATCTGATGTCAATTAAAACACTTGGTTATTCATTTTAATAAATCTTTTTACTTATAAAGATTTGAACTTTGGAAGATTCCAGCTTACTTGTAAGTTTCTAAGGGTCAGGTCCTCTCCATTGTTTCTGCCCTAAGGCTTAGTTCACCATATAGCAATGTATATATTGACATATTTTCCCCTCGACTTTCTGTGATTCCCTACATCTTACCTTTCTTTGCAGACAAGCCATTTGAAATACCCTTAACTTATTTCACAGCCAATAAGTCTTTGAAATAATGTGTATTTTTGAGAGAAATCTTCTTATATCATTAGGCAGAAAATCTGACCTGCCATAGTTTTCAAAACAGCATAATTTCACTCTTCTCAATGATTAATCTGTTGTATTACAAAACCTTTGAGTATTTAGCTTTATCAATGACATGTACTTTTCAAATGTTTTAGAGATCCTACCAGTCTTTGAAAACAGCCTTGTTCCTTGTTTCAGTTCCAGTTTTATGTATATTTTCTGCCTTGCACCTGATTATTCCAACATCTGATGGATGGCCTTGGGAAACTAATTCTCATATTGATTGTTTTTGCTAATTGTCTCCCCTTGTAGCTGATTTCTTCATTATTGTGTAAATTTAGATCATGAGCTCATGTTTAGCTAAACAGCTGACATTGTAACAGGCTTAAGTGTGAACGCTCGTAAGCTTCAGGAGAAAGTCTGCAAAGATTTATTTTTGTCCCTCTGATGAGTTGCCCGCAAGGACCCCATTTTTTAGAAGTGTTGGTCCAATACTCCCTCTAGAGGCAGGGGATTCAGACTGGGCTGCTTTGCGGCCCCCGATCTGGGGCAGCAGCTGTGGTCGACCTGTGGTCAGGGCAGGAGCCTCTCTGCGTTGGTCCCAGGGACCCATCTGCCTGCGAACTTCGGTCACCTGGCAGTAAGGTACGATGCCCAGTCCTATGGTTAGCTGTGCAGCGAGGTGTACTGCGAGGACACGTTCCACACACACTTCAACAAAGAGGGCGGCCTGAGTGGAAAGGTGAGTGTTTGGGAAGCTGTGCGGACAAAGAAGGTGCCCTTTGGCCTGGGCCAAATGCTTGTGACACACCCCTGGGCCTGCCGGGCTATGAGGGCCCTGCCCTGGGCCCCCTGCTCCTCTGCCCTTTGTTCCGTCACAGCAGAGATGGCCACACACACTCCCTCAGTTAGGGCAGTGTTCCACCTCCTTCAGCCCCGCCCCCTCTCCTCAGGTTACCATGGACTACCGATGCTGCATTCTGAGGCCAGGGAGTTCCGAGAATGCCAAGGGCAGACATGATGCCCTTCAATGATTTCCTCTTGTTTCAGTTTTGGTCAACTTTAGGAGCTAGGATATGGTCCCCTTTACAGAAATCTTCAAATTTACTGGCATTTCATATATTCTCTGCTATAACATTGTCCTGATTCTTTCTGTATATTCTTTACTTATGTTTTTGTTTTCCTTAATCAAAGTGTGTCTTTTAAATCTTTTCAAAGAATATTCTTTGGACTTACTAACTCACCTCAATTTTATACGTTTTCTGTTGTATTAAGTTCTGCTCATATCTTTATTTATATTTTTTCTATGTTCTCAGGGTTTGTTGTTTTGATCATCTGATGTCAATTAAAACACTTGGTTATTAATTTTAATAAATCTTTTTCCTTATAAAGATTTGAACTTTGGAAGATTCCAGCTTACTTGTAAGTTTCTAAGGGTCAGGTCCTCTCCATTGTTGCTGGCCTAAGGCTTAGTTCACCCTATAGCAATGTATATATTGACATATTTTCCCCTCGACTTTCTGTGATTCCCTACATCTCTCCTTTCTTTGCAGACAAGCCATTTGAAATACCCTTAACTTATTTCACAGCCAATAAGTCTTTGAAATAATGTGTATTTTTGAGAGAAATCTTCTTATATCATTAGGCAGAAAATCTGACCTGCCATAGTTTTCAAAACAGCATAATTTCACTCCTCTCAATGATTAATCTGTTGTATTACAAAACCTTTGAGTATTTAGCTTTATCAATGACATGTACTTTACAAATGTTTTAGAGATCCTACCAGTCTTTGAAAACATCCTTGTTCCTTGTTTCAGATCCAGGTTTATGTGTATTTTCTGCCTTGCACCTGATTATTCCAACATCTGATGGATGGCCTTGGGAAACTAATTCTCATTTTGATTGTTTTTGCTGATTGTCTCCCCTTGTAGCTGATTTCTTCATTATTGTGTAAATTTAGATCATGAGCTCATGTTTAGCTAAACACCTGACATTGTAACAGGCTTAAGTGTGAACACTCGTAAGCTTCAGGAGAAAGTCGGCAAAGATTTATTTGTGTCCTTCTGATGAGTTGCCCGCAAGGACCCCATTTTTTAGAAGTGTTGGTCCAATACTCCCTCTAGAGGCAGGGGATTCAGACTGGGCTGCTTTGCGGCCCCCGATCTGGGGCAGCGGCTTTGGTCGACCTGTGGTCAGGGCAGGAGCCTCTCCGCGTTGGTCCCAGGGACCCATCTGCCTGCGAACTTCAGTCACCTGGCAGGAAGGTACGATGCCCAGTCCTATGGTTAGCTGTGTAGCGAGGTGTACTACGAGGACACGTTCCACACACACTTCAACAAAGAGGGCGGCCTGAGTGGAAAGGTGAGTGTTTGGGAAGCTGTGCGGACAAAGAAGGTGCCCTTTGGCCTGGGCCAAATGCTTGTGACACACCCCTGGGCCTGCCGGCCTCTGAGGGCCCTGCCCTGGGCCCCCTGCTCCCCTGCCCTTTGTTCAGTCACAGCAGAGATGGCCACACCCACTCCCTCAGTGAGGGCAGTGTTCCAACCTCCTTCAGCCCCGCCCTCTCTCCACAGGTTACCATGGACTACCGATGCTGCATTCTGAGGCCAGGGCGTTTCGAGAATGCCAAGGGCAGACATGATGCCCTTCAATGATTTCCTCTTGTGTCAGTTTTGGTCAACTTTAGGAGCTAGGATATGGTCCCCTTTACAGAAATGTTCAAATTTACTGGCATTTCATATATTCTCTGCTATAACATTGTCCTGATTCTTTCTGTATATTCTTTACTTATGTTTTTGTTTTCCTTAATCAAAGTGTGTCTTTTAAATCTTTTCAAAGAATATTCTTTGGACTTACTAAATCACCTCAATTTTATACGTTTTCTTTTGTATTAAGTTCTGCTCATATCTTTATTTATATTTTTTCTATGTTCTCAGGGTTTGTTGTTTTGATCATCTGATGTCAATTAAAACACTTGGTTATTCATTTTAATAAATCTTTTTACTTATAAAGATATGAACTTTGGAAGATTCCAGCTTACTTGTAACTTTCTAAGGGTCAGGTCCTCTCCATTGTTGCTGGCCTAAGGCTTAGTTCTCCATATAGCAATGTATATATTGACATATTTTCCCCTCGACTTTCTGTGATTCCCTACATCTCACATTTCTTTGCAGACAAGCCATTTGAAATACCCTTAACTTATTTCACAGCCAATAAGTCTTTGAAATAATGTGTATTTTTGAGAGAAATCTTCTTATATCATTAGGCAGAAAATCTGACCTGCCATAGTTTTCAAAACAGCATAATTTCACTCTTCTCAATGATTAATCTATTGTATTACAAAACCTTTGAGTATTTAGCTTTATCAATGACATGTACTTTACAAATGTTTTAGAGATCCTACCCGTCTTTGAAAACAGCCTTGTTCCTTGTTTCAGTTCCAGTTTTATGTATATTTTCTGCCTTGCACCTGATTATTCCAACATCTGATGGATGGCCTTGGGAAACTAATTCTCATATTGATTGTTTTTGCTAATTGTCTCCCCTTGTAGCTGATTTCTTCATTATTGTGTAAATTTAGATCATGAGCTCATGTTTAGCTAAACAGCTGACATTGTAACAGGCTTAAGTGTGAACGCTCGTAAGCTTCAGGAGAAAGTCTGCAAAGATTTATTTTTGTCCCTCTGATGAGTTGCCCACAAGGACCCCATTTTTTAGAAGTGTTGGTCCTATACTCCCTCTAGAGGCAGGGGATTCAGACTGGGCTGCTTTGCGGCCCCCGATCTGGGTCAGCAGCTGTGGTCGACCTGTGGTCAGGGCAGGAGCCTCTCCGCGTTGGTCCCAGGGACCCATCTGCCTGCGAACTTCGGTCACCTGGAAGGAAGGTACGATGCCCAGTCCTATGGTTAGCTGTGCAGAGAGGTGTACTGCGAGGACACGTTCCACTCACACTTCAACAAAGAGGGCGGCCTGAGTGGAAAGTTGAGTGTTTGGGAAGCTGTGCGGACAAACAAGGTGCCCTTTGGCCTGGGCCAAATGCTTGTGACACACCCCTGGGCCTGCCGGCCTCTGAGGGCCCTGCCCTGGGCCCCCTGCTCCCCTGCCCTTTGTTCAGTCACAGCAGAGATGGCCACACCCACTCCCTCAGTGAGGGCAGTGTTCCAACTTCCTTCAGCCCCGCCCCCTCTCCGCAGGTTACCATGGACTACCGATGCTGCATTCTGAGGCCAGGGCATTCCAAGAATGCCATGGGCAGACATGATGCCCTTCAATGATTTCCTCTTGTTTCAGTTTTGGGCAACTTTAGGAGCTAGAATATGGTCCCCTTTACAGAAATGTTCAAATTTACTGGCATTTCATATAGTCTCTGCTATAACATTGTCCTGATTCTTTCTGTATATTCTTTACTTATGTTTTTGTTTTCCTTAATCAAAGTGTGTCTTTTAAATCTTTTCAAAGAATATTCTTTGGACTTACTAAATCACCTCAATTTTATACGATTTCTTTTGTATTAAGTTCTGCTCATATCTTTATTTATAATTTTTCTATGTTCTCAGGGTTTGTGGTTTTGATCATCTGATGTCAATAAAAACACTTGGTTATTCATTTTAATAAATCTTTTTACTTATAAAGATTTGAACTTTGGAAGATTCCAGCTTACTTGTAAGTTTCTAAGGGTCAGGTCCTCTCCATTGTTGCTGCCCTAAGGCTTAGTTCACCATATAGCAATGTATATATTGACATATTTTCCCCTCGACTTTCTGTGATTCCCTACATCTCTCCTTTCTTTGCAGACAAGCCATTTGAAATACCCTTAACTTATTTCACAGCCAATAAGTCTTTGAAATAATGTGTATTTTTGAGAGAAATCTTCTTATATCATTAGGCAGAAAATCTGACCTGCCATAGTTTTCAAAACAGCATAATTTCACTCTTCTCAATGATTAATCTGTTGTATTACAAAACCTTTGAGTATTTAGCTTTATCAATGACATGTACTTTACAAATGTTTTAGAGATCCTACCAGTCTTTGAAAACATCCTTGTTCCTTGTTTCAGATCCAGGTTTATGTATATTTTCTGCCTTGCAACTGATTATTCCAACATCTGATGGATGGCCTTGGGAAACTAATTCTCATATTGATTGTTTTTGCTGATTGTCTCCCCTTGTAGCTGATTTCTTCATTATTGTGTAAATTTAGATCATGAGCTCATATTTAGCTAAACAGCTGACATTGTAACAGGCTTAAGTGTGAACGCTCGTAAGCTTCAGGAGAAAGTCGGCAAAGATTTATTTGTGTCCCTCTGATGAGTTGCCCGCAAGGACCCCATTTTTTAGAAGTGTTGGTCCAATACTCCCTCTAGAGGCAGGGGATTCAGACTGGGCTGCTTTGCGGCCCCCGATCTGGGGCAGCAGCTGTGCTCGACCTGTGGTCAGGGCAGGAGCCTCTCCGCGTTGGTCCCAGGGACCCATCTGCCTGCGAACTTCGGTCACCTGGCAGGAAGGTACGATACCCAGTCCAATGGTTAGCTGTGCAGCGACGTGTACTGCGAGGACACGTTCCACACACACTTCAACAAAGAGGGATGCCTGAGTGGAAAGGTGAGTGTTTGGGAAGCTGTGCGGACAAAGAAGGCACCCTTTGGCCAGGGCCAAATGCTTGTGACACACCCCTGGGCCTGCCGGCCTCTGAGGGCCCTGCCCTGGGCCCCCTGCTCCTCTGCCCTTTGTTCAGTCACAGCAGAGATGGCCACACACACTCCCTCAGTTAGGGCAGTGTTCCAACCTCCTTCAGCCCCGCCCCCTCTCCTCAGGTTACCATGGACTACCGATGCTGCATTCTGAGGCCAGGGCGTTCCGAGAATGCCAAGGGCAGACATGATGCCCTTCAATGATTTCCTCTTGTTTCAGTTTTGGTCAACTTTAGGAGCTAGGATATGGTCCCCTTTACAGAAATGTTCAAATTTACTGGCATTTCATATATTCTCTGCTATAACATTGTCCTGATTCTTTCTGTATATTCTTTACTTATGTTTTTGTTTTCCTTAATCAAAGTGTGTCTTTTAAATCTTTTCAAAGAATATTCTTTGGACTTACTAAATCACCTCAATTTTATACGTTTTCTTTTGTATTAAGTTCTGCTCATATCTTTATTTATATTTTTTCTATGTTCTCAGGGTTTGTTGTTTTGATCATCTGATGTCAATTAAAACACTTGGTTATTCATTTTAATAAATCTTTTTACTTATAAAGATTTGAACTTTGGAAGATTCCAGCTTACTTGTAAGTCTCTAAGTGTCAGGTCCTCTCCATTGTTGCTGCCCTAAGGCTTAGTTCACCATATAGCAATGTATATATTGACATATTTTCCCCTCGACTTTCTGTGATTCCCTACATCTCTCCTTTCTTTGCAGACAAGCCATTTGAAATACCCTTAACTTATTTCACAGCCAATAAGTCTTTGAAATAATGTGTATTTTTGAGAGAAATCTTCTTATATCATTAGGCAGAAAATGTGACCTGCCATGGTTTTCAAAACAGCATAATTTCACTCTTCTCAATGATTAATCTGTTGTATTACAAAACCTTTGAGTATTTAGCTTTATCAATGACATGTACTTTACAAATGTTTTAGAGATCCTACCAGTCTTTGAAAACATCCTTGTTCCTTGTTTCAGATCCAGGTTTATGTATATTTTCTGCCTTGCACCTGATTATTCAAACATCAGATGGATGGCCTTGGGAAACTAATTCTCTTATTGATTGTTTTTGCTGATTGTCTCCCCTTGTAGCTGATTTCTTCATTATTGTGTAAATTTAGATCATGAGCTCATGTTTAGCTAAACAGCTGACATTGTAACATGCTTAAGTGTGAACGCTCGTAAGCTTCAGGAGAAAGTCGGCAAATATATATTTGTGTCCCTCTGATGAGTTGCCCGCAAGGACCCCATTTTTTAGAAGTGTTGGTCCAATACTCCCTCTAGAGGCAGGGGATTCAGACTGGGCTGCTTTGCGGCCCCCGATCTGGGGCAGCAGCTGTGGTCGACCTGTGGTCATGGCAGGAGCCTCTCCACGTTGGTCCCAGGGACCCATCTGCCTGCGAACTTCGGTCACCTGGCAGGAAGGTACGATGCCCAGTCCTATGGTTAGCTGTGCAGAGAGGTGTACTGCGAGGACACGTTCCACACACAGTTCAACAAAGAGGGCGGCCTGAGTGTAAAGGTGAGTGTTTGGGAAGCTGTGCGGACAAAGAAGGTGCCCTTTGGCCTGGGCCAAATGCTTCTGACACACCCCTGGGCCTGCCGGCCTCTGAGGGCCCTGCCCTGGGCCCCCTGCTCCCCTGACCTTTGTTCAGTCACAGCAGAGATGGCCACACCCATTCCCTCAGTGAGGGCAGTGTTCCAACCTCCTTCAGCCCCGCCCCCTCTCCACAGGTTACCATGGACTACCGATGCTGCATTCTGAGGCCAGGGCGTTCCGAGAATGCCTAGGGCAGACATGATGCCCTTCAATGATTTCCTCTTGTGTCAGTTTTGGTCAACTTTAGGAGCTAGGATATGGTCCCCTTTACAGAAATGTTCAAATTTACTGGCATTTCATATATTCTCTGCTATAACATTGTCCTGATTCTTTCTGTATATTCTTTACTTATGTTTTTGTTTTCCTTAATCAAAGTGTGTCTTTTAAATCTTTTCAAAGAATATTCTTTGGACTTACTAAATCACCTCAATTTTATACGTTTTCTTTTGTATTAAGTTCTGCTCATATCTTTATTTATATTTTTTCTATGTTCTCAGGGTTTGTTGTTTTGATCATCTGATGTCAATTAAAACACTTGGTTATTCATTTTAATAAATCTTTTTACTTATAAAGATATGAACTTTGGAAGATTCCAGCTTACTTGTAACTTTCTAAGGGTCAGGTCCTCTCCATTGTTGCTGGCCTAAGGCTTAGTTCTCCATATAGCAATGTATATATTGACATATTTTCCCCTCGACTTTCTGTGATTCCCTACATCTCACCTTTCTTTGCAGACAAGCCATTTGAAATACCCTTAACTTATTTCACAGCCAATAAGTCTTTGAAATAATGTGTATTTTTGAGAGAAATCTTCTTATATCATTAGGCAGAAAATCTGACCTGCCATAGTTTTCAAAACAGCATAATTTCACTCTTCTCAATGATTAATCTATTGTATTACAAAACCTTTGAGTATTTAGCTTTATCAATGACATGTACTTTACAAATGTTTTAGAGATCCTACCCGTCTTTGAAAACAGCCTTGTTCCTTGTTTCAGTTCCAGTTTTATGTATATTTTCTGCCTTGCACCTGATTATTCCAACATCTGATGGATGGCCTTGGGAAACTAATTCTCATATTGATTGTTTTTGCTAATTGTCTCCCCTTGTAGCTGATTTCTTCATTATTGTGTAAATTTAGATCATGAGCTCATGTTTAGCTAAACAGCTGACATTGTAACAGGCTTAAGTGTGAACGCTCGTAAGCTTCAGGAGAAAGTCTGCAAAGATTTATTTTTGTCCCTCTGATGAGTTGCCCACAAGGACCCCATTTTTTAGAAGTGTTGGTCCTATACTCCCTCTAGAGGCAGGGGATTCAGACTGGGCTGCTTTGCGGCCCCCGATTTGGGTCAGCAGCTGTGGTCGACCTGTGGTCAGGGCAGGAGCCTCTCCGCGTTGGTCCCAGGGACCCATCTGCCTGCGAACTTCGGTCACCTGGAAGGAAGGTACGATGCCCAGTCCTATGGTTAGCTGTGCAGAGAGGTGTACTGCGAGGACACGTTCCACTCACACTTCAACAAAGAGGGCGGCCTGAGTGGAAAGTTGAGTGTTTGGGAAGCTGTGCGCACAAACAAGGTGCCCTTTGGCCTGGGCCAAATGCTTGTGACACACCCCTGGGCCTGCCGGCCTCTGAGGGCCCTGCCCTGGGCCCCCTGCTCCCCTGCCCTTTGTTCAGTCACAGCAGAGATGGCCACACCCACTCCCTCAGTGAGGGCAGTGTTCCAACCTCCTTCAGCCCCGCCCCCTCTCCGCAGGTTACCATGGACTACCGATGCTGCATTCTGAGGCCAGGGCATTCCAAGAATGCCATGGGCAGACATGATGCCCTTCAATGATTTCCTCTTGTTTCAGTTTTGGGCAACTTTAGGAGCTAGAATATGGTCCCCTTTACAGAAATGTTCAAATTTACTGGCATTTCATATAGTCTCTGCTATAACATTGTCCTGATTCTTTCTGTATATTCTTTACTTATGTTTTTGTTTTCCTTAATCAAAGTGTGTCTTTTAAATCTTTTCAAAGAATATTCTTTGGACTTACTAAATCACCTCAATTTTATACGATTTCTTTTGTATTAAGTTCTGCTCATATCTTTATTTATAATTTTTCTATGTTCTCAGGGTTTGTGGTTTTGATCATCTGATGTCAATAAAAACACTTGGTTATTCATTTTAATAAATCTTTTTACTTATAAAGATTTGAACTTTGGAAGATTCCAGCTTACTTGTAAGTTTCTAAGGGTCAGGTCCTCTCCATTGTTGCTGCCCTAAGGCTTAGTTCACCATATAGCAATGTATATATTGACATATTTTCCCCTCGACTTTCTGTGATTCCCTACATCTCTCCTTTCTTTGCAGACAAGCCATTTGAAATACCCTTAACTTATTTCACAGCCAATAAGTCTTTGAAATAATGTGTATTTTTGAGAGAAATCTTCTTATATCATTAGGCAGAAAATCTGACCTGCCATAGTTTTCAAAACAGCATAATTTCACTCTTCTCAATGATTAATCTGTTGTATTACAAAACCTTTGAGTATTTAGCTTTATCAATGACATGTACTTTACAAATGTTTTAGAGATCCTACCAGTCTTTGAAAACATCCTTGTTCCTTGTTTCAGATCCAGGTTTATGTATATTTTCTGCCTTGCACCTGATTATTCCAACATCTGATGGATGGCCTTGGGAAACTAATTCTCATATTGATTGTTTTTGCTGATTGTCTCCCCTTGTAGCTGATTTCTTCATTATTGTGTAAATTTAGATCATGAGCTCATATTTAGCTAAACAGCTGACATTGTAACAGGCTTAAGTGTGAACGCTCGTAAGCTTCAGGAGAAAGTCGGCAAAGATTTATTTGTGTCCCTCTGATGAGTTGCCCGCAAGGACCCCATTTTTTAGAAGTGTTGGTCCAATACTCCCTCTAGAGGCAGGGGATTCAGACTGGGCTGCTTTGCGGCCCCCGATCTGGGGCAGCAGCTGTGCTCGACCTGTGGTCAGGGCAGGAGCCTCTCCGCGTTGGTCCCAGGGACCCATCTGCCTGCGAACTTCGGTCACCTGGCAGGAAGTTACGATACCCTGTCCAATGGTTAGCTGTGCAGCGACGTGTACTGCGAGGACACGTTCCACACACACTTCAACAAAGAGGGCGGCCTGAGTGGAAAGGTGAGTGTTTGGGAAGCTGTGCGGACAAAGAAGGCGCCCTTTGGCCTGGGCCAAATGCTTGTGACACACCCCTGGGCCTGCCGGCCTCTGAGGGCCCTGCCCTGGGCCCCCTGCTCCTCTGCCCTTTGTTCAGTCACAGCAGAGATGGCCACACACACTCCCTCAGTTAGGGCAGTGTTCCAACCTCCTTCAGCCCCGCCCCCTCTCCTCAGGTTACCATGGACTACCGATGCTGCATTCTGAGGCCAGGGCGTTCCGAGAATGCCAAGGGCAGACATGATGCCCTTCAATGATTTCCTCTTGTTTCAGTTTTGGTCAACTTTAGGAGCTAGGATATGGTCCCCTTTACAGAAATGTTCAAATTTACTGGCATTTCATATATTCTCTGCTATAACATTGTCCTGATTCTTTCTGTATATTCTTTACTTATGTTTTTGTTTTCCTTAATCAAAGTGTGTCTTTTAAATCTTTTCAAAGAATATTCTTTGGACTTACTAAATCACCTCAATTTTATACGTTTTCTTTTGTATTAAGTTCTGCTCATATCTTTATTTATATTTTTTCTATGTTCTCAGGGTTTGTTGTTTTGATCATCTGATGTCAATTAAAACACTTGGTTATTCATTTTAATAAATCTTTTTACTTATAAAGATTTGAACTTTGGAAGATTCCAGCTTACTTGTAAGTCTCTAAGGGTCAGGTCCTCTCCATTGTTGCTGCCCTAAGGCTTAGTTCACCATATAGCAATGTATATATTGACATATTTTCCCCTCGACTTTCTGTGATTCCCTACATCTCTCCTTTCTTTGCAGACAAGCCATTTGAAATACCCTTAACTTATTTCACAGCCAATAAGTCTTTGAAATAATGTGTATTTTTGAGAGAAATCTTCTTATATCATTAGGCAGAAAATGTGACCTGCCATAGTTTTCAAAACAGCATAATTTCACTCTTCTCAATGATTAATCTGTTGTATTACAAAACCTTTGAGTATTTAGCTTTATCAATGACATGTACTTTACAAATGTTTTAGAGATCCTACCAGTCTTTGAAAACATCCTTGTTCCTTGTTTCAGATCCAGGTTTATGTATATTTTCTGCCTTGCACCTGATTATTCCAACATCAGATGGATGGCCTTGGGAAACTAATTCTCATATTGATTGTTTTTGCTGATTGTCTCCCCTTGTAGCTGATTTCTTCATTATTGTGTAAATTTAGATCATGAGCTCATGTTTAGCTAAACAGCTGACATTGTAACAGGCTTAAGTGTGAACGCTCGTAAGCTTCAGGAGAAAGTCGGCAAATATATATTTGTGTCCCTCTGATGAGTTGCCCGCAAGGACCCCATTTTTTAGAAGTGTTGGTCCAATACTCCCTCTAGAGGCAGGGGATTCAGACTGGGCTGCTTTGCGGCCCCCGATCTGGGGCAGCGGCTGTGGTCGACCTGTGGTCATGGCAGGAGCCTCTCCGCGTTGGTCCCAGGGACCCATCTGCCTGCGAACTTCGGTCACCTGGCAGGAAGGTACGATGCCCAGTCCTATGGTTAGCTGTGTAGAGAGGTGTACTGCGAGGACACGTTCCACACACAGTTCAACAAAGAGGGCGGCCTGAGTGGAAAGGTGAGTGTTTGGGAAGCTGTGCGGACAAAGAAGGTGCCCTTTGGCCTGGGCCAAATGCTTCTGACACACCCCTGGGCCTGCCGGCCTCTGAGGGCCCTGCCCTGGGCCCCCTGCTCCCCTGCCCTTTGTTCAGTCACAGCAGAGATGGCCACACCCATTCCCTCAGTGAGGGCAGTGTTCCAACCTCCTTCAGCCCCGCCCCCTCTCCTCAGGTTACCATGGACTACCTATGCTGCATTCTGAGGCCAGGGCGTTCCGAGAATGCCAAGGGCAGACATGATGCCCTTCAATGATTTCCTCTTGTTTCAGTTTTGGTCAACTTTAGGAGCTAGGATATGGTCCCCTTTACAGAAATCTTCAAATTTACTGGCATTTCATATATTCTCTGCTATAACATTGTCCTGATTCTTTCTGTATATTCTTTACTTATGTTTTTGTTTTCCTTAATCAAAGTGTGTCTTTTAAATCTTTTCAAAGAATATTCTTTGGACTTACTAAATCACCTCAATTTTATACGTTTTCTGTTGTATTAAGTTCTGCTCATATCTTTATTTATATTTTTTCTATGTTCTCAGGGTTTGTTGTTTTGATCATCTGATGTCAATTAAAACACTTGGTTATTCATTTTAATAAATCTTTTTCCTTTTAAAGATTTGAACTTTTGAAGATTCCAGCTTACTTGTAAGTTTCTAAGGGTCAGGTCCTCTCCATTGTTGCTGGCCTAAGGCTTAGTTCACCCTATAGCAATGTATATATTGACATATTTTCCCCTCGACTTTCTGTGATTCCCTACATCTCTCCTTTCTTTGCAGACAAGCCATTTGAAATACCCTTAAATTATTTCACAGCCAATAATTCTTTGAAATAATGTGTATTTTTGAGAGAAATCTTCTTATATCATTAGGCAGAAAATCTGACCTGCCATAGTTTTCAAAACAGCATAAATTCACTCTTCTCAATGATTAATCTGTTGTATTACAAAACCTTTGAGTATTTAGCTTTATCAATGACATGTACTTTACAAATGTTTTAGAGATCCTACCAGTCTTTGAAAACATCCTTGTTCCTTGTTTCAGATCCAGGTTTATGTATATTTTCTGCCTTGCACCTGATTATTCCAACATCTGATGGATGGCCTTGGGAAACTAATTCTCATATTGATTGTTTTTGCTGATTGTCTCCCCTTGTAGCTGATTTCTTCATTATTGTGTAAATTTAGATCATGAGCTCATGTTTAGCTAAACAGCTGACATTGTAACAGGCTTAAGTGTGAACGCTCGTAAGCTTCAGGAGAAAGTCGGCAAAGATTTATTTGGGTCCCTCTGATGAGTTGCCCGCAAGGACCCCATTTTTTAGAAGTGTTGGTCCAATACTCCCTCTAGAGGCAGGGGATTCAGACTGGGCTACTTTGCGGCCCCCGATCTGGGGCAGCGGCTGTGGTCGACCTGTGGTCAGGGCAGGAGCCTCTCCTCGTTGGTCCCAGGGACCCATCTGCCTGCGAACTTCGGTCACCTGGCAGGAAGGTACGATGCCCAGTCCTATGGTTAGCTGTGCAGCGAGGTGTACTGCGAGGACACGTTCCACACACACTTCAACAAAGAGGGCGGCCTGAGTGGAAAGGTGAGTGTTTGGGAAGCTGTGCGGACAAAGAAGGTGCCCTTTGGCCTGGGCCAAATGCTTGTGACACACCCCTGGGCCTGCTGGACTCTGAGGGCCCTGCCCTGGGCCCCCTGCTCCCCTGACCTTTGTTCAGTCACAGCAGAGATGGCCACACCCACTCCCTCAGTGAGGGCAGTGTTCCAACCTCCTTCAGCCCCGCCCCCTCTCCGCAGGTTACCATGGACTACCGATGCTGCATTCTGAGGCCAGGGGGTTCCGAGAATGCCAAGGGCAGACATGATGCCCTTCAATGATTTCCTCTTGTGTCAGTTTTGGTCAACTTTAGGAGCTAGGAAATGGTCCCCTTTACAGAAATGTTCAAATTTACTGGCATTTCATATATTCTCTGCTATAACATTGTCCTGATTCTTTCTGTATATTCTTTACTTATGTTTTTGTTTTCCTTAATCAAAGTGTGTCTTTTAAATCTTTTCAAAGAATATTCTTTGGACTTACTAAATCACCTCAATTTTATACGTTTTCTGTTGTATTAAGTTCTGCTCATATCTTTATTTATATTTTTTCTATGTTCTCAGGGTTTGTTGTTTTGATCATCTGATGTCAATTAAAACACTTGGTTATTCATTTTAATAAATCTTTTTCCTTATAAAGATTTGAACTTTTGAAGATTCCAGCTTACTTGTAAGTTTCTAAGGGTCAGGTCCTCTCCATTGTTGCTGGCCTAAGGCTTAGTTCACCATATAGCAATGTATATATTGACATATTTTCCCCTCGACTTTCTGTGATTCCCTACATCTCACCTTTCTTTGCAGACAAGCCATTTGAAATACCCTTAACTTATTTCACAGCCAATAAGTCTTTGAAATAATGTATATTTTTTAGAGAAATCTTCTTATATAATTAGGCAGAAAATCTACCTGCCATAGTTTTCAAAACAGCATAATTTCACTCTTCTCAATGATTAATCTGTTGTATTACACAACCTTTGAGTATTTAGCTTTATCAATGACATGTACTTTACAAATGTTTTAGAGATCCTACCAGTCTTTGAAAACATCCTTGTTCCTTGTTTCAGTTCCAGTTTTATGTATATTTTCTGCCTTGCACCTGATTATTCCAACATCTGATGGATGGCCTTGGGAAACTAATTCTCATATTGATTGTTTTTGCTGATTGTCTCCACTTGTAGCTGATTTCTTCATTATTGTGTAAATTTAGATCATGAGCTCATGTTTAGCTAAACAGCTGACATTGTAACAGGCTTAAGTGTGAACACTCGTAAGCTTCAGGAGAAAGTCGGCAAAGATGTATTTGTGTCCCTCTGATGAGTTGCCCGCAAGGACCCCATTTTTTAGAAGTGTTGGTCCAATACTCCCTCTAGAGGCAGGGGATTCAGACAGGGCTGCTTTGCGGCCCCCGATCTGGGGCAGCAGCTGTGATCGACATGTGGTCAGGGCAGGAGCCTCTCCGTGTTGGTCCCAGGGACCCATCTGCCTGCGAACTTCGTACACCTGGCAGGAACGTACGATGCCCAGTCCTATGGTTAGCTGTGCAGCGAGGTGTACTGCGAGGACAAGTTCCACACACACTTCAACAAAGAGGGCGGCCTGAGTGGAAAGGTGAGTGTTTGGGAAGCTGTGCGGACAAAGAATGTGCCCTTTGGCCTGGGCCAAATGCTTGTGACACACCCCTGGGCCTGCTGGACTCTGAGGGCCCTGCACTGGGCCCCCTGCTCCCCTGCCCTTTGTTCAGTCACAGCAGAGATGGCCACACCCACTCCCTCAGTGAGGGCAGTGTTCCAACCTCCTTCAGCCCCGCCCCCTCTCCGCAGGTTACCATGGACTACCGATGCTGCATTCTGAGGCCAGGGCGTTCCGAGAATGCCAAGGGCAGACATGATGACCTTCAATGATTTCCTCTTGTGTCAGTTTTGGTCAACTTTAGGAGCTAGGAAATGGTCCCCTTTACAGAAATGTTCAAATTTACTGGCATTTCATATATTCTCTGCTATAACATTGTCCTGATTCTTTCTGTATATTCTTTACTTATGTTTATGTTTTCCTTATTCAAATTGTGTCTTTTAAATCTTTTCAAAGAATATTCTTTGGACTTACTAAATCACATCAATTTTATACGTTTTCTGTTGTACTAAGTTCTGCTCATATCTTTATTTATATTTTTTCTATGTTCTCAGGGTTTGTTGTTTGGATCATCTGATGTCAATTAAAACACTTGGTTATTCATTTTAATAAATCTGTTTACTTAGAACTATTTGAACTTTTGAAGATTCCAGCTTACTTGTAAGTTTCTAAGGGTCAGGTCCTCTCCATTTTTGCTGGCCTGAGGCTTAGTTCACCATATAGCAATGTATATATTGACATATTTTCCCCTCGACTTTCTGCGATTCAGTACATATCACCTTTCTTTGCAGACAAGCCATTTGAAACACCCTTAACTTATTTCACAGCCAATAAGTCTTTGAAATAATGTGTAATTATGAGAGAAATCTTCTTATATCATTAGGCAGAAAATCTGACCTGCCATAGTTTTCAAAACAGCATAATTTCACTCTTCTCAATGATTAATCTGTTGTATTACACAACCTTTGAGTATTTAGCTTTATCAATGACATGTACTTTACAAATGTTTTAGAGATCCTACCAGTCTTTGAAAACATCCTTGTTCCTTGTTTCAGTTCCAGTTTTATGTATATTTTCTGCCTTGCACCTGATTATTCCAACATCTGATGGATGGCCTTGGGAAACTAATTCTCATATTGATTGTTTTTGCTGATTGTCTCCACTTGTAGCTGATTTCTTCATTATTGTGTAAAGGTAGATCATGAGCTCATGTTTAGCTAAACTGCTGACATGGTAAAAGGCTTAAGTGTGAACGCTCGTAAGCTTCAGGAGAAAGTCGGCAAAGATTTATTTGTGTCCCTCCGATGAATTGCCCGCAAGGACCCCATTTTTTGGAAGTGTTGGTCCAACACACCCTCTAGAGGCACAGGATTCAGACAGGGCTGCTTTGCGGCCCCCGATCTGGGGCAGCGGCTGTGGTCGACCTGCGGTCAGGGCAGGAGCCTCTCCGCGTTGGTCCCAGGGACCCATCTGCCTGCGAACTTCGGTCACCTGGCAGGAAGGTACGATGCCCAGTCCTATGGTTAGCTGTGCAGCGAGGTGTACTGCGAGGACACGTTGCACACACACTTCAACAAAGAGGGCGGCCTGAGTGGAAAGGTGAGTGTTTGGGAAGCTGTGCGGGCAAAGAAGGTGCCCTTTGCGCTGGGCCAAATGCTTGTGACACACCCCTGGGCCTGCCGGCCTCTGAGGGCCCTGCCCTGGGCCACCTGCTCCCCTGCCCTTTGTTCAGTCACAGCAGAGATGGCCACATCCACTCCCTCAGTGAGGGCAGTGTTCCAACCTCCTTCAGCCCCACCCCATCTCCGCAGGTTACCATGGACTACAGATGCTGCATTCTGAACCAGGGCGTTCCGAGAATGCCAAGGGCAGACATGATGACCTTCAATGATTTCCTCTTGTGTCAGTTTTGGTCAACTTTAGGAGCTAGGATATGGTCCCCTTTACAGAAATGTTCAAATTTACTGGCATTTCATATATTCTCTGCTATAACATTGTCCTGATTCTTTCTGTATATTCTTTACTTATGTTTTTGTTTTCCTTAATCAAAGTGTGTCTTTTAAATCTTTTCAAAGAATATTCTTTGGACTTACTACATCACCTCAATTTTATACGTTTTCTGTTGTATTAAGTTCTGCTCATATCTTTATTTATATTTTTTCTATGTTCTCAGGGTTTGTTGTTTTGATCATCTGATGTCAATTAAAACACTTGGTTATTCATTTTAATAAATCTTTTTACTTATAAAGATTTGAACTTTTGAAGATTCCAGCTTACTTGTAAGTTTCTAAGGGTCAGGTCCTCTCCAGTGTTGCTGGCCTAAGGCTTAGTTCACCATATAGCAATGTATATATTGACATATTTTCCCCTCGACTTTCTGTGATTCCCTACATCTCACCTTTCTTTGCAGACAAGCCATTTGAAATACCCTTAACTTATTTCACAGCCAATAAGTCTTTGAAATAATGTGTATTTTTTAGAGAAATCTTCTTATATCATTAGGCAGAAAATCTGACCTGCCATAGTTTTCAAAACAGCATAATTTCACTCTTCTCAATGATTAATCTGTTGTATTACACAACCTTTGAGTATTTAGCTTTATCAATGACATGTACTTTACAAATGTTTTAGAGATCCTACTAGTCTTTGAAAACATCCTTGTTCATTGTTTCAGTTCCAGTTTTATGTATATTTTCGGCCTTGCACCTGATTATTCCAACATCTGATGGATGACCTTGGGAAACTAATTCTCATATTGATTGTTTTTGCTGATTGTCTCCACTTGTAGCTGATTTCTTCATTATTGTGTAAATGTAGATCATGAGCTCATATTTAGCTAAACAGCTGACATGGTAACAGGCTTAAGTGTGAACGCTCGTAAGCTTCAGGAGAAAGTCGGCAAAGATTTATTTGTGTCCCTCTGATGAGTTGCCCGCAAGGACCCCTTTTTTAGAAGTGTTGGTCCAACACACCCTCTAGAGGCAGGGAATTCAGACAGGGCTGCTTTGCGGCACCCGATCTGGGGCAGCGGCTGTGGTCGACCTGTGGTCAGGGCAGGAGCCTCTCCGCGTTGGTCCCAGGGACCCATCTGCCTGCGAACTTCGGTCACCTGGCAGGAAGGTACGATGCCCAGTCCTATGGTTAGCTGTGTAGCGAGGTGTACTACGAGGACACGTTCCACACACACTTCAACAAAGAGGGCGGCCTGAGTGGAAAGGTGAGTGTTTGGGAAGCTGTGCGGACAAAGAAGGTGCCCTTTGGCCTGGGCCAAATGCTTGTGACACACCCCTGGGCCTGCCGGCCTCTGAGGGCCCTGCCCTGGGCCCCCTGCTCCCCTGCCCTTTGTTCAGTCACAGCAGAGATGGCCACACCCACTCCCTCAGTGAGGGCAGTGTTCCAACCTCCTTCAGCCCCGCCCTCTCTCCGCAGGTTACCATGGACTACCGATGCTGCATTCTGAGGCCAGGGCGTTTCGAGAATGCCAAGGGCAGACATGATGCCCTTCAATGATTTCCTCTTGTGTCAGTTTTGGTCAACTTTAGGAGCTAGGATATGGTCCCCTTTACAGAAATGTTCAAATTTACTGGCATTTCATATATTCTCTGCTATAACATTGTCCTGATTCTTTCTGTATATTCTTTACTTATGTTTTTGTTTTCCTTAATCAAAGTGTGTCTTTTAAATCTTTTCAAAGAATATTCTTTGGACTTACTAAATCACCTCAATTTTATACGTTTTCTTTTGTATTAACTTCTGCTCATATCTTTATTTATATTTTTTCTATGTTCTCAGGGTTTGTTGTTTTGATCATCTGATGTCAATTAAAACACTTGGTTATTCATTTTAATAAATCTTTTTACTTATAAAGATATGAACTTTGGAAGATTCCAGCTTACTTGTAACTTTCTAAGGGTCAGGTCCTCTCCATTGTTGCTGGCCTAAGGCTTAGTTCTCCATATAGCAATGTATATATTGACATATTTTCCCCTCGACTTTCTGTGATTCCCTACATCTCACCTTTCTTTGCAGACAAGCCATTTGAAATACCCTTAACTTATTTCACAGCCAATAAGTCTTTGAAATAATGTGTATTTTTGAGAGAAATCTTCTTATATCATTAGGCAGAAAATCTGACCTGCCATAGTTTTCAAAACAGCATAATTTCACTCTTCTCAATGATTAATCTATTGTATTACAAAACCTTTGAGTATTTAGCTTTATCAATGACATGTACTTTACAAATGTTTTAGAGATCCTACCCGTCTTTGAAAACAGCCTTGTTCCTTGTTTCAGTTCCAGTTTTATGTATATTTTCTGCCTTGCACCTGATTATTCCAACATCTGATGGATGGCCTTGGGAAACTAATTCTCATATTGATTGTTTTTGCTAATTGTCTCCCCTTGTAGCTGATTTCTTCATTATTGTGTAAATTTAGATCATGAGCTCATGTTTAGCTAAACAGCTGACATTGTAACAGGCTTAAGTGTGAACGCTCGTAAGCTTCAGGAGAAAGTCTGCAAAGATTTATTTTTGTCCCTCTGATGAGTTGCCCACAAGGACCCCATTTTTTAGAAGTGTTGGTCCTATACTCCCTCTAGAGGCAGGGGATTCAGACTGGGCTGCTTTGCGGCCCCCGATTTGGGTCAGCAGCTGTGGTCGACCTGTGGTCAGGGCAGGAGCCTCTCCGCGTTGGTCCCAGGGACCCATCTGCCTGCGAACTTCGGTCACCTGGAAGGAAGGTACGATGCCCAGTCCTATGGTTAGCTGTGCAGAGAGGTGTACTGCGAGGACACGTTCCACTCACACTTCAACAAAGAGGGCGGCCTGAGTGGAAAGTTGAGTGTTTGGGAAGCTGTGCGCACAAACAAGGTGCCCTTTGGCCTGGGCCAAATGCTTGTGACACACCCCTGGGCCTGCCGGCCTCTGAGGGCCCTGCCCTGGGCCCCCTGCTCCCCTGCCCTTTGTTCAGTCACAGCAGAGATGGCCACACCCACTCCCTCAGTGAGGGCAGTGTTCCAACCTCCTTCAGCCCCGCCCCCTCTCCGCAGGTTACCATGGACTACCGATGCTGCATTCTGAGGCCAGGGCATTCCAAGAATGCCATGGGCAGACATGATGCCCTTCAATGATTGCCTCTTGTTTCAGTTTTGGGCAACTTTAGGAGCTAGAATATGGTCCCCTTTACAGAAATGTTCAAATTTACTGGCATTTCATATAGTCTCTGCTATAACATTGTCCTGATTCTTTCTGTATATTCTTTACTTATGTTTTTGTTTTCCTTAATCAAAGTGTGTCTTTTAAATCTTTTCAAAGAATATTCTTTGGACTTACTAAATCACCTCAATTTTATACGATTTCTTTTGTATTAAGTTCTGCTCATATCTTTATTTATAATTTTTCTATGTTCTCAGGGTTTGTGGTTTTGATCATCTGATGTCAATAAAAACACTTGGTTATTCATTTTAATAAATCTTTTTACTTATAAAGATTTGAACTTTGGAAGATTCCAGCTTACTTGTAAGTTTCTAAGGGTCAGGTCCTCTCCATTGTTGCTGCCCTAAGGCTTAGTTCACCATATAGCAATGTATATATTGACATATTTTCCCCTCGACTTTCTGTGATTCCCTACATCTCTCCTTTCTTTGCAGACAAGCCATTTGAAATACCCTTAACTTATTTCACAGCCAATAAGTCTTTGAAATAATGTGTATTTTTGAGAGAAATCTTCTTATATCATTAGGCAGAAAATCTGACCTGCCATAGTTTTCAAAACAGCATAATTTCACTCTTCTCAATGATTAATCTGTTGTATTACAAAACCTTTGAGTATTTAGCTTTATCAATGACATGTACTTTACAAATGTTTTAGAGATCCTACCAGTCTTTGAAAACATCCTTGTTCCTTGTTTCAGATCCAGGTTTATGTATATTTTCTGCCTTGCACCTGATTATTCCAACATCTGATGGATGGCCTTGGGAAACTAATTCTCATATTGATTGTTTTTGCTGATTGTCTCCCCTTGTAGCTGATTTCTTCATTATTGTGTAAATTTAGATCATGAGCTCATATTTAGCTAAACAGCTGACATTGTAACAGGCTTAAGTGTGAACGCTCGTAAGCTTCAGGAGAAAGTCGGCAAAGATTTATTTGTGTCCCTCTGATGAGTTGCCCGCAAGGACCCCATTTTTTAGAAGTGTTGGTCCAATACTCCCTCTAGAGGCAGGGGATTCAGACTGGGCTGCTTTGCGGCCCCCGATCTGGGGCAGCAGCTGTGCTCGACCTGTGGTCAGGGCAGGAGCCTCTCCGCGTTGGTCCCAGGGACCCATCTGCCTGCGAACTTCGGTCACCTGGCAGGAAGTTACGATACCCTGTCCAATGGTTAGCTGTGCAGCGACGTGTACTGCGAGGACACGTTCCACACACACTTCAACAAAGAGGGCGGCCTGAGTGGAAAGGTGAGTGTTTGGGAAGCTGTGCGGACAAAGAAGGCGCCCTTTGGCCTGGGCCAAATGCTTGTGACACACCCCTGGGCCTGCCGGCCTCTGAGGGCCCTGCCCTGGGCCCCCTGCTCCTCTGCCCTTTGTTCAGTCACAGCAGAGATGGCCACACACACTCCCTCAGTTAGGGCAGTGTTCCAACCTCCTTCAGCCCCGCCCCCTCTCCTCAGGTTACCATGGACTACCGATGCTGCATTCTGAGGCCAGGGCGTTCCGAGAATGCCAAGGGCAGACATGATGCCCTTCAATGATTTCCTCTTGTTTCAGTTTTGGTCAACTTTAGGAGCTAGGATATGGTCCTCTTTACAGAAATGTTCAAATTTACTGGCATTTCATATATTCTCTGCTATAACATTGTCCTGATTCTTTCTGTATATTCTTTACTTATGTTTTTGTTTTCCTTAATCAAAGTGTGTCTTTTAAATCTTTTCAAAGAATATTCTTTGGACTTACTAAATCACCTCAATTTTATACGTTTTCTTTTGTATTAAGTTCTGCTCATATCTTTATTTATATTTTTTCTATGTTCTCAGGGTTTGTTGTTTTGATCATCTGATGTCAATTAAAACACTTGGTTATTCATTTTAATAAATCTTTTTACTTATAAAGATTTGAACTTTGGAAGATTCCAGCTTACTTGTAAGTCTCTAAGGGTCAGGTCCTCTCCATTGTTGCTGCCCTAAGGCTTAGTTCACCATATAGCAATGTATATATTGACATATTTTCCCCTCGACTTTCTGTGATTCCCTACATCTCTCCTTTCTTTGCAGACAAGCCATTTGAAATACCCTTAACTTATTTCACAGCCAATAAGTCTTTGAAATAATGTGTATTTTTGAGAGAAATCTTCTTATATCATTAGGCAGAAAATCTGACCTGCCATAGTTTTCAAAACAGCATAATTTCACTCTTCTCAATGATTAATCTGTTGTATTACAAAACCTTTGAGTATTTAGCTTTATCAATGACATGTACTTTACAAATGTTTTAGAGATCCTACCAGTCTTTGAAAACATCCTTGTTCCTTGTTTCAGATCCAGGTTTATGTATATTTTCTGCCTTGCACCTGATTATTCCAACATCAGATGGATGGCCTTGGGAAACTAATTCTCATATTGATTGTTTTTGCTGATTGTCTCCCCTTGTAGCTGATTTCTTCATTATTGTGTAAATTTAGATCATGAGCTCATGTTTAGCTAAACAGCTGACATTGTAACAGGCTTAAGTGTGAACGCTCGTAAGCTTCAGGAGAAAGTCGGCAAATATATATTTGTGTCCCTCTGATGAGTTGCCCGCAAGGACCCCATTTTTTAGAAGTGTTGGTCCAATACTCCCTCTAGAGGCAGGGGATTCAGACTGGGCTGCTTTGCGGCCCCCGATCTGGGGCAGCGGCTGTGGTCGACCTGTGGTCATGGCAGGAGCCTCTCCGCGTTGGTCCCAGGGACCCATCTGCCTGCGAACTTCGGTCACCTGGCAGGAAGGTACGATGCCCAGTCCTATGGTTAGCTGTGTAGAGAGGTGTACTGCGAGGACACGTTCCACACACAGTTCAACAAAGAGGGCGGCCTGAGTGGAAAGGTGAGTGTTTGGGAAGCTGTGCGGACAAAGAAGGTGCCCTTTGGCCTGGGCCAAATGCTTGTGACACACCCCTGGGCCTGCCGGCCTCTGAGGGCCCTGCCCTGGGCCCCCTGCTCCCCTGCCCTTTGTTCAGTCACAGCAGAGATGGCCACACACATTCCCTCAGTGAGGGCAGTGTTCCAACCTCCTTCAGCCCCGCCCCCTCTCCACAGGTTACCATGGACTACCGATGCTGCATTCTGAGGCCAGGGCGTTCCGAGAATGCCTAGGGCAGACATGATGCCCTTCAATGATTTCCTCTTGTGTCAGTTTTGGTCAACTTTAGGAGCTAGAATATGGTCCCCTTTACAGAAATGTTCAAATTTACTGGCATTTCATATATTCTCTGCTATAACATTGTCCTGATTCTTTCTGTATATTCTTTACTTATGTTTTTGTTTTCCTTAATCAAAGTGTGTCTTTTAAATCTTTTCAAAGAATATTCTTTGGACTTACTAAATCACCTCAATTTTATACGTTTTCTTTTGTATTAAGTTTTGCTCATATCTTTATTTATATTTTTTCTATGTTCTCAGGGTTTGTTGTTTTGATCATCTGATGTCAATTAAAACACTTGGTTATTCATTTTAATAAATCTTTTTCCTTATAAATATTTGAACTTTGGAAGATTCCAGCTTACTTGTAAGTTTCTAAGGGTCAGGTCCTCTCCATTGTTGCTGGCCTAAGGCTTAGTTCACCCTATAGCAATGTATATATTGACATATTTTCCCCTCGACTTTCTGTGATTCCCTACATCTCTCCTTTCTTGCAGACAAGCCATTTGAAATACCCTTAACTTATTTCACAGCCAATAAGTCTTTGAAATAATGTGTATTTTTGAGAGAAATCTTCTGATATCATTAGGCAGAAAATCTGAACTGCCATAGTTTTCAAAACAGCATAATTTCACTCTTCTCAATGATTAATCTGTTGTATTACAAAACCTTTGAGTATTTAGCTTTATCAATGACATGTACTTTACAAATGTTTTAGAGATCCTACCAGTCTTTGAAAACATCCTTGTTCCTTGTTTCAGATCCAGGTTTATGTATATTTTCTGCCTTGCACCTGATTATTCCAACATCTGATGGATGGCCTTGGGAAACTAATTCTCATTTTGATTGTTTTTGCTGATTGTCTCCCCTTGTAGCTGATTTCTTCATTATTGTGTAAATTTAGATCATGAGCTCATGTTTAGCTAAACAGCTGACATTGTAACAGGCTTAAGTGTGAACGCTCGTAAGCTTCAGGAGAAAGTCGGCAAATATTTATTTGTGTCCCTCTGATGAGTTGCCCGCAAGGACCCCATTTTTTAGAAGTGTTGGTCCAATACTCCCTCTAGAGGCAGGGGATTCAGACTGGGCTGCTTTGCGGCCCCCGATCTGGGGCAGCGGCTGTGGTCGACCTGTGGTCAGGGCAGGAGCCTCTCCGTGTTGGTCCCAGGAACCCATCTGCCTGCGAACTTCGGTCACCTGGCAGGAAGGTACGATGCCCAGTCCTATGGTTAGCTGTGCAGAGAGGTGTACTGCGAGGACACGTTCCACACACACTTCAACAAAGAGGGCGGCCTGAGTGGAAAGGTGAGTGTTTGGGAAGCTGTGCGGACAAAGAAGGTGCCCTTTGGCCTGGGCCAAATGCTTGTGACACACCGCTGGGCCTGCCGGCCTCTGAGGGCCCTGCCCTGGGCCCCCTGCTCCCCTGCCCTTTGTTCAGTCACAGCAGAGATGGCCACACCCACTCCCTCAGTGAGGGCAGTGTTCCAACCTCCTTCATCCCCGCCCCCTCTCCACAGGTTACCATGGACTACCGATGCTGCATTCTGAGGCCAGGGCGTTTCGAGAATGCCAAGGGCAGACATGATGCCCTTCAATGATTTCCTCTTGTGTCAGTTTTGGTCAACTTTAGGAGCTAGGAAATGGTCCCCTTTACAGAAATGTTCAAATTTACTGGCATTTCATATATTCTCTGCTATAACATTGTCCTGATTCTTTCTGTATATTCTTTACTTATGTTTTTGTTTTCCTTAATCAAAGTGTGTCTTTTAAATCTTTTCAAAGAATATTCTTTGGACTTACTAAATCACCTCAATTTTATACGTTTTCTTTTGTATTAAGTTCAGCTCATATCTTTATTTATATTTTTTCTATGTTCTCAGGGTTTGTTGTTTTGATCATCTGATGTCAATTAAAACACTTGGTTATTCATTTTAATAAATCTTTTTACTTATAAAGATATGAACTTTGGAAGATTCCAGCTTACTTGTAAGTTTCTAAGGGTCAGGTCCTCTCCATTGTTGCTGCCCTAAGGCTTAGTTCACCCTATAGCAATGTATATATTGACATATTTTCCCCTCGACTTTCTGTGATTCCCTACATCTCACCTTTCTTTGCAGACAAGCCATTTGAAATACCCTTAACTTATTTCACAGCCAATAAGTCTTTGAAATAATGTGTATTTTTGAGAGAAATCTTCTTATATCATTAGGCAGAAAATCTGACCTGCCATAGTTTTCAAAACAGCATAATTTCACTCTTCTCAATGATTAATCTATTGTATTTCAAAACCTTTGAGTATTTAGATTTATCAATGACATGTACTTTACAAATGTTTTAGAGATCCTACCCGTCTTTGAAAACAGCCTTGTTCCTTGTTTCAGTTCCAGTTTTATGTATATTTTCTGCCTTGCACCTGATTATTCCAACATCTGATGGATGGCCTTGGGAAACTAATTCTCATATTGATTGTTTTTGCTAATTGTCTCCCCTTGTAGCTGATTTCTTCATTATTGTGTAAATTTAGATCATGAGCTCATGTTTAGCTAAACAGCTGACATTGTAACAGGCTTAAGTGTGAACGCTCGTAAGCTTCAGGAGAAAGTCTGCAAAGATTTATTTTTGTCCCTCTGATGAGTTGCCCACAAGGACCCCATTTTTTAGAAGTGTTGGTCCTATACTCCCTCTAGAGGCAGGGGATTCAGACTGGGCTGCTTTGCGGCCGCCGATCTGGGGCAGCAGCTGTGGTCGACCTGTGGTCAGGGCAGGAGCCTCTCCGCGTTGGTCCCAGGGACCCATCTGCCTGCGAACTTCGGTCACCTGGCAGGAAGGTACGATGCCCAGTCCTATGGTTAGCTGTGCAGAGAGGTGTACTGCGAGGACACGTTCCACACACACTTCAACAAAGAGGGCGGCCTGAGTGGAAAGTTGAGTGTTTGGGAAGCTGTGCGGACAAACAAGGTGCCCTTTGGCCTGGGCCAAATGCTTGTGACACACCCCTGGGCCTGCCGGCCTCTGAGGGCCCTGCCCTGGGCCCCCTGCTCCCCTGCCCTTTGTTCAGTCACAGCAGAGATGGCCACACCCACTCCCTCAGTGAGGGCAGTGTTCCAACCTCCTTCAGCCGCGCCCCCTCTCCGCAGGTTACCATGGACTACCGATGCTGCATTCTGAGGCCAGGGCATTCCAAGAATGCCATGGGCAGACATGATGCCCTTCAATGATTTCCTCTTGTTTCAGTTTTGGGCAACTTTAGGAGCTAGAATATGGTCCCCTTTACAGAAATGTTCAAATTTACTGGCATTTCATATAGTCTCTGCTATAACATTGTCCTGATTCTTTCTGTATATTCTTTACTTATGTTTTTGTTTTCCTTAATCAAAGTGTGTCTTTTAAATCTTTTCAAAGAATATTCTTTGGACTTACTAAATCACCTCAATTTTATACGATTTCTTTTGTATTAAGTTCTGCTCATATCTTTATTTATAATTTTTCTATGTTCTCAGGGTTTGTGGTTTTGATCATCTGATGTCAATAAAAACACTTGGTTATTCATTTTAATAAATCTTTTTACTTATAAAGATTTGAACTTTGGAAGATTCCAGCTTACTTGTAAGTTTCTAAGGGTCAGGTCCTCTCCATTGTTGCTGCCCTAAGGCTTAGTTCACCATATAGCAATGTATATATTGACATATTTTCCCCTCGACTTTCTGTGATTCCCTACATCTCTCCTTTCTTTGCAGACAAGCCATTTGAAATACCCTTAACTTATTTCACAGCAAATAAGTCTTTGAAATAATGTGTATTATTGAGAGAAATCTTCTTATATCATTAGGCAGAAAATCTGACCTGCCATAGTTTTCAAAACAGCATAATTTCACTCTTCTCAATGATTAATCTGTTGTATTACAAAACCTTTGAGTATTTAGCTTTATCAATGACATGTACTTTACAAATGTTTTAGAGATCCTACCAGTCTTTGAAAACATCCTTGTTCCTTGTTTCAGATCCAGGTTTATGTATATTTTCTGCCTTGCACCTGATTATTCCAACATCTGATGGATGGCCTTGGGAAACTAATTCTCATATTGATTGTTTTTGCTGATTGTCTCCCCTTGTAGCTGATTTCTTCATTATTGTGTAAATTTAGATCATGAGCTCATATTTAGCTAAACAGCTGACATTGTAACAGGCTTAAGTGTGAACGCTCGTAAGCTTCAGGAGAAAGTCGGCAAAGATTTATTTGTGTCCCTCTGATGAGTTGCCAGCAAGGACCCCATTTTTTAGAAGTGTTGGTCCAATACTCCCTCTAGAGGCAGGGGATTCAGACTGGGCTGCTTTGCGGCCCCCGATCTGGGGCAGCAGCTGTGCTCGACCTGTGGTCAGGGCAGGAGCCTCTCCGCGTTGGTCCCAGGGACCCATCTGCCTGCGAACTTCGGTCACCTGGCAGGAAGGTACGATACCCAGTCCAGTGGTTAGCTGTGCAGCGACGTGTACTGCGAGGACACGTTCCACACACACTTCAACAAAGAGGGCGGCCTGAGTGGAAAGGTGAGTGTTTGGGAAGCTGTGCGGACAAAGAAGGCGCCCTTTGGCCTGGGCCAAATGCTTGTGACACACCCCTGGGCCTGCCGGCCTCTGAGGGCCCTGCCCTGGGCCCCCTGCTCCTCTGCCCTTTGTTCAGTCACAGCAGAGATGGCCACACACACTCCCTCAGTTAGGGCAGTGTTCCAACCTCCTTCAGCCCCGCCCCCTCTCCTCAGGTTACCATGGACTACCGATGCTGCATTCTGAGGCCAGGGCGTTCCTAGAATGCCAAGGGCAGACATGATGCCCTTCAATGATTTCCTCTTGTTTCAGTTTTGGTCAACTTTAGGAGCTAGGATATGGTCCCCTTTACAGAAATGTTCAAATTTACTGGCATTTCATATATTCTCTGCTATAACATTGTCCTGATTCTTTCTGTATATTCTTTACTTATGTTTTTGTTTTCCTTAATCAAAGTGTGTCTTTTAAATCTTTTCAAAGAATATTCTTTGGACTTACTAAATCACCTCAATTTTATACGTTTTCTTTTGTATTAAGTTCTGCTCATATCTTTATTTATATTTTTTCTATGTTCTCAGGGTTTGTTGTTTTGATCATCTGATGTCAATTAAAACACTTGGTTATTCATTTTAATAAATCTTTTTCCTTATAAAGATTTGAACTTTGGAAGATTCCAGCTTACTTGTAAGTTTCTAAGGGTCAGGTCCTCTCCATTGTTGCTGGCCTAAGGCTTAGTTCACCCTATAGCAATGTATATATTGACATATTTTCCCCTCGACTTTCTGTGATTCCCTACATCTCTCCTTTCTTTGCAGACAAGCCATTTGAAATACCCTTAACTTATTTCACAGCCAATAAGTCTTTGAAATAATGTGTATTTTTGAGAGAAATCTTCTTATATCATTAGGCAGAAAATGTGACCTGCCATAGTTTTCAAAACAGCATAATTTCACTCTTCTCAATGATTAATCTGTTGTATTACACAACCTTTGAGTATTTAGCTTTATCAATGACATGTACTTTACAAATGTTTTAGAGATCCTACCAGTCTTTGAAAACATCCTTGTTCCTTGTTTCAGATCCAGGTTTATGTATATTTTCTGCCTTGCACCTGATTATTCCAACATCAGATGGATGGCCTTGGGAAACTAATTCTCATATTGATTGTTTTTGCTGATTGTCTCCCCTTGTAGCTGATTTCTTCATTATTGTGTAAATTTAGATCATGAGCTCATGTTTAGCTAAACAGCTGACATTGTAACAGGCTTAAGTGTGAACGCTCGTAAGCTTCAGGAGAAAGTCGGCAAATATATATTTGTGTCCCTCTGATGAGTTGCCCGCAAGGACCCCATTTTTTAGAAGTGTTGGTCCAATACTCCCTCTAGAGGCAGGGAATTCAGACTGGGCTGCTTTGCGGCCCCCGATCTGGGGCAGCGGCTGTGGTCGACCTGTGGTCATGGCAGGAGCCTCTCCGCGTTGGTCCCAGGGACCCATCTGCCTGCGAACTTCGGTCACCTGGCAGGAAGGTACGATGCCCAGTCCTATGGTTATCTGTGCAGAGAGGTGTACTGCGAGGACACGTTCCACACACAGTTCAACAAAGAGGGCGGCCTGAGTGGAAAGGTGAGTGTTTGGGAAGCTGTGCGGACAAAGAAGGTGCCCTTTGGCCTGGGCCAAATGCTTCTGATACACCCCTGGGCCTGCCGGCCTCTGAGGGCCCTGCCCTGGGCCCCCTGCTCCCCTGCCCTTTGTTCAGTCACAGCAGAGATGGCCACACACACTCCCTCAGTGAGGGCAGTGTTCCAACCTCCTTCAGCCCCGCCCCCTCTCCACAGGTTACCATGGACTACCGATGCTGCATTCTGAGGCCAGGGGTTTCCGAGAATGCCTAGGGCAGACATGATGCCCTTCAATGATTTCCTCTTGTGTCAGTTTTGGTCAACTTTAGGAGCTAGGATATGGTCCCCTTTACAGAAATGTTCAAATTTACTGGCATTTCATATATTCTCTGCTATAACATTGTCCTGATTCTTTCTGTATATTCTTTACTTATGTTTTTGTTTTCCTTAATCAAAGTGTGTCTTTTAAATCTTTTCAAAGAATATTCTTTGGACTTACTAAATCACCTCAATTTTATACGTTTTCTTTTGTATTAAGTTCTGCTCATATCTTTATTTATATTTTTTCTATGTTCTCAGGGTTTGTTGTTTTGATCATCTGATGTCAATTAAAACACTTGGTTATTCATTTTAATAAATCTTTTTACTTATAAAGATTTGAACTTTGGAAGATTCCAGCTTACTTGTAAGTTTCTAAGGGTCAGGTCCTCTCCATTGTTGCTGCCCTAAGGCTTAGTTCACCATATAGCAATGTATATATTGACATATTTTCCCCTCGACTTTCTGTGATTCCCTACATCTCACCTTTCTTTGCAGACAAGCCATTTGAAATACCCTTAACTTATTTCACAGCCAATAAGTCTTTGAAATAATGTGTATTTTTGAGAGAAATCTTCTTATATCATTAGGCAGAAAATCTGACCTGCCATAGTTTTCAAAACAGCATAATTTCACTCTTCTCAATGATTAATCTGTTGTATTACAAAACCTTTGAGTATTTAGCTTTATCAATGACATGTACTTTTCAAATGTTTTAGAGATCCTACCAGTCTTTGAAAACAGCCTTGTTCCTTGTTTCAGATCCAGGTTTATGTATATTTTCTGCCTTGCACCTGATTATTCCAACATCTGATGGATGGCCTTGGGAAACTAATTCTCATATTGATTGTTTTTGCTAATTGTCTCCCCTTGTAGCTGATTTCTTCATTATTGTGTAAATTTAGATCATGAGCTCATGTTTAGCTAAACAGCTGACATTGTAACAGGCTTAAGTGTGAACGCTCGTAAGCTTCAGGAGAAAGTCTGCAAAGATTTATTTTTGTCCCTCTGATGAGTTGCCCGCCAGGACCCCATTTTTTAGAAGTGTTGGTCCAATACTCCCTCTAGAGGCAGGGGATTCAGACTGGGCTGCTTTGCGGCCCCCGATCTGGGGCAGCAGCTGTGGTCGACCTGTGGTCAGGGCAGGAGCCTCTCTGCGTTGGTCCCAGGGACCCATCTGCCTGCGAACTTCGGTCACCTGGCAGGAAGGTACGATGCCCAGTCCTATGGTTAGCTGTGCAGCGAGGTGTACTGCGAGGACACGTTCCACACACACTTCAACAAAGAGGGCGGCCTGAGTGGAAAGGTTAGTGTTTGGGAAGCTGTGCGGACAAAGAAGGTGCCCTTTGGCCTGGGCCAAATGCTTGTGACACACCCCTGGGCCTGCCGGGCTATGAGGGCCCTGCCCTGGGCCCCCTGCTCCTCTGCCCTTTGTTCAGTCACAGCAGAGATGGCCACACACACTCCCTCAGTTAGGGCAGTGTTCCAACCTCCTTCAGGCCCGCCCCCTCTCCTCAGGTTACCATGGACTACCTATGCTGCATTCTGAGGCCAGGGCGTTCCGAGAATGCCAAGGGCAGACATGATGCCCTTCAATGATTTCCTCTTGTTTCAGTTTTGGTCAACTTTAGGAGCTAGGATATGGTCCCCTTTACAGAAATCTTCAAATTTACTGGCATTTCATATATTCTCTGCTATAACATTGTCCTGATTCTTTCTGTATATTCTTTACTTATGTTTTTGTTTTCCTTAATCAAAGTGTGTCTTTTAAATCTTTTCAAAGAATATTCTTTGGACTTACTAAATCACCTCAATTTTATACGTTTTCTGTTGTATTAAGTTCTGCTCATATCTTTATTTATATTTTTTCTATGTTCTCAGGGTTTTTTGTTTTGATCATCTGATGTCAATTAAAACACTTGGTTATTCATTTTAATAAATCTTTTTCCTTATAAAGATTTGAACTTTTGAAGATTCCAGCTTACTTGTAAGTTTCTAAGGGTCAGGTCCTCTCCATTGTTGCTGGCCTAAGGCTTAGTTCACCCTATAGCAATGTATATATTGACATATTTTCCCCTCGACTTTCTGTGATTCCCTACATCTCACCTTTCTTTGCAGACAAGCCATTTGAAATACCCTTAACTTATTTCACAGCCAATAAGTCTTTGAAATATTGTGTATTTTTGAGAGAAATCTTCTTATATCATTAGGCAGAAAATCTGACCTGCCATAGTTTTCAAAACAGCATAATTTCACTCTTCTCAATGATTAATCTATTGTATTTCAAAACCTTTGAGTATTTAGATTTATCAATGACATGTACTTTACAAATGTTTTAGAGATCTTACCCGTCTTTGAAAACAGCCTTGTTCCTTGTTTCAGTTCCAGTTTTATGTATATTTTCTGCCTTGCACCTGATTATTCCAACATCTGATGGATGGCCTTGGGAAACTAATTCTCATATTGATTGTTTTTGCTAATTGTCTCCCCTTGTAGCTGATTTCTTCATTATTGTGTAAATTTAGATCATGAGCTCATGTTTAGCTAAACAGCTGACATTGTAACAGGCTTAAGTGTGAACGCTCGTAAGCTTCAGGAGAAAGTCTGCAAAGATTTATTTTTGTCCCTCTGATGAGTTGCCCACAAGGACCCCATTTTTTAGAAGTGTTGGTCCTATACTCCCTCTAGAGGCAGGGGATTCAGACTGGGCTGCTTTGCGGCCCCCGATCTGGGGCAGCAGCTGTGGTCGACCTGTGGTCAGGGCAGGAGCCTCTCCGCGTTGGTCCCAGGGACCCATCTGCCTGCGAACTTCGGTCACCTGGCAGGAAGGTACGATGCCCAGTCCTATGGTTAGCTGTGCAGAGAGGTGTACTGCGAGGACACGTTCCACACACACTTCAACAAAGAGGGCGGCCTGAGTGGAAAGTTGAGTGTTTGGGAAGCTGTGCGGACAAACAAGGTGCCCTTTGGCCTGGGCCAAATGCTTGTGACACACCCCTGGGCCTGCCGGCCTCTGAGGGCCCTGCCCTGGGCCCCCTGCTCCCCTGCCCTTTGTTCAGTCACAGCAGAGATGGCCACACCCACTCCCTCAGTGAGGGCAGTGTTCCAACCTCCTTCAGCCCCGCCCCCTCTCCGCAGGTTACCATGGACTACCGATGCTGCATTCTGAGGCCAGGGCATTCCAAGAATGCCATGGGCAGACATGATGCCCTTCAATGATTTCCTCTTGTTTCAGTTTTGGGCAACTTTAGGAGCTAGAATATGGTCCCCTTTACAGAAATGTTCAAATTTACTGGCATTTCATATAGTCTCTGCTATAACATTGTCCTGATTCTTTCTGTATATTCTTTACTTATGTTTTTGTTTTCCTTAATCAAAGTGTGTCTTTTAAATCTTTTCAAAGAATATTCTTTGGACTTACTAAATCACCTCAATTTTATACGATTTCTTTTGTATTAAGTTCTGCTCATATCTTTATTTATAATTTTTCTATGTTCTCAGGGTTTGTGGTTTTGATCATCTGATGTCAATAAAAACACTTGGTTATTCATTTTAATAAATCTTTTTACTTATAAAGATTTGAACTTTGGAAGATTCCAGCTTACTTGTAAGTTTCTAAGGGTCAGGTCCTCTCCATTGTTGCTGCCCTAAGGCTTAGTTCACCATATAGCAATGTATATATTGACATATTTTCCCCTCGACTTTCTGTGATTCCCTACATCTCTCCTTTCTTTGCAGACAAGCCATTTGAAATACCCTTAACTTATTTCACAGCAAATAAGTCTTTGAAATAATGTGTATTATTGAGAGAAATCTTCTTATATCATTAGGCAGAAAATCTGACCTGCCATAGTTTTCAAAACAGCATAATTTCACTCTTCTCAATGATTAATCTGTTGTATTACAAAACCTTTGAGTATTTAGCTTTATCAATGACATGTACTTTACAAATGTTTTAGAGATCCTACCAGTCTTTGAAAACATCCTTGTTCCTTGTTTCAGATCCAGGTTTATGTATATTTTCTTCCTTGCACCTGATTATTCCAACATCTGATGGATGGCCTTGGGAAACTAATTCTCATATTGATTGTTTTTGCTGATTGTCTCCCCTTGTAGCTGATTTCTTCATTATTGTGTAAATTTAGATCATGAGCTCATATTTAGCTAAACAGCTGACATTGTAACAGGCTTAAGTGTGAACGCTCGTAAGCTTCAGGAGAAAGTCGGCAAAGATTTATTTGTGTCCCTCTGATGAGTTGCCAGCAAGGACCCCATTTTTTAGAAGTGTTGGTCCAATACTCCCTCTAGAGGCAGGGGATTCAGACTGGGCTGCTTTGCGGCCCCCGATCTGGGGCAGCAGCTGTGCTCGACCTGTGGTCAGGGCAGGAGCCTCTCCGCGTTGGTCCCAGGGACCCATCTGCCTGCGAACTTCGGTCACCTGGCAGGAAGGTACGATACCCAGTCCAGTGGTTAGCTGTGCAGCGACGTGTACTGCGAGGACACGTTCCACACACACTTCAACAAAGAGGGCGGCCTGAGTGGAAAGGTGAGTGTTTGGGAAGCTGTGCGGACAAAGAAGGCGCCCTTTGGCCTGGGCCAAATGCTTGTGACACACCCCTGGGCCTGCCGGCCTCTGAGGGCCCTGCCCTGGGCCCCCTGCTCCTCTGCCCTTTGTTCAGTCACAGCAGAGATGGCCACACACACTCCCTCAGTGAGGGCAGTGTTCCAACCTCCTTCAGCCCCGCCCCCTCTCCTCAGGTTACCATGGACTACCGATGCTGCATTCTGAGGCCAGGGCGTTCCTAGAATGCCAAGGGCAGACATGATGCCCTTCAATGATTTCCTCTTGTTTCAGTTTTGGTCAACTTTAGGAGCTAGGATATGGTCCCCTTTACAGAAATGTTCAAATTTACTGGCATTTCATATATTCTCTGCTATAACATTGTCCTGATTCTTTCTGTATATTCTTTACTTATGTTTTTGTTTTCCTTAATCAAAGTGTGTCTTTTAAATCTTTTCAAAGAATATTCTTTGGACTTACTAAATCACCTCAATTTTATACGTTTTCTTTTGTATTAAGTTCTGCTCATATCTTTATTTATATTTTTTCTATGTTCTCAGGGTTTGTTGTTTTGATCATCTGATGTCAATTAAAACACTTGGTTATTCATTTTAATAAATCTTTTTCCTTATAAAGATTTGAACTTTGGAAGATTCCAGCTTACTTGTAAGTTTCTAAGGGTCAGGTCCTCTCCATTGTTGCTGGCCTAAGGCTTAGTTCACCCTATAGCAATGTATATATTGACATATTTTCCCCTCGACTTTCTGTGATTCCCTACATCTCTCCTTTCTTTGCAGACAAGCCATTTGAAATACCCTTAACTTATTTCACAGCCAATAAGTCTTTGAAATAATGTGTATTTTTGAGAGAAATCTTCTTATATCATTAGGCAGAAAATGTGACCTGCCATAGTTTTCAAAACAGCATAATTTCACTCTTCTCAATGATTAATCTGTTGTATTACACAACCTTTGAGTATTTAGCTTTATCAATGACATGTACTTTACAAATGTTTTAGAGATCCTACCAGTCTTTGAAAACATCCTTGTTCCTTGTTTCAGATCCAGGTTTATGTATATTTTCTGCCTTGCACCTGATTATTCCAACATCAGATGGATGGCCTTGGGAAACTAATTCTCATATTGATTGTTTTTGCTGATTGTCTCCCCTTGTAGCTGATTTCTTCATTATTGTGTAAATTTAGATCATGAGCTCATGTTTAGCTAAACAGCTGACATTGTAACAGGCTTAAGTGTGAACGCTCGTAAGCTTCAGGAGAAAGTCGGCAAATATATATTTGTGCCCCTCTGATGAGTTGCCCGCAAGGACCCCATTTTTTAGAAGTGTTGGTCCAATACTCCCTCTAGAGGCAGGGAATTCAGACTGGGCTGCTTTGCGGCCCCCGATCTTGGGCAGCGGCTGTGGTCGACCTGTGGTCATGGCAGGAGCCTCTCCGCGTTGGTCCCAGGGACCCATCTGCCTGCGAACTTCGGTCACCTGGCAGGAAGGTACGATGCCCAGTCCTATGGTTAGCTGTGCAGAGAGGTGTACTGCGAGGACACGTTCCACACACAGTTCAACAAAGAGGGCGGCCTGAGTGGAAAGGTGAGTGTTTGGGAAGCTGTGCGGACAAAGAAGGTGCCCTTTGGCCTGGGCCAAATGCTTCTGACACACCCCTGGGCCTGCCGGCCTCTGAGGGCCCTGCCCTGGGCCCCCTGCTCCCCTGCCCTTTGTTCAGTCACAGCAGAGATGGCCACACACACTCCCTCAGTGAGGGCAGTGTTCCAACCTCCTTCAGCCCCGCCCCCTCTCCACAGGTTACCATGGACTACCGATGCTGCATTCTGAGGCCAGGGGTTTCCGAGAATGCCTAGGGCAGACATGATGCCCTTCAATGATTTCCTCTTGTGTCAGTTTTGGTCAACTTTAGGAGCTAGGATATGGTCCCCTTTACAGAAATGTTCAAATTTACTGGCATTTCATATATTCTCTGCTATAGCATTGTCCTGATTCTTTCTGTATATTCTTTACTTATGTTTTTGTTTTCCTTAATCAAAGTGTGTCTTTTAAATCTTTTCAAAGAATATTCTTTGGACTTACTAAATCACCTCAATTTTATACGTTTTCTTTTGTATTAAGTTCTGCTCATATCTTTATTTATATTTTTTCTATGTTCTCAGGGTTTGTTGTTTTGATCATCTGATGTCAATTAAAACACTTGGTTATTCATTTTAATAAATCTTTTTACTTATAAAGATTTGAACTTTGGAAGATTCCAGCTTACTTGTAAGTTTCTAAGGGTCAGGTCCTCTCCATTGTTGCTGCCCTAAGGCTTAGTTCACCATATAGCAATGTATATATTGACATATTTTCCCCTCGACTTTCTGTGATTCCCTACATCTCACCTTTCTTTGCAGACAAGCCATTTGAAATACCCTTAACTTATTTCACAGCCAATAAGTCTTTGAAATAATGTGTATTTTTGAGAGAAATCTTCTTATATCATTAGGCAGAAAATCTGACCTGCCATAGTTTTCAAAACAGCATAATTTCACTCTTCTCAATGATTAATCTGTTGTATTACAAAACCTTTGAGTATTTAGCTTTATCAATGACATGTACTTTTCAAATGTTTTAGAGATCCTACCAGTCTTTGAAAACAGCCTTGTTCCTTGTTTCAGATCCAGGTTTATGTATATTTTCTGCCTTGCACCTGATTATTCCAACATCTGATGGATGGCCTTGGGAAACTAATTCTCATATTGATTGTTTTTGCTAATTGTCTCCCCTTGTAGCTGATTTCTTCATTATTGTGTAAATTTAGATCATGAGCTCATGTTTAGCTAAACAGCTGACATTGTAACAGGCTTAAGTGTGAACGCTCGTAAGCTTCAGGAGAAAGTCTGCAAAGATTTATTTTTGTCCCTCTGATGAGTTGCCCGCCAGGACCCCATTTTTTAGAAGTGTTGGTCCAATACTCCCTCTAGAGGCAGGGGATTCAGACTGGGCTGCTTTGCGGCCCCCGATCTGGGGCAGCAGCTGTGGTCGACCTGTGGTCAGGGCAGGAGCCTCTCTGCGTTGGTCCCAGGGACCCATCTGCCTGCGAACTTCGGTCACCTGGCAGGAAGGTACGATGCCCAGTCCTATGGTTAGCTGTGCAGCGAGGTGTACTGCGAGGACACGTTCCACACACACTTCAACAAAGAGGGCGGCCTGAGTGGAAAGGTTAGTGTTTGGGAAGCTGTGCGGACAAAGAAGGTGCCCTTTGGCCTGGGCCAAATGCTTGTGACACACCCCTGGGCCTGCCGGGCTATGAGGGCCCTGCCCTGGGCCCCCTGCTCCTCTGCCCTTTGTTCAGTCACAGCAGAGATGGCCACACACACTCCCTCAGTTAGGGCAGTGTTCCAACCTCCTTCAGGCCCGCCCCCTCTCCTCAGGTTACCATGGACTACCTATGCTGCATTCTGAGGCCAGGGCGTTCCGAGAATGCCAAGGGCAGACATGATGCCCTTCAATGATTTCCTCTTGTTTCAGTTTTGGTCAACTTTAGGAGCTAGGATATGGTCCCCTTTACAGAAATCTTCAAATTTACTGGCATTTCATATATTCTCTGCTATAACATTGTCCTGATTCTTTCTGTATATTCTTTACTTATGTTTTTGTTTTCCTTAATCAAAGTGTGTCTTTTAAATCTTTTCAAAGAATATTCTTTGGACTTACTAAATCACCTCAATTTTATACGTTTTCTGTTGTATTAAGTTCTGCTCATATCTTTATTTATATTTTTTCTATGTTCTCAGGGTTTGTTGTTTTGATCATCTGATGTCAATTAAAACACTTGGTTATTCATTTTAATAAATCTTTTTCCTTATAAAGATTTGAACTTTTGAAGATTCCAGCTTACTTGTAAGTTTCTAAGGGTCAGGTCCTCTCCATTGTTGCTGGCCTAAGGCTTAGTTCACCCTATAGCAATGTATATATTGACATATTTTCCCCTCGACTTTCTGTGATTCCCTACATCTCTCCTTTCTTTGCAGACAAGCCATTTGAAATACCCTTAAATTATTTCACAGCCAATAATTCTTTGAAATAATGTGTATTTTTGAGAGAAATCTTCTTATATCATTAGGCAGAAAATCTGACCTGCCATAGTTTTCAAAACAGCATAAATTCACTCTTCTCAATGATTAATCTGTTGTATTACAAAACCTTTGAGTATTTAGCTTTATCAATGACATGTACTTTACAAATGTTTTAGAGATCCTACCAGTCTTTGAAAACATCCTTGTTCCTTGTTTCAGATCCAGGTTTATGTATATTTTCTGCCTTGCACCTGATTATTCCAACATCTGATGGATGGCCTTGGGAAACTAATTCTCATATTGATTGTTTTTGCTGATTGTCTCCCCTTGTAGCTGATTTCTTCATTATTGTGTAAATTTAGATCATGAGCTCATGTTTAGCTAAACAGCTGACATTGTAACAGGCTTAAGTGTGAACGCTCGTAAGCTTCAGGAGAAAGTCGGCAAAGATTTATTTGGGTCCCTCTGATGAGTTGCCCGCAAGGACCCCATTTTTTAGAAGTGTTGGTCCAATACTCCCTCTAGAGGCAGGGGATTCAGACTGGGCTACTTTGCGCCCCCCGATCTGGGGCAGCGGCTGTGGTCGACCTGTGGTCAGGGCAGGAGCCTCTCCTCGTTGGTCCCAGGGACCCATCTGCCTGCGAACTTCGGTCACCTGGCAGGAAGGTACGATGCCCAGTCCTATGGTTAGCTGTGCAGCGAGGTGTACTGCGAGGACACGTTCCACACACACTTCAACAAAGAGGGCGGCCTGAGTGGAAAGGTGAGTGTTTGGGAAGCTGTGCGGACAAAGAAGGTGCCCTTTGGCCTGGGCCAAATGCTTGTGACACACCCCTGGGCCTGCTGGACTCTGAGGGCCCTGCCCTGGGCCCCCTGCTCCCCTGACCTTTGTTCAGTCACAGCAGAGATGGCCACACCCACTCCCTCAGTGAGGGCAGTGTTCCAACCTCCTTCAGCCCCGCCCCCTCTCCGCAGGTTACCATGGACTACCGATGCTGCATTCTGAGGCCAGGGGGTTCCGAGAATGCCAAGGGCAGACATGATGACCTTCAATGATTTCCTCTTGTGTCAGTTTTGGTCAACTTTAGGAGCTAGGAAATGGTCCCCTTTACAGAAATGTTCAAATTTACTGGCATTTCATATATTCTCTGCTATAACATTGTCCTGATTCTTTCTGTATATTCTTTACTTATGTTTTTGTTTTCCTTAATCAAAGTGTGTCTTTTAAATCTTTTCAAAGAATATTCTTTGGACTTACTAAATCACCTCAATTTTATACGTTTTCTGTTGTATTAAGTTCTGCTCATATCTTTATTTATATTTTTTCTATGTTCTCAGGGTTTGTTGTTTTGATCATCTGATGTCAATTAAAACACTTGGTTATTCATTTTAATAAATCTTTTTCCTTATAAAGATTTGAACTTTTGAAGATTCCAGCTTACTTGTAAGTTTCTAAGGGTCAGGTCCTCTCCATTGTTGCTGGCCTAAGGCTTAGTTCACCATATAGCAATGTATATATTGACATATTTTCCCCTCGACTTTCTGTGATTCCCTACATCTCACCTTTCTTTGCAGACAAGCCATTTGAAATACCCTTAACTTATTTCACAGCCAATAAGTCTTTGAAATAATGTATATTTTTTAGAGAAATCTTCTTATATAATTAGGCAGAAAATCTACCTGCCATAGTTTTCAAAACAGCATAATTTCACTCTTCTCAATGATTAATCTGTTGTATTACACAACCTTTGAGTATTTAGCTTTATCAATGACATGTACTTTACAAATGTTTTAGAGATCCTACCAGTCTTTGAAAACATCCTTGTTCCTTGTTTCAGTTCCAGTTTTATGTATATTTTCTGCCTTGCACCTGATTATTCCAACATCTGATGGATGGCCTTGGGAAACTAATTCTCATATTGATTGTTTTTGCTGATTGTCTCCACTTGTAGCTGATTTCTTCATTATTGTGTAAATTTAGATCATGAGCTCATGTTTAGCTAAACAGCTGACATTGTAACAGGCTTAAGTGTGAACACTCGTAAGCTTCAGGAGAAAGTCGGCAAAGATTTATTTGTGTCCCTCTGATGAGTTGCCCGCAAGGACCCCATTTTTTAGAATTGTTGGTCCAATACTCCCTCTAGAGGCAGGGGATTCAGACAGGGCTGCTTTGCGGCCCCCGATCTGGGGCAGCAGCTGTGATCGACATGTGGTCAGGGCAGGAGCCTCTCCGTGTTGGTCCCAGGGACCCATCTGCCTGCGAACTTCGTACACCTGGCAGGAACGTACGATGCCCAGTCCTATGGTTAGCTGTGCAGCGAGGTGTACTGCGAGGACAAGTTCCACACACACTTCAACAAAGAGGGCGGCCTGAGTGGAAAGGTGAGTGTTTGGGAAGCTGTGCGGACAAAGAATGTGCCCTTTGGCCTGGGCCAAATGCTTGTGACACACCCCTGGGCCTGCTGGACTCTGAGGGCCCTGCACTGGGCCCCCTGCTCCCCTGCCCTTTGTTCAGTCACAGCAGAGATGGCCACACCCACTCCCTCAGTGAGGGCAGTGTTCCAACCTCCTTCAGCCCCGCCCCCTCTCCGCAGGTTACCATGGACTACCGATGCTGCATTCTGAGGCCAGGGCGTTCCGAGAATGCCAAGGGCAGACATGATGACCTTCAATGATTTCCTCTTGTGTCAGTTTTGGTCAACTTTAGGAGCTAGGAAATGGTCCCCTTTACAGAAATGTTCAAATTTACTGGCATTTCATATATTCTCTGCTATAACATTGTCCTGATTCTTTCTGTATATTCTTTACTTATGTTTATGTTTTCCTTATTCAAATTGTGTCTTTTAAATCTTTTCAAAGAATATTCTTTGGACTTACTAAATCACATCAATTTTATACGTTTTCTGTTGTACTAAGTTCTGCTCATATCTTTATTTATATTTTTTCTATGTTCTCAGGGTTTGTTGTTTGGATCATCTGATGTCAATTAAAACACTTGGTTATTCATTTTAATAAATCTGTTTACTTAGAACTATTTGAACTTTTGAAGATTCCAGCTTACTTGTAAGTTTCTAAGGGTCAGGTCCTCTCCATTGTTGCTGGCCTAAGGCTTAGTTCACCATATAGCAATGTATATATTGACATATTTTCCCCTCGACTTTCTGCGATTCAGTACATCTCACCTTTCTTTGCAGACAAGCCATTTGAAACACCCTTAACTTATTTCACAGCCAATAAGTCTTTGAAATAATGTGTAATTATGAGAGAAATCTTCTTATATCATTAGGCAGAAAATCTGACCTGCCATAGTTTTCAAAACAGCATAATTTCACTCTTCTCAATGATTAATCTGTTGTATTACACAACCTTTGAGTATTTAGCTTTATCAATGACATGTACTTTACAAATGTTTTAGAGATCCTACCAGTCTTTGAAAACATCCTTGTTCCTTGTTTCAGTTCCAGTTTTATGTATATTTTCTGCCTTGCACCTGATTATTCCAACATCTGATGGATGGCCTTGGGAAACTAATTCTCATATTGATTGTTTTTGCTGATTGTCTCCACTTGTAGCTGATTTCTTCATTATTGTGTAAAGGTAGATCATGAGCTCATGTTTAGCTAAACTGCTGACATGGTAAAAGGCTTAAGTGTGAACGCTCGTAAGCTTCAGGAGAAAGTCGGCAAAGATTTATTTGTGTCCCTCCGATGAATTGCCCGCAAGGACCCCATTTTTTGGAAGTGTTGGTCCAACACACCCTCTAGAGGCACAGGATTCAGACAGGGCTGCTTTGCGGCCCCCGATCTGGGGCAGCGGCTGTGGTCGACCTGCGGTCAGGGCAGGAGCCTCTCCGCGTTGGTCCCAGGGACCCATCTGCCTGCGAACTTCGGTCACCTGGCAGGAAGGTACGATGCCCAGTCCTATGGTTAGCTGTGCAGCGAGGTGTACTGCGAGGACACGTTGCACACACACTTCAACAAAGAGGGCGGCCTGAGTGGAAAGGTGAGTGTTTGGGAAGCTGTGCGGGCAAAGAAGGTGCCCTTTGCGCTGGGCCAAATGCTTGTGACACACCCCTGGGCCTGCCGGCCTCTGAGGGCCCTGCCCTGGGCCACCTGCTCCCCTGCCCTTTGTTCAGTCACAGCAGAGATGGCCACATCCACTCCCTCAGTGAGGGCAGTGTTCCAACCTCCTTCAGCCCCACCCCATCTCCGCAGGTTACCATGGACTACAGATGCTGCATTCTGAACCAGGGCGTTCCGAGAATGCCAAGGGCAGACATGATGCCCTTCAATGATTTCCTCTTGTGTCAGTTTTGGTCAACTTTAGGAGCTAGGATATGGTCCCCTTTACAGAAATGTTCAAATTTACTGGCATTTCATATATTCTCTGCTATAACATTGTCCTGATTCTTTCTGTATATTCTTTACTTATGTTTTTGTTTTCCTTAATCAAAGTGTGTCTTTTAAATCTTTTCAAAGAATATTCTTTGGACTTACTACATCACCTCAATTTTATACGTTTTCTGTTGTATTAAGTTCTGCTCATATCTTTATTTATATTTTTTCTATGTTCTCAGGGTTTGTTGTTTTGATCATCTGATGTCAATTAAAACACTTGGTTATTCATTTTAATAAATCTTTTTACTTATAAAGATTTGAACTTTTGAAGATTCCAGCTTACTTGTAAGTTTCTAAGGGTCAGGTCCTCTCCAGTGTTGCTGGCCTAAGGCTTAGTTCACCATATAGCAATGTATATATTGACATATTTTCCCCTCGACTTTCTGTGAATCCCTACATCTCACCTTTCTTTGCAGACAAGCCATTTGAAATACCCTTAACTTATTTCACAGCCAATAAGTCTTTGAAATAATGTGTATTTTTTAGAGAAATCTTCTTATATCATTAGGCAGAAAATCTGACCTGCCATAGTTTTCAAAACAGCATAATTTCACTCTTCTCAATGATTAATCTGTTGTATTACACAACCTTTGAGTATTTAGCTTTATCAATGACATGTACTTTACAAATGTTTTAGAGATCCTACTAGTCTTTGAAAACATCCTTGTTCATTGTTTCAGTTCCAGTTTTATGTATATTTTCGGCCTTGCACCTGATTATTCCAACATCTGATGGATGACCTTGGGAAACTAATTCTCATATTGATTGTTTTTGCTGATTGTCTCCACTTGTAGCTGATTTCTTCATTATTGTGTAAATGTAGATCATGAGCTCATATTTAGCTAAACAGCTGACATGGTAACAGGCTTAAGTGTGAACGCTCGTAAGCTTCAGGAGAAAGTCGGCAAAGATTTATTTGTGTCCCTCTGATGAGTTGCCCGCAAGGACCCCATTTTTTAGAAGTGTTGGTCCAACACACCCTCTAGAGGCAGGGAATTCAGACAGGGCTGCTTTGCGGCACCCGATCTGGGGCAGCGGCTGTGGTCGACCTGTGGTCAGGGCAGGAGCCTCTCCGCGCTGGTCCCAGGGACCCATCTGCCTGCGAACTTCGGTCACCTGGCAGGAAGGTACGATGCCCAGTCCTATGGCTAGCTGTGCAGCGAGGTGTACTGCGAGGACACGTTGCACACACACTTCAACAAAGAGGGCGGCCTGAGTGGAAAGGTGAGTGTTTGGGAAGCTGTGCGGACAAAGAAGGCGCCCTTTGGCCTGGGCCAAATGCTTGTGACACACCCCTGTGCCTGCTGGCCTCTGAGGGCCCTGCCCTGGGCCCCCTGCTCCCCTGCCCTTTGTTCAGTCACAGCAGAGATGGCCACACCCACTCCCTCAGTGAGGGCAGTGTTCCAACCTCCTTCAGCCCCGCCCCCTCTCCGCAGGTTACCATGGACTACCGATGCTGCATTCTGAGGCCAGGGCGTTCCGAGAATGCCAAGGGCAGACATGATGACCTTCAATGATTTCCTCTTGTGTCAGTTTTGGTCAACTTTAGGAGCTAGGAAATGGTCCCCTTTACAGAAAAATTCAATATTACTGGCATTTCATATATTCTCTGCTATAACATTGTCCTGATTCTTTCTGTATATTCTGTACTTATATTTTTGTTTTCCTTAATCAAAGTGTGTCTTTTAAATCTTTTCAAAGAATATTCTTTGGACTTACTAAATCACCTCAATTTTATACGTTTTCTGTTGTATTAAGTTCTGCTCATATCTCTATTTTTATTTTTTCTATGTTCTCAGGGTTTGTTGTTTTGATCATCTGATGTCAATTAAAACACTTGGTTATTCATTTTAATAAATCTTTTTACTTAGAAAGATTTGAACTTTTGAAGATTCCAGCTTACTTGTAAGTTTCTAAGGGACAGGTCCTCTCCATTGTTGCTGGCCTAAGGCTTAGTTCACCATATAGCAATGTATATATTGACATATTTTCCCATGGACTTTCTGTGATTCCCTACATCTAACCTTTCTTTGCAGACAAGCCATTTGAAATACCCTTAACTTATTTCACAGCCAATAAGTATTTGAAATAATGTGTATTTTTTAGAGAAATCTTCTTATATCATTAGGCAGAAAATCTGACCTGCCATAGTTTTCAAAACAGCATAATTTCACTCTTCTCAATGATTAATCTGTTGTATTACCCAACCTTTGAATATTTAGCTTTATCAATGACATGTACTTTACAAATGTTTTAGAGATCCTACCAGTTTTTGTAAACATCCTTGTTCCTTGTTTCAGTTCCAGTTTTATGTATATTTTCTGCCTTGCACCTGATTATTCCAACATCTGACGGATGGCCTTGGGAAACGAATTCTCATATTGATTGTTTTTGCTGATTGTCTCCACTTGTAGCTGATTTCTTCATTATTGTGTAAATTTAGATCATGAGCTCATATTTAGCTAAACAGCTGACATTGTAACAGGCTTAAGTGTGAACGCTCGTAAGCTTCAGGAGAAAGTCGGCAAAGATTTATTTGTGTCCCTCTGATGAGTTGCCAGCAAGGACCCCATTTTTTAGAAGTGTTGGTCCAATACTCCCTCTAGAGGCAGGGGATTCAGACTGGGCTGCTTTGCGGCCCCCGATATGGGGCAGCAGCTGTGGTCGACCTGTGGTCAGGGCAGGAGCCTCTCCTCGTTGGTCCCAGGGACCCATCTGCCTGCGAACTTCGGTCACCTGGCAGGAAGGTATGATGCCCAGTCCTATGGTTAGCTGTGCAGCGAGGTGTACTGCGAGGACACGTTGCACACACACTTCAACAAAGAGGGCGGCCTGAGTGGAAATGTGAGTGTTTGGGAAGCTGTGCGGACAAAGAAGGTGCCCTTTGGCCTGGGCCAAATGCTTGTGACACACCCCTGGGCCTGCCGGCTTCTGAGGGCCCTGCCCTGGGCCCCCTGCTCCCCTGCCCTTTGCTCAGTCACAGCAGAGATGGCCACACCCACTCCCTCAGTGAGGGCAGTGTTCCAACCTCCTTCAGCCCCGCCCCCTCTCCGCAGTTTACCATGGACAACCGATGCTGCATTCTGAGGCCAGGGCGTTCCGAGAATGCCAAGGGCAGACATGATGACCTTCAATGATTTCCTCTTGTGTCAGTTTTGGTCAATTTTAGGAGCTAGGAAATGGTCCCCTTTACAATAATGTTCAAATTTACTGGCATTTCATATATTCTCTGCTATAACATTGTCCTGATTCTTTCTGTATATTCTTTACTTATGTTTTTGTTTTCCTTAAAAAAAGTGTGTCTTTTAAATCTTTTCAAAGAATATTCTTTGGACTTACTAAATCACCTCAATTTTATACGTTTTCTGTTGTATTAAGTTCTGCTCATATCTCTATTTTTATTTTTTCTATGTTCTCAGGGTTTTTTGTTTTGATCATCTGATGTCAATTAAAACACTTGGTTATTCATTTTAATAAATCTTTTTACTTAGAAAGATTTGAACTTTTGAAGATTCCAGCTTACTTGTAAGTTTCTAAGGGACAGGTCCTCTCCATTGTTGCTGGCCTAAGGCTTAGTTCACCATATAGCAATGTATATATTGACATATTTTCCCATCGACTTTCTGTGATTCCCTACATCTAACCTTTCTTTGCAGACAAGCCATTTGAAATACCCTTAACTTATTTCACAGCCAATAAGTATTTGAAATAATGTGTATTTTTTAGAGAAATCTTCTTATATCATTAGGCAGAAAATCTGACCTGCCATAGTTTTCAAAACAGCATAATTTCACTCTTCTCAATGATTAATCTGTTGTATTACACAACCTTTGAATATTTAGCTTTATCAATGACATGTACTTTACAAATGTTTTAGAGATCCTACCAGTTTTTGTAAACATCCTTGTTCCTTGTTTCAGTTCCAGTTTTATGTATATTTTCTGCCTTGCACCTGATTATTCCAACATCTGACGGATGGCCTTGGGAAACTAATTCTCATATTGATTGTTTTTGCTAATTGTCTCCATTTGTAGCTGATTTCTTAATTATTGTGTAAATTTAGATCATGAGCTCATATTTAGCTAAACAGCTGACATTGTAACAGGCTTAAGTGTGAACGCTCGTAAGCTTCAGGAGAAAGTCGGCAAAGATTTATTTGTGTCCCTCTGATGAGTTGCCAGCAAGGACCCCATTTTTTAGAAGTGTTGGTCTAATACTCCCTCTAGAGGCAGGGGATTCAGACTGGGCTGCTTTGCGGCCCCCGATCTGGGGCAGCAGCTGTGGTCGACCTGTGGTCAGGGCAGGAGCCTCTCCGCGTTGGTCCCAGGGACCCATCTGCCTGCGAACTTCGGATACCTGGCAGGAAGGTATGATGCCCAGTCCTATGGTTAGCTGTGCAGCGAGGTGTACTTCGAGGACACGTTGCACACACACTTCAACAAAGAGGGCGGCCTGAGTGGAAATGTGAGTGTTTGGGAAGCTGTGCGGACAAAGAAGGTGCCCTTTGGCCTGGGACAAATGCTTGTGACACACCCCTGGGCCTGCCAGACTCTGAGGGCCCTGCCCTGGGCCCCCTGCTCCCCTGCCCTTTGTTCAGTCACAGCAGAGATGGCCACATCCACTCCCTCAGTGAGGGCAGTGTTCCAACCTCCTTCAGCCCCGTCCCCTCTCCGCAGGTTACCATGGACTACCGATGCTGCATTCTGAGGCCAGGGCGTTCCGAGAATGCCAAGGGCAGACATGATGACCTTCAATGATTTCCTCTTGTGTCAGTTTTGGTCAATTTTAGGAGCTAGGAAATGGTCCCCTTTACAGAAATGTTCAAATTTGCTGGCATTTCATATATTCTCTGCTATAACATTGTCCTGATTCTTTCTGTATATTCTTTACTTATGTTTTTGTTTTCCTTAATCAAAGTGTGTCTTTTAAATCTTTTCAAAGAATATTCTTTGGACTTACTAAATCACCTCAATTTTATACGTTTTCTGTTGTATTAAGTTCTGCTCATATCTCTATTTTTATTTTTTCTATGTTCTCAGGGTTTGTTGTTTTGATCATCTGATGTCAATTAAAACACTTGGTTATTCATTTTAATAAATCTTTTTACTTAGAAAGATTTGAACTTTTGAAGATTCCAGCTTACTTGTAAGTTTCTAAGGGACAGGTCCTCTCCATTGTTGCTGGCCTAAGGCTTAGTTCACCATATAGCAATGTATATATTGACATATTTTCCCATCGACTTTCTGTGATTCCCTACATCTCACCTTTCTTTGCAGACAAGCCATTTGAAATACCCTTAACTTATTTCACAGCCAATAAGTATTTGAAATAATGTGTATTTTTTAGAGAAATCTTCTTATATCATTAGGCAGAAAATCTGACCTGCCATAGTTTTCAAAACAGCATAATTTCACTCTTCTCAATGATTAATCTGCTGTATTACCCAACCTTTGAATATTTAGCTTTATCAATGACATGTACTTTACAAATGTTTTAGAGATCCTACCAGTTTTTGTAAACATCCTTGTTCCTTGTTTCAGTTCCAGTTTTATGTATATTTTCTGCCTTGCACCTGATTATTCCAACATCTGACGGATGGCCTTGGGAAACTAATTCTCATATTGATTGTTTTTGCTGATTGTCTCCACTTGTAGCTGATTTCTTCATTATTGTGTAAATTTAGATCATGAGCTCATATTTAGCTAAACAGCTGACATTGTAACAGGCTTAAGTGTGAAAGCTCTTAAGCTTCAGGAGAAAGTCGGCAAAGATTTATTTGTGTCCCTCTGATGAGTTGCCAGCAAGGACCCCATTTTTTAGAAGTGTTGGTCCAATACTCCCTCTAGAGGCAGGGGATTCAGACTGGGCTGCTTTGCGGCCCCCGATCTGGGGCAGCAGCTGTGGTCGACCTGTGGTCAGGGCAGGAGCCTCTCCGCGTTGGTCCCAGGGACCCATCTGCCTGCGAACTTCGGTCACCTGGCAGGAAGGTATGATGCCCAGTCCTATGGTTAGCTGTGCAGCGAGGTGTACTGCGAGGACACGCTGCACACACACTTCAACAAAGAGGGCGGCCTGAGTGGAAATGTGAGTGTTTGGGAAGCTGTGCGGACAAAGAAGGTGCCCTTTGGCCTGGGCCAAATGCTTGTGACACACCCCTGGGCCTGCCGGCTTCTGAGGGCCCTGCCCTGGGCCCCCTGCTCCCCTGCCCTTTGCTCAGTCACAGCAGAGATGGCCACACCCACTCCCTCAGTGAGGGCAGTGTTCCAACCTCCTTCAGCCCCGCCCCCTCTCCGCAGGTTACCATGGACTACCGATGCTGCATTCTGAGGCCAGGGCGTTCCGAGAATGCCAAGGGCAGACATGATGACCTTCAATGATTTCCTCTTGTGTCAGTTTTGGTCAATTTTAGGAGCTAGGAAATGGTCCCCTTTACAGAAATGTTCAAATTTACTGGCATTTCATATATTCTCTGCTATAACATTGTCCTGATTCTTTCTGTTATTCTTTACTTATGTTTTTGTTTTCCTTAATCAAAGTGTGTCTTTTAAATCTTTTCAAAGAATATTCTTTGGACTTACTAAATCACCTCAATTTTATACGTTTTCTGTTGTATTAAGTTCTGCTCATATCTCTATTTTTATTTTTTCTATGTTCTCAGGGTTTGTTGTTTTGATCATCTGATGTCAATTAAAACACTTGGTTATTCATTTTAATAAATCTTTTTACTTAGAAAGATTTGAACTTTTGAAGATTCCAGCTTACTTGTAAGTTTCTAAGGGACAGGTCCTCTCCATTGTTGCTGGCCTAAGGCTTAGTTCACCATATAGCAATGTATATATTGACATATTTTCCCATCGACTTTCTGTGATTCCCTACATCTAACCTTTCTTTGCAGACAAGCCATTTGAAATACCCTTAACTTATTTCACAGCCAATAAGTATTTGAAATAATGTGTATTTTTTAGAGAAATCTTCTTATATCATTAGGCAGAAAATCTGACCTGCCATAGTTTTCAAAACAGCATAATTTCACTCTTCTCAATGATTAATCTGTTGTATTACCCAACCTTTGAATATTTAGCTTTATCAATGACATGTACTTTACAAATGTTTTAGAGATCCTACCAGTTTTTGTAAACATCCTTGTTCCTTGTTTCAGTTCCAGTTTTATGTATATTTTCTGCCTTGCACCTGATTATTCCAAGATCTGACGGATGGCCTTGGGAAACTAATTCTCATATTGATTGTTTTTGCTGATTGTCTCCACTTGTAGCTGATTTCTTCATTATTGTGTAAATTTAGATCATGAGCTCATATTTAGCTAAACAGCTGACATTGTAACAGGCTTAAGTGTGAAAGCTCTTAAGCTTCAGGAGAAAGTCGGCAAAGATTTATTTGTGTCCCTCTGATGAGTTGCCAGCAAGGACCCCATTTTTTAGAAGTGTTGGTCCAATACTCCCTCTAGAGGCAGGGGATTCAGACTGGGCTGCTTTGCGGCCCCCGATCTGGGGCAGCAGCTGTGGTCGACCTGTGGTCAGGGCAGGAGCCTCTCCGCGTTGGTCCCAGGGACCCATCTGCCTGCGAACTTCGGTCACCTGGCAGGAAGGTATGATGCCCAGTCCTATGGTTAGCTGTGCAGCGAGGTGTACTGCGAGGACACGTTCCACACACACTTCAACAAAGAGGGCGGCCTGAGTGGAAATGTGAGTGTTTGGGAAGCTGTGCGGACAAAGAAGGTGCCCTTTGGCCTGGGCCAAATGCTTGTGACACACCCCTGGGCCTGCCGGCTTCTGAGGGCCCTGCCCTGGGCCCCCTGCTCCCCTGCCCTTTGTTCAGTCACAGCAGAGATGGCCACACCCACTCCCTCAGTGAGGGCAGTGTTCCAACCCTCTTCAGCCCCGCCCCCTCTCCGCAGGTTACCATGGACTACCGATGCTGCATTCTGAGGCCAGGGCGTTCCGAGAATGCCAAGGGCAGACATGATGACCTTCAATGATTTCCTCTTGTGTCAGTTTTGGTCAATTTTAGGAGCTAGGAAATGGTCCCCTTTACAGAAATGTTCAAATTTACTGGCATTTCATATATTCTCTGCTATAACATTGTCCTGATTCTTTCTGTATATTCTTTACTTATGTTTTTGTTTTCCTTAATCAAAGTGTGTCTTTTAAATCTTTTCAAAGAATATTCTTTGGACTTACTAAATCACCTCAATTTTATACGTTTTCTGTTGTATTAAGTTCTGCTCATATCTCTATTTTTATTTTTTCTATGTTCTCAGGGTTTGTTGTTTTGATCATCTGATGTCAATTAAAACACTTGGTTATTCATTTTAATAAATCTTTTTACTTAGAAAGATTTGAACTTTTGAAGATTCCAGCTTACTTGTAAGTTTCTAAGGGACAGGTCCTCTCCATTGTTGCTGGCCTAAGGCTTAGTTCACCATATAGCAATGTATATATTGACATATTTTCCCATCGACTTTCTGTGATTCCCTACGTCTAACCTTTCTTTGCAGACAAGCCATTTGAAATACCCTTAACTTATTTCACAGCCAATAAGTATTTGAAATAATGTGTATTTTTAAGAGAAATCTTCTTATATCATTAGGCAGAAAATCTGACCTGCCATAGTTTTCAAAACAGCATAATTTCACTCTTCTCAATGATTAATCTGTTGTATTACACAACCTTTGAATATTTAGCTTTATCAATGACATGTACTTTAAAAATGTTTTAGAGATCCTACCAGTTTTTGTAAACATCCTTGTTCCTTGTTTCAGTTCCAGTTTTATATATATTTTCTGCCTTGCACCTGATTATTCCAACATCTGACGGATGGCCTTGGGAAACTAATTCTCATATTGATTGTTTTTGCTGATTGTCTCCACTTGTAGCTGATTTCTTCATTATTGTGTAAATTTAGATCATGAGCTCATATTTAGCTAAACAGCTGACATTGTAACTGGCTTAAGTGTGAACGCTCGTAAGCTTCAGGAGAAAGTCGGCAAAGATTTATTTGTGTCCCTCTGATGAGTTGCCAGCAAGGACCCCATTTTTTAGAAGTGTTGGTCCAATACTCCCTCTAGAGGCAGGGGATTCAGACTGGGCTGCTTTGCGGCCCCCGATCTGGGGCAGCAGCTGTGCTCGACCTGTGGTCAGGGCAGGAGCCTCTCCGCGTTGGTCCCAGGGACCCATCTGCCTGCGAACTTCGGTCACCTGGCAGGAAGGTACGATACCCAGTCCAGTGGTTAGCTGTGCAGCGACGTGTACTGCGAGGACACGTTCCACACACACTTCAACAAAGAGGGCGGCCTGAGTGGAAAGGTGAGTGTTTGGGAAGCTGTGCGGACAAAGAAGGCGCCCTTTGGCCTGGGCCAAATGCTTGTGACACACCCCTGGGCCTGCCGGCCTCTGAGGGCCCTGCCCTGGGCCCCCTGCTCCTCTGCCCTTTGTTCAGTCACAGCAGAGATGGCCACACACACTCCCTCAGTTAGGGCAGTGTTCCAACCTCCTTCAGCCCCGCCCCCTCTCCTCAGGTTACCATGGACTACCGATGCTGCATTCTGAGGCCAGGGCGTTCCTAGAATGCCAAGGGCAGACATGATGCCCTTCAATGATTTCCTCTTGTTTCAGTTTTGGTCAACTTTAGGAGCTAGGATATGGTCCCCTTTACAGAAATGTTCAAATTTACTGGCATTTCATATATTCTCTGCTATAACATTGTCCTGATTCTTTCTGTATATTCTTTACTTATGTTTTTGTTTTCCTTAATCAAAGTGTGTCTTTTAAATCTTTTCAAAGAATATTCTTTGGACTTACTAAATCACCTCAATTTTATACGTTTTCTTTTGTATTAAGTTCTGCTCATATCTTTATTTATATTTTTTCTATGTTCTCAGGGTTTGTTGTTTTGATCATCTGATGTCAATTAAAACACTTGGTTATTCATTTTAATAAATCTTTTTCCTTATAAAGATTTGAACTTTGGAAGATTCCAGCTTACTTGTAAGTTTCTAAGGGTCAGGTCCTCTCCATTGTTGCTGGCCTAAGGCTTAGTTCACCCTATAGCAATGTATATATTGACATATTTTCCCCTCGACTTTCTGTGATTCCCTACATCTCTCCTTTCTTTGCAGACAAGCCATTTGAAATACCCTTAACTTATTTCACAGCCAATAAGTCTTTGAAATAATGTGTATTTTTGAGAGAAATCTTCTTATATCATTAGGCAGAAAATGTGACCTGCCATAGTTTTCAAAACAGCATAATTTCACTCTTCTCAATGATTAATCTGTTGTATTACACAACCTTTGAGTATTTAGCTTTATCAATGACATGTACTTTACAAATGTTTTAGAGATCCTACCAGTCTTTGAAAACATCCTTGTTCCTTGTTTCAGATCCAGGTTTATGTATATTTTCTGCCTTGCACCTGATTATTCCAACATCAGATGGATGGCCTTGGGAAACTAATTCTCATATTGATTGTTTTTGCTGATTGTCTCCCCTTGTAGCTGATTTCTTCATTATTGTGTAAATTTAGATCATGAGCTCATGTTTAGCTAAACAGCTGACATTGTAACAGGCTTAAGTGTGAACGCTCGTAAGCTTCAGGAGAAAGTCGGCAAATATATATTTGTGTCCCTCTGATGAGTTGCCCGCAAGGACCCCATTTTTTAGAAGTGTTGGTCCAATACTCCCTCTAGAGGCAGGGAATTCAGACTGGGCTGCTTTGCGGCCCCCGATCTGGGGCAGCGGCTGTGGTCGACCTGTGGTCATGGCAGGAGCCTCTCCGCGTTGGTCCCAGGGACCCATCTGCCTGCGAACTTCGGTCACCTGGCAGGAAGGTACGATGCCCAGTCCTATGGTTAGCTGTGCAGAGAGGTGTACTGCGAGGACACGTTCCACACACAGTTCAACAAAGAGGGCGGCCTGAGTGGAAAGGTGAGTGTTTGGGAAGCTGTGCGGACAAAGAAGGTGCCCTTTGGCCTGGGCCAAATGCTTCTGACACACCCCTGGGCCTGCCGGCCTCTGAGGGCCCTGCCCTGGGCCCCCTGCTCCCCTGCCCTTTGTTCAGTCACAGCAGAGATGGCCACACACACTCCCTCAGTGAGGGCAGTGTTCCAACCTCCTTCAGCCCCGCCCCCTCTCCACAGGTTACCATGGACTACCGATGCTGCATTCTGAGGCCAGGGGTTTCCGAGAATGCCTAGGGCAGACATGATGCCCTTCAATGATTTCCTCTTGTGTCAGTTTTGGTCAACTTTAGGAGCTAGGATATGGTCCCCTTTACAGAAATGTTCAAATTTACTGGCATTTCATATATTCTCTGCTATAACATTGTCCTGATTCTTTCTGTATATTCTTTACTTATGTTTTTGTTTTCCTTAATCAAAGTGTGTCTTTTAAATCTTTTCAAAGAATATTCTTTGGACTTACTAAATCACCTCAATTTTATACGTTTTCTTTTGTATTAAGTTCTGCTCATATCTTTATTTATATTTTTTCTATGTTCTCAGGGTTTGTTGTTTTGATCATCTGATGTCAATTAAAACACTTGGTTATTCATTTTAATAAATCTTTTTACTTATAAAGATTTGAACTTTGGAAGATTCCAGCTTACTTGTAAGTTTCTAAGGGTCAGGTCCTCTCCATTGTTGCTGCCCTAAGGCTTAGTTCACCATATAGCAATGTATATATTGACATATTTTCCCCTCGACTTTCTGTGATTCCCTACATCTCACCTTTCTTTGCAGACAAGCCATTTGAAATACCCTTAACTTATTTCACAGCCAATAAGTCTTTGAAATAATGTGTATTTTTGAGAGAAATCTTCTTATATCATTAGGCAGAAAATCTGACCTGCCATAGTTTTCAAAACAGCATAATTTCACTCTTCTCAATGATTAATCTGTTGTATTACAAAACCTTTGAGTATTTAGCTTTATCAATGACATGTACTTTTCAAATGTTTTAGAGATCCTACCAGTCTTTGAAAACAGCCTTGTTCCTTGTTTCAGATCCAGGTTTATGTATATTTTCTGCCTTGCACCTGATTATTCCAACATCTGATGGATGGCCTTGGGAAACTAATTCTCATATTGATTGTTTTTGCTAATTGTCTCCCCTTGTAGCTGATTTCTTCATTATTGTGTAAATTTAGATCATGAGCTCATGTTTAGCTAAACAGCTGACATTGTAACAGGCTTAAGTGTGAACGCTCGTAAGCTTCAGGAGAAAGTCTGCAAAGATTTATTTTTGTCCCTCTGATGAGTTGCCCGCCAGGACCCCATTTTTTAGAAGTGTTGGTCCAATACTCCCTCTAGAGGCAGGGGATTCAGACTGGGCTGCTTTGCGGCCCCCGATCTGGGGCAGCAGCTGTGGTCGACCTGTGGTCAGGGCAGGAGCCTCTCTGCGTTGGTCCCAGGGACCCATCTGCCTGCGAACTTCGGTCACCTGGCAGGAAGGTACGATGCCCAGTCCTATGGTTAGCTGTGCAGCGAGGTGTACTGCGAGGACACGTTCCACACACACTTCAACAAAGAGGGCGGCCTGAGTGGAAAGGTTAGTGTTTGGGAAGCTGTGCGGACAAAGAAGGTGCCCTTTGGCCTGGGCCAAATGCTTGTGACACACCCCTGGGCCTGCCGGGCTATGAGGGCCCTGCCCTGGGCCCCCTGCTCCTCTGCCCTTTGTTCAGTCACAGCAGAGATGGCCACACACACTCCCTCAGTTAGGGCAGTGTTCCAACCTCCTTCAGGCCCGCCCCCTCTCCTCAGGTTACCATGGACTACCTATGCTGCATTCTGAGGCCAGGGCGTTCCGAGAATGCCAAGGGCAGACATGATGCCCTTCAATGATTTCCTCTTGTTTCAGTTTTGGTCAACTTTAGGAGCTAGGATATGGTCCCCTTTACAGAAATCTTCAAATTTACTGGCATTTCATATATTCTCTGCTATAACATTGTCCTGATTCTTTCTGTATATTCTTTACTTATGTTTTTGTTTTCCTTAATCAAAGTGTGTCTTTTAAATCTTTTCAAAGAATATTCTTTGGACTTACTAAATCACCTCAATTTTATACGTTTTCTGTTGTATTAAGTTCTGCTCATATCTTTATTTATATTTTTTCTATGTTCTCAGGGTTTTTTGTTTTGATCATCTGATGTCAATTAAAACACTTGGTTATTCATTTTAATAAATCTTTTTCCTTATAAAGATTTGAACTTTTGAAGATTCCAGCTTACTTGTAAGTTTCTAAGGGTCAGGTCCTCTCCATTGTTGCTGGCCTAAGGCTTAGTTCACCCTATAGCAATGTATATATTGACATATTTTCCCCTCGACTTTCTGTGATTCCCTACATCTCACCTTTCTTTGCAGACAAGCCATTTGAAATACCCTTAACTTATTTCACAGCCAATAAGTCTTTGAAATATTGTGTATTTTTGAGAGAAATCTTCTTATATCATTAGGCAGAAAATCTGACCTGCCATAGTTTTCAAAACAGCATAATTTCACTCTTCTCAATGATTAATCTATTGTATTTCAAAACCTTTGAGTATTTAGATTTATCAATGACATGTACTTTACAAATGTTTTAGAGATCCTACCCGTCTTTGAAAACAGCCTTGTTCCTTGTTTCAGTTCCAGTTTTATGTATATTTTCTGCCTTGCACCTGATTATTCCAACATCTGATGGATGGCCTTGGGAAACTAATTCTCATATTGATTGTTTTTGCTAATTGTCTCCCCTTGTAGCTGATTTCTTCATTATTGTGTAAATTTAGATCATGAGCTCATGTTTAGCTAAACAGCTGACATTGTAACAGGCTTAAGTGTGAACGCTCGTAAGCTTCAGGAGAAAGTCTGCAAAGATTTATTTTTGTCCCTCTGATGAGTTGCCCACAAGGACCCCATTTTTTAGAAGTGTTGGTCCTATACTCCCTCTAGAGGCAGGGGATTCAGACTGGGCTGCTTTGCGGCCCCCGATCTGGGGCAGCAGCTGTGGTCGACCTGTGGTCAGGGCAGGAGCCTCTCCGCGTTGGTCCCAGGGACCCATCTGCCTGCGAACTTCGGTCACCTGGCAGGAAGGTACGATGCCCAGTCCTATGGTTAGCTGTGCAGAGAGGTGTACTGCGAGGACACGTTGCACACACACTTCAACAAAGAGGGCGGCCTGAGTGGAAAGTTGAGTGTTTGGGAAGCTGTGCGGACAAACAAGGTGCCCTTTGGCCTGGGCCAAATGCTTGTGACACACCCCTGGGCCTGCCGGCCTCTGAGGGCCCTGCCCTGGGCCCCCTGCTCCCCTGCCCTTTGTTCAGTCACAGCAGAGATGGCCACACCCACTCCCTCAGTGAGGGCAGTGTTCCAACCTCCTTCAGCCCCGCCCCCTCTCCGCAGGTTACCATGGACTACCGATGCTGCATTCTGAGGCCAGGGCATTCCAAGAATGCCATGGGCAGACATGATGCCCTTCAATGATTTCCTCTTGTTTCAGTTTTGGGCAACTTTAGGAGCTAGAATATGGTCCCCTTTACAGAAATGTTCAAATTTACTGGCATTTCATATAGTCTCTGCTATAACATTGTCCTGATTCTTTCTGTATATTCTTTACTTATGTTTTTGTTTTCCTTAATCAAAGTGTGTCTTTTAAATCTTTTCAAAGAATATTCTTTGGACTTACTAAATCACCTCAATTTTATACGATTTCTTTTGTATTAAGTTCTGCTCATATCTTTATTTATAATTTTTCTATGTTCTCAGGGTTTGTGGTTTTGATCATCTGATGTCAATAAAAACACTTGGTTATTCATTTTAATAAATCTTTTTACTTATAAAGATTTGAACTTTGGAAGATTCCAGCTTACTTGTAAGTTTCTAAGGGTCAGGTCCTCTCCATTGTTGCTGCCCTAAGGCTTAGTTCACCATATAGCAATGTATATATTGACATATTTTCCCCTCGACTTTCTGTGATTCCCTACATCTCTCCTTTCTTTGCAGACAAGCCATTTGAAATACCCTTAACTTATTTCACAGCAAATAAGTCTTTGAAATAATGTGTATTATTGAGAGAAATCTTCTTATATCATTAGGCAGAAAATCTGACCTGCCATAGTTTTCAAAACAGCATAATTTCACTCTTCTCAATGATTAATCTGTTGTATTACAAAACCTTTGAGTATTTAGCTTTATCAATGACATGTACTTTACAAATGTTTTAGAGATCCTACCAGTCTTTGAAAACATCCTTGTTCCTTGTTTCAGATCCAGGTTTATGTATATTTTCTTCCTTGCACCTGATTATTCCAACATCTGATGGATGGCCTTGGGAAACTAATTCTCATATTGATTGTTTTTGCTGATTGTCTCCCCTTGTAGCTGATTTCTTCATTATTGTGTAAATTTAGATCATGAGCTCATATTTAGCTAAACAGCTGACATTGTAACAGGCTTAAGTGTGAACGCTCGTAAGCTTCAGGAGAAAGTCGGCAAAGATTTATTTGTGTCCCTCTGATGAGTTGCCAGCAAGGACCCCATTTTTTAGAAGTGTTGGTCCAATACTCCCTCTAGAGGCAGGGGATTCAGACTGGGCTGCTTTGCGGCCCCCGATCTGGGGCAGCAGCTGTGCTCGACCTGTGGTCAGGGCAGGAGCCTCTCCGCGTTGGTCCCAGGGACCCATCTGCCTGCGAACTTCGGTCACCTGGCAGGAAGGTACGATACCCAGTCCAGTGGTTAGCTGTGCAGCGACGTGTACTGCGAGGACACGTTCCACACACACTTCAACAAAGAGGGCGGCCTGAGTGGAAAGGTGAGTGTTTGGGAAGCTGTGCGGACAAAGAAGGCGCCCTTTGGCCTGGGCCAAATGCTTGTGACACACCCCTGGGCCTGCCGGCCTCTGAGGGCCCTGCCCTGGGCCCCCTGCTCCTCTGCCCTTTGTTCAGTCACAGCAGAGATGGCCACACACACTCCCTCAGTGAGGGCAGTGTTCCAACCTCCTTCAGCCCCGCCCCCTCTCCTCAGGTTACCATGGACTACCGATGCTGCATTCTGAGGCCAGGGCGTTCCTAGAATGCCAAGGGCAGACATGATGCCCTTCAATGATTTCCTCTTGTTTCAGTTTTGGTCAACTTTAGGAGCTAGGATATGGTCCCCTTTACAGAAATGTTCAAATTTACTGGCATTTCATATATTCTCTGCTATAACATTGTCCTGATTCTTTCTGTATATTCTTTACTTATGTTTTTGTTTTCCTTAATCAAAGTGTGTCTTTTAAATCTTTTCAAAGAATATTCTTTGGACTTACTAAATCACCTCAATTTTATACGTTTTCTTTTGTATTAAGTTCTGCTCATATCTTTATTTATATTTTTTCTATGTTCTCAGGGTTTGTTGTTTTGATCATCTGATGTCAATTAAAACACTTGGTTATTCATTTTAATAAATCTTTTTCCTTATAAAGATTTGAACTTTGGAAGATTCCAGCTTACTTGTAAGTTTCTAAGGGTCAGGTCCTCTCCATTGTTGCTGGCCTAAGGCTTAGTTCACCCTATAGCAATGTATATATTGACATATTTTCCCCTCGACTTTCTGTGATTCCCTACATCTCTCCTTTCTTTGCAGACAAGCCATTTGAAATACCCTTAACTTATTTCACAGCCAATAAGTCTTTGAAATAATGTGTATTTTTGAGAGAAATCTTCTTATATCATTAGGCAGAAAATGTGACCTGCCATAGTTTTCAAAACAGCATAATTTCACTCTTCTCAATGATTAATCTGTTGTATTACACAACCTTTGAGTATTTAGCTTTATCAATGACATGTACTTTACAAATGTTTTAGAGATCCTACCAGTCTTTGAAAACATCCTTGTTCCTTGTTTCAGATCCAGGTTTATGTATATTTTCTGCCTTGCACCTGATTATTCCAACATCAGATGGATGGCCTTGGGAAACTAATTCTCATATTGATTGTTTTTGCTGATTGTCTCCCCTTGTAGCTGATTTCTTCATTATTGTGTAAATTTAGATCATGAGCTCATGTTTAGCTAAACAGCTGACATTGTAACAGGCTTAAGTGTGAACGCTCGTAAGCTTCAGGAGAAAGTCGGCAAATATATATTTGTGTCCCTCTGATGAGTTGCCCGCAAGGACCCCATTTTTTAGAAGTGTTGGTCCAATACTCCCTCTAGAGGCAGGGAATTCAGACTGGGCTGCTTTGCGGCCCCCGATCTGGGGCAGCGGCTGTGGTCGACCTGTGGTCATGGCAGGAGCCTCTCCGCGTTGGTCCCAGGGACCCATCTGCCTGCGAACTTCGGTCACCTGGCAGGAAGGTACGATGCCCAGTCCTATGGTTAGCTGTGCAGAGAGGTGTACTGCGAGGACACGTTCCACACACAGTTCAACAAAGAGGGCGGCCTGAGTGGAAAGGTGAGTGTTTGGGAAGCTGTGCGGACAAAGAAGGTGCCCTTTGGCCTGGGCCAAATGCTTCTGACACACCCATGGGCCTGCCGGCCTCTGAGGGCCCTGCCCTGGGCCCCCTGCTCCCCTGCCCTTTGTTCAGTCACAGCAGAGATGGCCACACACACTCCCTCAGTGAGGGCAGTGTTCCAACCTCCTTCAGCCCCGCCCCCTCTCCACAGGTTACCATGGACTACCGATGCTGCATTCTGAGGCCAGGGGTTTCCGAGAATGCCTAGGGCAGACATGATGCCCTTCAATGATTTCCTCTTGTGTCAGTTTTGGTCAACTTTAGGAGCTAGGATATGGTCCCCTTTACAGAAATGTTCAAATTTACTGGCATTTCATATATTCTCTGCTATAGCATTGTCCTGATTCTTTCTGTATATTCTTTACTTATGTTTTTGTTTTCCTTAATCAAAGTGTGTCTTTTAAATCTTTTCAAAGAATATTCTTTGGACTTACTAAATCACCTCAATTTTATACGTTTTCTTTTGTATTAAGTTCTGCTCATATCTTTATTTATATTTTTTCTATGTTCTCAGGGTTTGTTGTTTTGATCATCTGATGTCAATTAAAACACTTGGTTATTCATTTTAATAAATCTTTTTACTTATAAAGATTTGAACTTTGGAAGATTCCAGCTTACTTGTAAGTTTCTAAGGGTCAGGTCCTCTCCATTGTTGCTGCCCTAAGGCTTAGTTCACCATATAGCAATGTATATATTGACATATTTTCCCCTCGACTTTCTGTGATTCCCTACATCTCACCTTTCTTTGCAGACAAGCCATTTGAAATACCCTTAACTTATTTCACAGCCAATAAGTCTTTGAAATAATGTGTATTTTTGAGAGAAATCTTCTTATATCATTAGGCAGAAAATCTGACCTGCCATAGTTTTCAAAACAGCATAATTTCACTCTTCTCAATGATTAATCTGTTGTATTACAAAACCTTTGAGTATTTAGCTTTATCAATGACATGTACTTTTCAAATGTTTTAGAGATCCTACCAGTCTTTGAAAACAGCCTTGTTCCTTGTTTCAGATCCAGGTTTATGTATATTTTCTGCCTTGCACCTGATTATTCCAACATCTGATGGATGGCCTTGGGAAACTAATTCTCATATTGATTGTTTTTGCTAATTGTCTCCCCTTGTAGCTGATTTCTTCATTATTGTGTAAATTTAGATCATGAGCTCATGTTTAGCTAAACAGCTGACATTGTAACAGGCTTAAGTGTGAACGCTCGTAAGCTTCAGGAGAAAGTCTGCAAAGATTTATTTTTGTCCCTCTGATGAGTTGCCCGCCAGGACCCCATTTTTTAGAAGTGTTGGTCCAATACTCCCTCTAGAGGCAGGGGATTCAGACTGGGCTGCTTTGCGGCCCCCGATCTGGGGCAGCAGCTGTGGTCGACCTGTGGTCAGGGCAGGAGCCTCTCTGCGTTGGTCCCAGGGACCCATCTGCCTGCGAACTTCGGTCACCTGGCAGGAAGGTACGATGCCCAGTCCTATGGTTAGCTGTGCAGCGAGGTGTACTGCGAGGACACGTTCCACACACACTTCAACAAAGAGGGCGGCCTGAGTGGAAAGGTTAGTGTTTGGGAAGCTGTGCGGACAAAGAAGGTGCCCTTTGGCCTGGGCCAAATGCTTGTGACACACCCCTGGGCCTGCCGGGCTATGAGGGCCCTGCCCTGGGCCCCCTGCTCCTCTGCCCTTTGTTCAGTCACAGCAGAGATGGCCACACACACTCCCTCAGTTAGGGCAGTGTTCCAACCTCCTTCAGGCCCGCCCCCTCTCCTCAGGTTACCATGGACTACCTATGCTGCATTCTGAGGCCAGGGCGTTCCTAGAATGCCAAAGGCAGACATGATGCCCTTCAATGATTTCCTCTTGTTTCAGTTTTGGTCAACTTTAGGAGCTAGGATATGGTCCCCTTTACAGAAATCTTCAAATTTACTGGCATTTCATATATTCTCTGCTATAACATTGTCCTGATTCTTTCTGTATATTCTTTACTTATGTTTTTGTTTTCCTTAATCAAAGTGTGTCTTTTAAATCTTTTCAAAGAATATTCTTTGGACTTACTAAATCACCTCAATTTTATACGTTTTCTGTTGTATTAAGTTCTGCTCATATCTTTATTTATATTTTTTCTATGTTCTCAGGGTTTGTTGTTTTGATCATCTGATGTCAATTAAAACACTTGGTTATTCATTTTAATAAATCTTTTTCCTTATAAAGATTTGAACTTTTGAAGATTCCAGCTTACTTGTAAGTTTCTAAGGGTCAGGTCCTCTCCATTGTTGCTGGCCTAAGGCTTAGTTCACCCTATAGCAATGTATATATTGACATATTTTCCCCTCGACTTTCTGTGATTCCCTACATCTCTCCTTTCTTTGCAGACAAGCCATTTGAAATACCCTTAAATTATTTCACAGCCAATAATTCTTTGAAATAATGTGTATTTTTGAGAGAAATCTTCTTATATCATTAGGCAGAAAATCTGACCTGCCATAGTTTTCAAAACAGCATAAATTCACTCTTCTCAATGATTAATCTGTTGTATTACAAAACCTTTGAGTATTTAGCTTTATCAATGACATGTACTTTACAAATGTTTTAGAGATCCTACCAGTCTTTGAAAACATCCTTGTTCCTTGTTTCAGATCCAGGTTTATGTATATTTTCTGCCTTGCACCTGATTATTCCAACATCTGATGGATGGCCTTGGGAAACTAATTCTCATATTGATTGTTTTTGCTGATTGTCTCCCCTTGTAGCTGATTTCTTCATTATTGTGTAAATTTAGATCATGAGCTCATGTTTAGCTAAACAGCTGACATTGTAACAGGCTTAAGTGTGAACGCTCGTAAGCTTCAGGAGAAAGTCGGCAAAGATTTATTTGGGTCCCTCTGATGAGTTGCCCGCAAGGACCCCATTTTTTAGAAGTGTTGGTCCAATACTCCCTCTAGAGGCAGGGGATTCAGACTGGGCTACTTTGCGGCCCCCGATCTGGGGCAGCGGCTGTGGTCGACCTGTGGTCAGGGCAGGAGCCTCTCCTCGTTGGTCCCAGGGACCCATCTGCCTGCGAACTTCGGTCACCTGGCAGGAAGGTACGATGCCCAGTCCTATGGTTAGCTGTGCAGCGAGGTGTACTGCGAGGACACGTTCCACACACACTTCAACAAAGAGGGCGGCCTGAGTGGAAAGGTGAGTGTTTGGGAAGCTGTGCGGACAAAGAAGGTGCCCTTTGGCCTGGGCCAAATGCTTGTGACACACCCCTGGGCCTGCTGGACTCTGAGGGCCCTGCCCTGGGCCCCCTGCTCCCCTGACCTTTGTTCAGTCACAGCAGAGATGGCCACACCCACTCCCTCAGTGAGGGCAGTGTTCCAACCTCCTTCAGCCCCGCCCCCTCTCCGCAGGTTACCATGGACTACCGATGCTGCATTCTGAGGCCAGGGGGTTCCGAGAATGCCAAGGGCAGACATGATGACCTTCAATGATTTCCTCTTGTGTCAGTTTTGGTCAACTTTAGGAGCTAGGAAATGGTCCCCTTTACAGAAATGTTCAAATTTACTGGCATTTCATATATTCTCTGCTATAACATTGTCCTGATTCTTTCTGTATATTCTTTACTTATGTTTTTGTTTTCCTTAATCAAAGTGTGTCTTTTAAATCTTTTCAAAGAATATTCTTTGGACTTACTAAATCACCTCAATTTTATACGTTTTCTGTTGTATTAAGTTCTGCTCATATCTTTATTTATATTTTTTCTATGTTCTCAGGGTTTGTTGTTTTGATCATCTGATGTCAATTAAAACACTTGGTTATTCATTTTAATAAATCTTTTTCCTTATAAAGATTTGAACTTTTGAAGATTCCAGCTTACTTGTAAGTTTCTAAGGGTCAGGTCCTCTCCATTGTTGCTGGCCTAAGGCTTAGTTCACCATATAGCAATGTATATATTGACATATTTTCCCCTCGACTTTCTGTGATTCCCTACATCTCACCTTTCTTTGCAGACAAGCCATTTGAAATACCCTTAACTTATTTCACAGCCAATAAGTCTTTGAAATAATGTATATTTTTTAGAGAAATCTTCTTATATAATTAGGCAGAAAATCTACCTGCCATAGTTTTCAAAACAGCATAATTTCACTCTTCTCAATGATTAATCTGTTGTATTACACAACCTTTGAGTATTTAGCTTTATCAATGACATGTACTTTACAAATGTTTTAGAGATCCTACCAGTCTTTGAAAACATCCTTGTTCCTTGTTTCAGTTCCAGTTTTATGTATATTTTCTGCCTTGCACCTGATTATTCCAACATCTGATGGATGGCCTTGGGAAACTAATTCTCATATTGATTGTTTTTGCTGATTGTCTCCACTTGTAGCTGATTTCTTCATTATTGTGTAAATTTAGATCATGAGCTCATGTTTAGCTAAACAGCTGACATTGTAACAGGCTTAAGTGTGAACACTCGTAAGCTTCAGGAGAAAGTCGGCAAAGATTTATTTGTGTCCCTCTGATGAGTTGCCCGCAAGGACCCCATTTTTTAGAATTGTTGGTCCAATACTCCCTCTAGAGGCAGGGGATTCAGACAGGGCTGCTTTGCGGCCCCCGATCTGGGGCAGCAGCTGTGATCGACATGTGGTCAGGGCAGGAGCCTCTCCGTGTTGGTCCCAGGGACCCTTCTGCCTGCGAACTTCGTACACCTGGCAGGAACGTACGATGCCCAGTCCTATGGTTAGCTGTGCAGCGAGGTGTACTGCGAGGACAAGTTCCACACACACTTCAACAAAGAGGGCGGCCTGAGTGGAAAGGTGAGTGTTTGGGAAGCTGTGCGGACAAAGAATGTGCCCTTTGGCCTGGGCCAAATGCTTGTGACACACCCCTGGGCCTGCTGGACTCTGAGGGCCCTGCACTGGGCCCCCTGCTCCCCTGCCCTTTGTTCAGTCACAGCAGAGATGGCCACACCCACTCCCTCAGTGAGGGCAGTGTTCCAACCTCCTTCAGCCCCGCCCCCTCTCCGCAGGTTACCATGGACTACCGATGCTGCATTCTGAGGCCAGGGCGTTCCGAGAATGCCAAGGGCAGACATGATGACCTTCAATGATTTCCTCTTGTGTCAGTTTTGGTCAACTTTAGGAGCTAGGAAATGGTCCCCTTTACAGAAATGTTCAAATTTACTGGCATTTCATATATTCTCTGCTATAACATTGTCCTGATTCTTTCTGTATATTCTTTACTTATGTTTATGTTTTCCTTATTCAAATTGTGTCTTTTAAATCTTTTCAAAGAATATTCTTTGGACTTACTAAATCACATCAATTTTATACGTTTTCTGTTGTACTAAGTTCTGCTCATATCTTTATTTATATTTTTTCTATGTTCTCAGGGTTTGTTGTTTGGATCATCTGATGTCAATTAAAACACTTGGTTATTCATTTTAATAAATCTGTTTACTTAGAACTATTTGAACTTTTGAAGATTCCAGCTTACTTGTAAGTTTCTAAGGGTCAGGTCCTCTCCATTGTTGCTGGCCTAAGGCTTAGTTCACCATATAGCAATGTATATATTGACATATTTTCCCCTCGACTTTCTGCGATTCAGTACATCTCACCTTTCTTTGCAGACAAGCCATTTGAAACACCCTTAACTTATTTCACAGCCAATAAGTCTTTGAAATAATGTGTAATTATGAGAGAAATCTTCTTATATCATTAGGCAGAAAATCTGACCTGCCATAGTTTTCAAAACAGCATAATTTCACTCTTCTCAATGATTAATCTGTTGTATTACACAACCTTTGAGTATTTAGCTTTATCAATGACATGTACTTTACAAATGTTTTAGAGATCCTACCAGTCTTTGAAAACATCCTTGTTCCTTGTTTCAGTTCCAGTTTTATGTATATTTTCTGCCTTGCACCTGATTATTCCAACATCTGATGGATGGCCTTGGGAAACTAATTCTCATATTGATTGTTTTTGCTGATTGTCTCCACTTGTAGCTGATTTCTTCATTATTGTGTAAAGGTAGATCATGAGCTCATGTTTAGCTAAACTGCTGACATGGTAAAAGGCTTAAGTGTGAACGCTCGTAAGCTTCAGGAGAAAGTCGGCAAAGATTTATTTGTGTCCCTCCGATGAATTGCCCGCAAGGACCCCATTTTTTGGAAGTGTTGGTCCAACACACCCTCTAGAGGCACAGGATTCAGACAGGGCTGCTTTGCGGCCCCCGATCTGGGGCAGCGGCTGTGGTCGACCTGCGGTCAGGGCAGGAGCCTCTCCGCGTTGGTCCCAGGGACCCATCTGCCTGCGAACTTCGGTCACCTGGCAGGAAGGTACGATGCCCAGTCCTATGGTTAGCTGTGCAGCGAGGTGTACTGCGAGGACACGTTGCACACACACTTCAACAAAGAGGGCGGCCTGAGTGGAAAGGTGAGTGTTTGGGAAGCTGTGCGGGCAAAGAAGGTGCCCTTTGCGCTGGGCCAAATGCTTGTGACACACCCCTGGGCCTGCCGGCCTCTGAGGGCCCTGCCCTGGGCCACCTGCTCCCCTGCCCTTTGTTCAGTCACAGCAGAGATGGCCACATCCACTCCCTCAGTGAGGGCAGTGTTCCAACCTCCTTCAGCCCCACCCCATCTCCGCAGGTTACCATGGACTACAGATGCTGCATTCTGAACCAGGGCGTTCCGAGAATGCCAAGGGCAGACATGATGCCCTTCAATGATTTCCTCTTGTGTCAGTTTTGGTCAACTTTAGGAGCTAGGATATGGTCCCCTTTACAGAAATGTTCAAATTTACTGGCATTTCATATATTCTCTGCTATAACATTGTCCTGATTCTTTCTGTATATTCTTTACTTATGTTTTTGTTTTCCTTAATCAAAGTGTGTCTTTTAAATCTTTTCAAAGAATATTCTTTGGACTTACTACATCACCTCAATTTTATACGTTTTCTGTTGTATTAAGTTCTGCTCATATCTTTATTTATATTTTTTCTATGTTCTCAGGGTTTGTTGTTTTGATCATCTGATGTCAATTAAAACACTTGGTTATTCATTTTAATAAATCTTTTTACTTATAAAGATTTGAACTTTTGAAGATTCCAGCTTACTTGTAAGTTTCTAAGGGTCAGGTCCTCTCCAGTGTTGCTGGCCTAAGGCTTAGTTCACCATATAGCAATGTATATATTGACATATTTTCCCCTCGACTTTCTGTGAATCCCTACATCTCACCTTTCTTTGCAGACAAGCCATTTGAAATACCCTTAACTTATTTCACAGCCAATAAGTCTTTGAAATAATGTGTATTTTTTAGAGAAATCTTCTTATATCATTAGGCAGAAAATCTGACCTGCCATAGTTTTCAAAACAGCATAATTTCACTCTTCTCAATGATTAATCTGTTGTATTACACAACCTTTGAGTATTTAGCTTTATCAATGACATGTACTTTACAAATGTTTTAGAGATCCTACTAGTCTTTGAAAACATCCTTGTTCATTGTTTCAGTTCCAGTTTTATGTATATTTTCGGCCTTGCACCTGATTATTCCAACATCTGATGGATGACCTTGGGAAACTAATTCTCATATTGATTGTTTTTGCTGATTGTCTCCACTTGTAGCTGATTTCTTCATTATTGTGTAAATGTAGATCATGAGCTCATATTTAGCTAAACAGCTGACATGGTAACAGGCTTAAGTGTGAACGCTCGTAAGCTTCAGGAGAAAGTCGGCAAAGATTTATTTGTGTCCCTCTGATGAGTTGCCCGCAAGGACCCCATTTTTTAGAAGTGTTGGTCCAACACACCCTCTAGAGGCAGGGAATTCAGACAGGGCTGCTTTGCGGCACCCGATCTGGGGCAGCGGCTGTGGTCGACCTGTGGTCAGGGCAGGAGCCTCTCCGCGTTGGTCCCAGGGACCCATCTGCCTGCGAACTTCGGTCACCTGGCAGGAAGGTACGATGCCCAGTCCTATGGCTAGCTGTGCAGCGAGGTGTACTGCGAGGACACGTTGCACACACACTTCAACAAAGAGGGCGGCCTGAGTGGAAAGGTGAGTGTTTGGGAAGCTGTGCGGACAAAGAAGGCGCCCTTTGGCCTGGGCCAAATGCTTGTGACACACCCCTGGGCCTGCCGGCTTCTGAGGGCCCTGCCCTGGGCCCCCTGCTCCCCTGCCCTTTGCTCAGTCACAGCAGAGATGGCCACACCCACTCCCTCAGTGAGGGCAGTGTTCCAACCTCCTTCAGCCCCGCCCCCTCTCCGCAGTTTACCATGGACAACCGATGCTGCATTCTGAGGCCAGGGCGTTCCGAGAATGCCAAGGGCAGACATGATGACCTTCAATGATTTCCTCTTGTGTCAGTTTTGGTCAATTTTAGGAGCTAGGAAATGGTCCCCTTTACAATAATGTTCAAATTTACTGGCATTTCATATATTCTCTGCTATAACATTGTCCTGATTCTTTCTGTATATTCTTTACTTATGTTTTTGTTTTCCTTAAAAAAAGTGTGTCTTTTAAATCTTTTCAAAGAATATTCTTTGGACTTACTAAATCACCTCAATTTTATACGTTTTCTGTTGTATTAAGTTCTGCTCATATCTCTATTTTTATTTTTTCTATGTTCTCAGGGTTTTTTGTTTTGATCATCTGATGTCAATTAAAACACTTGGTTATTCATTTTAATAAATCTTTTTACTTAGAAAGATTTGAACTTTTGAAGATTCCAGCTTACTTGTAAGTTTCTAAGGGACAGGTCCTCTCCATTGTTGCTGGCCTAAGGCTTAGTTCACCATATAGCAATGTATATATTGACATATTTTCCCATCGACTTTCTGTGATTCCCTACATCTAACCTTTCTTTGCAGACAAGCCATTTGAAATACCCTTAACTTATTTCACAGCCAATAAGTATTTGAAATAATGTGTATTTTTTAGAGAAATCTTCTTATATCATTAGGCAGAAAATCTGACCTGCCATAGTTTTCAAAACAGCATAATTTCACTCTTCTCAATGATTAATCTGTTGTATTACACAACCTTTGAATATTTAGCTTTATCAATGACATGTACTTTACAAATGTTTTAGAGATCCTACCAGTTTTTGTAAACATCCTTGTTCCTTGTTTCAGTTCCAGTTTTATGTATATTTTCTGCCTTGCACCTGATTATTCCAACATCTGATGGATGGCCTTGGGAAACTAATTCTCATATTGATTGTTTTTGCTGATTGTCTCCCCTTGTAGCTGATTTCTTCATTATTGTGTAAATTTAGATCATGAGCTCATATTTAGCTAAACAGCTGACATTGTAACAGGCTTAAGTGTGAACGCTCGTAAGCTTCAGGAGAAAGTCGGCAAAGATTTATTTGTGTCCCTCTGATGAGTTGCCAGCAAGGACCCCATTTTTTAGAAGTGTTGGTCCAATACTCCCTCTAGAGGCAGGGGATTCAGACTGGGCTGCTTTGCGGCCCCCGATCTGGGGCAGCAGCTGAGGTCGACCTGTGGTCAGGGCAGGAGCCTCTCCGCGTTGGTCCCAGGGACCCATCTGCCTGCGAACTTCGGATACCTGGCAGGAAGGTATGATGCCCAGTCCTATGGTTAGCTGTGCAGCGAGGTGTACTTCGAGGACACGTTGCACACACACTTCAACAAAGAGGGCGGCCTGAGTGGAAATGTGAGTGTTTGGGAAGCTGTGCGGACAAAGAAGGTGCCCTTTGGCCTGGGACAAATGCTTGTGACACACCCCTGGGCCTGCCAGACTCTGAGGGCCCTGCCCTGGGCCCCCTGCTCCCCTGCCCTTTGTTCAGTCACAGCAGAGATGGCCACATCCACTCCCTCAGTGAGGGCAGTGTTCCAACCTCCTTCAGCCCCGTCCCCTCTCCGCAGGTTACCATGGACTACCGATGCTGCATTCTGAGGCCAGGGCGTTCCGAGAATGCCAAGGGCAGACATGATGACCTTCAATGATTTCCTCTTGTGTCAGTTTTGGTCAATTTTAGGAGCTAGGAAATGGTCCCCTTTACAGAAATGTTCAAATTTGCTGGCATTTCATATATTCTCTGCTATAACATTGTCCTGATTCTTTCTGTATATTCTTTACTTATGTTTTTGTTTTCCTTAATCAAAGTGTGTCTTTTAAATCTTTTCAAAGAATATTCTTTGGACTTACTAAATCACCTCAATTTTATACGTTTTCTGTTGTATTAAGTTCTGCTCATATCTCTATTTTTATTTTTTCTATGTTCTCAGGGTTTGTTGTTTTGATCATCTGATGTCAATTAAAACACTTGGTTATTCATTTTAATAAATCTTTTTACTTAGAAAGATTTGAACTTTTGAAGATTCCAGCTTACTTGTAAGTTTCTAAGGGACAGGTCCTCTCCATTGTTGCTGGCCTAAGGCTTAGTTCACCATATAGCAATGTATATATTGACATATTTTCCCATCGACTTTCTGTGATTCCCTACATCTCACCTTTCTTTGCAGACAAGCCATTTGAAATACCCTTAACTTATTTCACAGCCAATAAGTATTTGAAATAATGTGTATTTTTTAGAGAAATCTTCTTATATCATTAGGCAGAAAATCTGACCTGCCATAGTTTTCAAAACAGCATAATTTCACTCTTCTCAATGATTAATCTGCTGTATTACCCAACCTTTGAATATTTAGCTTTATCAATGACATGTACTTTACAAATGTTTTAGAGATCCTACCAGTTTTTGTAAACATCCTTGTTCCTTGTTTCAGTTCCAGTTTTATGTATATTTTCTGCCTTGCACCTGATTATTCCAACATCTGACGGATGGCCTTGGGAAACTAATTCTCATATTGATTGTTTTTGCTGATTGTCTCCACTTGTAGCTGATTTCTTCATTATTGTGTAAATTTAGATCATGAGCTCATATTTAGCTAAACAGCTGACATTGTAACAGGCTTAAGTGTGAAAGCTCTTAAGCTTCAGGAGAAAGTCGGCAAAGATTTATTTGTGTCCCTCTGATGAGTTGCCAGCAAGGACCCCATTTTTTAGAAGTGTTGGTCCAATACTCCCTCTAGAGGCAGGGGATTCAGACTGGGCTGCTTTGCGGCCCCCGATCTGGGGCAGCAGCTGTGGTCGACCTGTGGTCAGGGCAGGAGCCTCTCCGCGTTGGTCCCAGGGACCCATCTGCCTGCGAACTTCGGTCACCTGGCAGGAAGGTATGATGCCCAGTCCTATGGTTAGCTGTGCAGCGAGGTGTACTGCGAGGACACGCTGCACACACACTTCAACAAAGAGGGCGGCCTGAGTGGAAATGTGAGTGTTTGGGAAGCTGTGCGGACAAAGAAGGTGCCCTTTGGCCTGGGCCAAATGCTTGTGACACACCCCTGGGCCTGCCGGCTTCTGAGGGCCCTGCCCTGGGCCCCCTGCTCCCCTGCCCTTTGCTCAGTCACAGCAGAGATGGCCACACCCACTCCCTCAGTGAGGGCAGTGTTCCAACCTCCTTCAGCCCCGCCCCCTCTCCGCAGGTTACCATGGACTACCGATGCTGCATTCTGAGGCCAGGGCGTTCCGAGAATGCCAAGGGCAGACATGATGACCTTCAATGATTTCCTCTTGTGTCAGTTTTGGTCAATTTTAGGAGCTAGGAAATGGTCCCCTTTACAGAAATGTTCAAATTTACTGGCATTTCATATATTCTCTGCTATAACATTGTCCTGATTCTTTCTGTTATTCTTTACTTATGTTTTTGTTTTCCTTAATCAAAGTGTGTCTTTTAAATCTTTTCAAAGAATATTCTTTGGACTTACTAAATCACCTCAATTTTATACGTTTTCTGTTGTATTAAGTTCTGCTCATATCTCTATTTTTATTTTTTCTATGTTCTCAGGGTTTGTTGTTTTGATCATCTGATGTCAATTAAAACACTTGGTTATTCATTTTAATAAATCTTTTTACTTAGAAAGATTTGAACTTTTGAAGATTCCAGCTTACTTGTAAGTTTCTAAGGGACAGGTCCTCTCCATTGTTGCTGGCCTAAGGCTTAGTTCACCATATAGCAATGTATATATTGACATATTTTCCCATCGACTTTCTGTGATTCCCTACATCTAACCTTTCTTTGCAGACAAGCCATTTGAAATACCCTTAACTTATTTCACAGCCAATAAGTATTTGAAATAATGTGTATTTTTTAGAGAAATCTTCTTATATCATTAGGCAGAAAATCTGACCTGCCATAGTTTTCAAAACAGCATAATTTCACTCTTCTCAATGATTAATCTGTTGTATTACCCAACCTTTGAATATTTAGCTTTATCAATGACATGTACTTTACAAATGTTTTAGAGATCCTACCAGTTTTTGTAAACATCCTTGTTCCTTGTTTCAGTTCCAGTTTTATGTATATTTTCTGCCTTGCACCTGATTATTCCAACATCTGACGGATGGCCTTGGGAAACTAATTCTCATATTGATTGTTTTTGCTGATTGTCTCCACTTGTAGCTGATTTCTTCATTATTGTGTAAATTTAGATCATGAGCTCATATTTAGCTAAACAGCTGACATTGTAACAGGCTTAAGTGTGAAAGCTCTTAAGCTTCAGGAGAAAGTCGGCAAAGATTTATTTGTGTCCCTCTGATGAGTTGCCAGCAAGGACCCCATTTTTTAGAAGTGTTGGTCCAATACTCCCTCTAGAGGCAGGGGATTCAGACTGGGCTGCTTTGCGGCCCCCGATCTGGGGCAGCAGCTGTGGTCGACCTGTGGTCAGGGCAGGAGCCTCTCCGCGTTGGTCCCAGGGACCCATCTGCCTGCGAACTTCGGTCACCTGGCAGGAAGGTATGATGCCCAGTCCTATGGTTAGCTGTGCAGCGAGGTGTACTGCGAGGACACGTTCCACACACACTTCAACAAAGAGGGCGGCCTGAGTGGAAATGTGAGTGTTTGGGAAGCTGTGCGGACAAAGAAGGTGCCCTTTGGCCTGGGCCAAATGCTTGTGACACACCCCTGGGCCTGCCGGCTTCTGAGGGCCCTGCCCTGGGCCCCCTGCTCCCCTGCCCTTTGTTCAGTCACAGCAGAGATGGCCACACCCACTCCCTCAGTGAGGGCAGTGTTCCAACCCTCTTCAGCCCCGCCCCCTCTCCGCAGGTTACCATGGACTACCGATGCTGCATTCTGAGGCCAGGGCGTTCCGAGAATGCCAAGGGCAGACATGATGACCTTCAATGATTTCCTCTTGTGTCAGTTTTGGTCAATTTTAGGAGCTAGGAAATGGTCCCCTTTACAGAAATGTTCAAATTTACTGGCATTTCATATATTCTCTGCTATAACATTGTCCTGATTCTTTCTGTATATTCTTTACTTATGTTTTTGTTTTCCTTAATCAAAGTGTGTCTTTTAAATCTTTTCAAAGAATATTCTTTGGACTTACTAAATCACCTCAATTTTATACGTTTTCTTTTGTATTAAGTTCTGCTCATATCTCTATTTTTATTTTTTCTATGTTCTCAGGGTTTGTTGTTTTGATCATCTGATGTCAATTAAAACACTTGGTTATTCATTTTAATAAATCTTTTTACTTAGAAAGATTTGAACTTTTGAAGATTCCAGCTTACTTGTAAGTTTCTAAGGGACAGGTCCTCTCCATTGTTGCTGGCCTAAGGCTTAGTTCACCATATAGCAATGTATATATTGACATATTTTCCCATCGACTTTCTGTGATTCCCTACGTCTAACCTTTCTTTGCAGACAAGCCATTTGAAATACCCTTAACTTATTTCACAGCCAATAAGTATTTGAAATAATGTGTATTTTTAAGAGAAATCTTCTTATATCATTAGGCAGAAAATCTGACCTGCCATAGTTTTCAAAACAGCATAATTTCACTCTTCTCAATGATTAATCTGTTGTATTACACAACCTTTGAATATTTAGCTTTATCAATGACATGTACTTTAAAAATGTTTTAGAGATCCTACCAGTTTTTGTAAACATCCTTGTTCCTTGTTTCAGTTCCAGTTTTATATATATTTTCTGCCTTGCACCTGATTATTCCAACATCTGACGGATGGCCTTGGGAAACTAATTCTCATATTGATTGTTTTTGCTGATTGTCTCCACTTGTAGCTGATTTCTTCATTATTGTGTAAATTTAGATCATGAGCTCATATTTAGCTAAACAGCTGACATTGTAACTGGCTTAAGTGTGAACGCTCGTAAGCTTCAGGAGAAAGTCGGCAAAGATTTATTTGTGTCCCTCTGATGAGTTGCCAGCAAGGACCCCATTTTTTAGAAGTGTTGGTCCAATACTCCCTCCAGAGGCAGGGGATTCAGACTGGGCTGCTTTGCGTCCCCCGATCTGGGGCAGCAGCTGTGGTCGACCTGTGGTCAGGGCAGGAGCCTCTCCGCGTTGGTCCCAGGGACCCATCTGCCTGCGCACTTCGGTCACCTGGCAGGAAGGTATGATGCCCAGTCCTATGGTTAGCTGTGCAGCGAGGTGTACTGCGAGGACACGTTGCACACACACTTCAACAAAGAGGGTGGCCTGCGTGGAAATGTGAGTGTTTGGGAAGCTGTGCGGACAAAGAAGGTGCCCTTTGGCCTGGGCCAAATGCTTGTGACACACCCCTGGGCCTGCCGGCTTCTGAGGGCCCTGCCCTGGGCCCCCTGCTCCCCTGCCCTTTGTTCAGTCACAGCAGAGATGGCCACACCCACTCCCTCAGTGAGGGCAGCGTTCCAACCTCCTTCAGCCCCGCCCCCTCTCTGCAGGTTACCATGGACTACCGATGCTGCATTCTGAGGCCAGGGCGTTCCGAGAATGCCAAGGGCAGACATGATGACCTTCAATGATTTCCTCTTGTGTCAGTTTTGGTCAATTTTAGGAGCTAGGAAATGGTCCCCTTTACAGAAATGTTCAAATTTACTGGCATTTCATATATTCTCTGCTATAACATTGTCCTGATTCTTTCTGTATATTCTTTACTTATGTTTTTGTTTTCCTTAATCAAAGTGTGTCTTTTAAATCTTTTCAAAAATATTCTTTGGACTTACTAAATCACCTCAATTTTATACGTTTTCTGTTGTATTAAGTTCTGCTCATATCTCTATTTTTATTTTTTCTATGTTCTCAGGGTTTGTTGTTTTGATCATCTGATGTCAATTAAAACACTTGGTTATTCATTTTAATAAATATTTTTACTTAGAACGATTTGAAAGTTTGAAGATTCCAGCTTACTTGTAAGTTTCTAAGGCTCAGGTCCTCTCCATTGTTGCTGGCCTAAGGCTTAGTTCACCATATAGCAATGTATATATTGACATATTTTCCCCTCGAATTTCTGTGATTCCCTACATCTCTCCTTTCTTTGCAGACAAGCCATTTGAAATACCCTTAACTTATTTCACATCCAATAAGTCTTTGAAATAATGTGTATTTTTTAGAGAAATATTCTTATATCATTAGGCAGAAAATCTGACCTGCCATAGTTTTCAAAACAGCATAATTTCACTCTTCTCAATGATTAATCTGTTGTATTACAAAACCTTTGAGTATTTAGCTTTATCAATGACATGTACTTTAAAAATGTTTTAGAGATCCTACCAGTCTTTGAAAACATCCTTGTTCCTTGTTTCAGATCCAGGTTTATGTATATTTTCTGCCTTGCACCTGATTATTCCAACATCTGATGGATAGCCTTGGGAAACTAATTCTCATATTGATTGTTTTTGCTGATTGTCTCCCCTTGTAGCTGATTTCTTCATTATTGTGTAAATTTAGATCATGAGCTCATATTTAGCTAAACAGCTGACATTGTAACAGGCTTAAGTGTGAACGCTCGTAAGCTTCAGGAGAAAGTCGGCAAAGATTTATTTGTGTTCCTCTGATGAGTTGCCCGCAAGGACCACATTTTTTAGAAGTGTTGGTCCAATACTCCCTCTAGAGGCAGGGGATTCAGACTGGGCTGCTTTGCGGCCCCCGATCTGGGGCAGCGGCTGTGGTCGACCTGTGGTCAGGGCAGGAGCCTCTCCTCGTTGGTCCCAGGGACCCATCTGCCTGCGAACTTCGGTCACCTGGCAGGAAGGTACGATGCACAGTCCTATGGTTAGCTGTGCAGAGAGGTGTACTGCGAGGACACGTTCCACACACACTTCAACAAAGAGGGCGGCCTGAGTGGAAAGTTGAGTGTTTGGGAAGCTGTGCGGACAAAGAAGGTGCCCTTTGGCCTGGGCCAAATGCTTGTGACACACCCCAGGGCCTGCCGGCCTCAGAGGGCCCTGCCCTGGGCCCCCTGCTCCCCTGCCCTTTGTTCAGTCACAGCAGAGATGGCCACACCCACTCCCTCAGTGAAGGCAGTGTTCCAAACTCCTTCAGCCCCGCCCCCTCTCCGCAGGTTACCATGGACTACCGATGCTGCATTCTGAGGCCAGGGCGTTCCGAGAATGCCAAGGGCAGACATGATGACCTTCAATGATTTCCTCTTGTGTCAGTTTTGGTCAACTTTAGGAGCTAGGAAATGGTCCCCTTTACAGAAATGTTCAAATTTACTGGCATTTCATATATTCTCTGCTATAACATTGTCCTGATTCTTTCTGTATATTCTTTACTTATGTTTTTGTTTTCCTTAATCAAAGTGTGTCTTTTAAATCTTTTCAAAGAATATTCTTTGGACTTACTAAATCACCTCAATTTTATACGTTTTCTGTTGTATTCAGTTCTGCTCATATCTTTCTTTATCTTTTTTCTATGTTCTCAGGGTTTGTTGTTTTGATCATCTGATGTCAATTAAAACACTTGGTTATTCATTTTAATAAATCTTTTTACTTAGAAAGATTTGAACTTTTGAAGATTCCAGCTTACTTGTAAGTTTCTAAGGGACAGGTCCTCTCCATTGTTGCTGGCCTAAGGCTTAGTTCACCATATAGCAATGTATATATTGACATATTTTCCCATCGACTTTCTGTGATTCCCTACATCTAACCTTTCTTTGCCGACAAGCCATTTGAAATACCATTAACTTATTTCACAGCCAATAAGTATTTGAAATAATGTGTATTTTTTAGAGAAATCTTCTTATATCATTAGGCAGAAAATCTTACCTGCCATAGTTTTCAAAACAGCATAATTTCACTCTTCTCAATGATTAATCTGTTGTATTACACAACCTTTGAATATTTAGCTTTATCAAAGACATGTACTTTACAAATGTTTTAGAGATCCTACCAGTTTTTGTAAACATCCTTGTTCCTTGTTTCAGTTCCAGTTTTATGTATATTTTCTGCCTTGCACCTGATTATTCCAACATCTGACGGATGGCCTTGGGAAACTAATTCTCATATTGATTGTTTTTGCTGATTGTCTCCACTTGTAGCTGATTTCTTCATTATTGTGTAAATTTAGATCATGAGCTCATATTTAGCTAAAGAGCTGACATTGTAACAGGCTTAAGTGTGAACGCTCGTAAGCTTCAGGAGAAAGTCGGCAAAGATTTATTTGTGTCCCTCTGATGAGTTGCCAGCAAGGACCCCATTTTTTAGAAGTGTTGGTCCAATACTCCCTCTAGAGGCAGGGGATTCAGACTGGGCTGCTTTGCGGCCCCCGATCTGGGGCAGCAGCTGTGGTCGACCTGTGGTCAGGGCAGGAGCCTCTCCGCGTTGGTCCCAGGGACCCATCTGCCTGCGAACTTTGGTCACCTGGCAGGAAGGTACGATGCCCAGCCCTATGGTTAGCTGTGCAGCGAGGTGTACTGCGAGGACACGTTGCACACACACTTCAACAAAGAGGGCGGCCTGAGTGGAAAGTTGAGTGTTTGGGAAGCTGTGCGGACAAAGAAGGTGCCCTTTGGGTTGGGCCAAATGCTTGTGACACACCCCTGGGCCTGTTGGCCTCTGAGGGCCCTGCCTTGGGCCCCATGCTCCCCTGCCCTTTGTTCAGTCACAGCAGAGATGGCCACACCCACTCCCTCAGTGAGGGCAGTGTTCCAGCCTCCTTCAGCCCCGCCCCCTCTCCGCAGGTTACCATGGACTACCGATGCTGCATTCTGAGGCCAGGGCATTCCGAGAATGCCAAGGGCAGACATGATGACCTTAAATGATTTCCTCTTGTGTCAGTTTTGGTAAACTGTATGAGCTAGGAAATGGTCCACTTTACAGAAATGTTCAAATTTACTGGCATTTCACATATTCTCTGCTATAACATTGTCCTGATTCTTTCTGTATATTCTTTACTTATGTTTTTGTTTTCCTTAATCAAAGTGTGTCTTTTAAATCTTTTCAAAGAATATTCTTTGGACTTACTAAATCACCTCAATTTTATACGTTTTCTGTTGTATTCTGTTCTGCTCATATCTTTATTTATCTTTTTTCTATATTCTCAGTGTTTATTGTTTTGATCTTCTGATGTCATTTAAAACACTTGGTTTTACATTTTAATAAATTTTTTACTTATAAAGATTTGAACTTTTGAAGATTCCAGCTTACTTGTAAGTGTCTATGGGTCAAGTCCTCTCCATTGTTGCTGGCTTAAGGCTTAGTTCACCATATAGCAATGTATATATTGACATATTTTCCCCTCGACTTTCTGTGATTCCCTACATCTCACCTTTCTTTGCAGACAAGCCATTTGAAATACCCTTAACTTATTTCACAGCCAATAAGTCTTTGAAATAATGTGTACTTTTTAGAGAAATCTTATTATATAATTAGGCAGAAAATCTGACCTGCCATAGTTTTCAAAACAGCATAATTTCACTCTTCTCAATGATTAATCTGTTGTATTACACAACCTTTGAGTATTTAGCTTTATCAATGATATGTACTTTAAAAATGTTTTAGAGATCCTACCAGTCTTTGAAAACATCCTTGTTCCTTGTTTCAGTTCCAGTTTTATGTATATTTTCTGCCTTGCACCTGATTATTGAACATCTGAGGGATGGCCTTGGGAATCTAATTCTGGTATTGATTGTTTTTGCTGATTGTCTACACTTGTAGCTGATTTCTTCATTATTGTGTAAATTTAGATCATGAGCTCATGTTTAGCTAAACAGCTGACCTTGTAAGAGGCTTAGGTGTGAACGCTCGTGAGCTTCAGCAGAAAGTCGGCAAAGATTTATTTGTGCCCGCCAATGAGTTGCCCGCAAGGACCCCGTGTTCTACAAGTGTTGGTCCAATACTCCCTCCCGAGGCAGGGGACACAGACAGGGCTGTTTGTGGCCCCCGATCTGGGACAGGGGCAGTGGTGGGCCTGTGGCCCTGGCAGGAGCCTCTCCGCGTGGGTCCCTGGGAGCCATCTGCCTGCGAACTTCGGTCACCTGGCAGGAAGCTACGATGCCCAGACCTATGGTTAGCTGTGCAGCGAGATGTACTGCGCGGAAACGTTCCACACACACTTCAAGTAAGAGGGCGGCCTGAGTGGAAATGTGAGAGTTTGGGCACCTGTGCAGACAAAGAAGGCGCCCTTTGGCGTGGGCCTAAACACTTGTGACAGCCCCCTGGGCCTGCCGGTCTCTGAGGGCCCTGCCCTGGGTCCCCTGCTCCCCGGCCCTTTGTTCAGTCACAGCAGAGATGGCCACACCCACTCCCTCAGTGATGGCAGTGTTCCAAACTCCCTCAGCCCCTCCCCCTCTCCGCAGGTTACCATGGACTACAGATGCTGCATTCTGAGGCCAGGGCATTCTGAGAATGCCAAGGGCAGACATGATGACCTTAAATGATTTCCTCTTGTGTCAGTTTTGGTAAACTGTAGGAGCTAGGAAATGGTCCACTTTACAGAAATGTTCAAATTTACTGGCATTTCACATATTCTCTGCTATAACATTGTCCTGATTCTTTCTGTATATTATTTACTTATGTTTTTGTTTTCCTTAATCAAAGTGTGTCTTTTAAATCTTTTCAAAGAATATTCTTTGGACTTACTAAATCACCTCAATTTTATACGTTTTCTGTTGTATTCAGTTCTGCTCATATCTTTCTTTTTCTTTTTTCTATGTTCTCAGGGTTTATTTTTTTGATCTTCTGATGTCAATTAAAACACTTGGTTATACATTTTAATAAAACTTTTTACTTAGAAAGATTTGAACTTTTGAAGATTCGATCTTACTTGTAAGTTTATAAGGGTCAGGTCCTCTCCATTGTTGCTGGCCTAAGGCTTAGTTCACCATATAGCAATGTATATATTGACATATTTTCCCCTCGACTTTCTGTGATTCCCTACATCTCACCTTTCTTTGCAGACAAGCCATTTGAAATACCCTTAATTTATTTCACAGCCAATAAGTCTTTGAAATAATGTGTACTTTTTAGAGAATTTTTATTATATAATTAGGCAGAAAATCTGACCTGCCATAGTTTTCAAAACAGCATAATTTCACTCTTCTCAATGATTAATCTGTTGTATTACACAACCTTTGAATATTTAGCTTTATCAATGACATGTACTTTACAAATGTTTTAGAGATCCTACCAGTCTTTGATAACATCCTTGTTCCTTGTTTCAGTTCCAGTTTTATGTATATTTTCTGCCTTGCACCTGATTATTCCATCACCTGAGGGATGGCCTTGGGAATCTAATTCTGGTATTGATTGTTTTTGCTCATTGTCTCTACTTGTAGCTGATTTCTTCATTATTGTGTAAATTTAGATCATAAGCTCATGTTTAGCTAAACAGCTGACCTTGTAAGAGGCTTAGGTGTGAACGCTCGTAAGCTTCATCAGAAAGTCGGCAAAGATTTATTTGTGTCCCTCCAGTGTGTTGCCCGCAAGGACCCCGTTTTCTACAAGTGTTGGTCCAATACTCCCTCCCGAGGCAGGGGACTCAGACAGGGATGCTTTGTGGCCCCCGATCTGGGGCAGGGGAAGGGGTGGGCCTGTGGTCAGGGCAGGAGGCTCTCCGCGTGGGTCCCTGGGACCCATCTGCCTGCGAACTTCGGTCACCTGGCAGGAAGTTACGATGCCCAGACCTATGGTTAGCTGTGCAGCAAGATGTACTGCGCGGAAATGTTTTACACACACTACAAGTAAGAGGGCGGCCTGAGTGGAAAGGTGAGAGTTTGGACAGCTGTGCACACAAAGAAGGCGCCCTTTGGCCTGGGCGTAAACGCTTGTGACAGCCCCCTGGGCCTGCCGGGCTCTGAGGGCCCTGCCGTGGGCCCCCTGCTCCCTGGCCCTTTGTTCAGTCACAGCAGAGATGGCCAAACCCACTCCCTCAGTGATGGCAGTGTTCCAACCTCCCTCAGCCACTCCCCCTCTCCGCTAGTTACCATGGACTACAGATGCTGCATTCTGAGACCAGGGCATTCCGAGAATGCCAAGGGCAGACATGATGACCTTAAATGATTTCCTCTTGTGTCAGTTTTGGTAAACTGTAGGAGCTAGGAAATGGTCCACTTTACAGAAATGTGCAAATTTACTGGCATTTCACATATTCTCTGCTATAACATTGTCCTGATTCTTTCTGTATATTCTTTACTTATGTTTTTGTTTTCCTTAATCAAAGTGTGTCTTTTAAATCTTTTCAAAGAATATTCTTTGGACTTACTAAATCACCTCAATTTTATACGTTTTCTGTTGTATTCAGTTCTGCTCATATCTTTCTTTATCTTTTTTCTATGTTCTCAGGGTTTATTGCTTTGATCTTCTGATGTCAATTAAAACACTTGGTTATACATTTTAATAAATCTTTTTACTTATAAAGATTTGAACTTTTGAAGATTCCAGCTTACTTGTAAGTTTCTAAGGGTCAGGTCCTCTCCATTGTTGCTGGCCTAAGGCTTAGTTCACCATATAGCAATGTATATATTGACATATTTTCCCCTCGACTTTCTGTGATTCCCTACATCTCACCTTTCTTTGCAGACAAGCCATTTGAAACACCCTTAACTTATTTCACAGCCAATAAGTCTTTGAAATAATGTGTATTTTTAGATAAATCTTCTTACATAATTAGGCAGAAAATCTGACCTGCCATAGATTTCAAAACAGCATAATTTCACTCTTCTCAATGATTAATCCGTTGTATTACACAACCTTTGAGTATTTAGCTTTATCAATGACATGTACTTTAAAAATGTTTTAGAGATCCTACCAGTCTTTGAAAACATCCTTGTTCCCTGTTTCAGTTCCAGTTTTATGTATATTTTCTGCCTTGCACCTGATTATTCCAACATCTGAGGGATGGCCTTGGGAATCTAATTCTGGTATTGATTGTTTTTGCTGATTGTCTCCACTTGTAGCTGATTTCTTCATTATTGTGTAAATTTAGATCATGAGCTCATGTTTAGCTAAACAGCTGACCTTGTAAGAGGCTTAGGTGTGAATGCTCGTGAGCTTCAGCAGAAGTCGGCAAAGATTTATTTGTGTCCCTCCAATGAGTTGCCTGCAAGGACCCCGTTTTCTACAAGTGTTGGTCCAATACTCCCTCCCGAGGCAGGGGACTCAGACAGGGCTGCTTTGTGGCCCCCGATATGGGGCATGGGCAGTGGTGGGCCTGTGGCCCGGGCAGGAGCCTCTCCGCGTGGGTCCCTGTGACCCATCTGCCTGCGAACTTCGGTCACCTGGCAGGAAGCTACGATGCCCAGACCTATGGTTAGCTGTGCAGCGAGATGTACTAGGCGGAAACGTTCCACACACACTTCAAGTAAGAGGGCGGCCTGAGTGGAAATGTGAGAGTTTGGCCAGCTGTGCACACAAAGAAGGCGCCGTTTGGCCTCGGCCTAAATGCTTATGACAGCCCCATGGGCCTGCCGGGCTCTGAGGGCCCTGCCCTGGGCACCCTGCTCCCCGGCCCTTTGTTCAGTCACAGCAGAGATGGCCACACCCACTCCCTCAGTGAAGGCAGTGTTCCAACCTCCCTCAGCCCCTCCACATCTCCGCAGGTTACCATGGACTACAGATGCTGCATTCTGAGGCCAGGGTGTTCCGAGAATGCCAAGGGCAGACATGATGACCTTAAATGATTTCCTCTTGTGTCAGTTTTGGTAAACTGTAGGAGCTAGGAAATGGTCCACTTTACAGAAATGTTCAAATTTACTGGCATTTCACATATTCTCTGCTATAACATTGTCCTGATTCTTTCTGTATATTCTTTACTTATGTTTTTGTTTTCCTTAATCAAAGTGTGTCTTAAATCTTTTCAAAGAATATTCTTTGGACTTACTAAATCACCTCAATTTTATACGTTTTCTGTTGTATTAAGTTCTGCTCATATCATTCTTTATCTTTTTTCTATGTTCTCAGGGTTTATTGTTTTGATCTTCTGATGTGAATTAAAACACTTGGTTTTACATTTTAATAAATCGTTTTACTTACAAAGATTTGAACTTTTGAAGATTCCAGCTTACTTGTAAGTTTCTAAGGGTCAGGTCCTCTCCATTGTTGCTGGCCTAAGCCTTAGTTCACCATATAGCAATGTATATATTGACATATTTTCCCCTCGACTTTCTGTGATTCCCTACATCTCACCTTTCTTTGCAGACAAGCCATTTGAAATACCCTTAACTTATTTCACAGCCAATAAGTCTATGAAATAATGTGTATTTTTTAGAGAAATCTTCTTATATCATTAGGCAGAAAATCTGACCTGCCATAGTTTTCAAAACAGCATAATTTCACTCTTCTCAATGATTAATCTGTTGTATTACACAACCTTTGAGTATTTAGCTTTATCAATGACATGTACTTTGGAAATGTTTTAGAGATCCTACCAGTCTTTGAAAACATCCTTGTTCCTTGTTTCAGTTCCAGGTTTATGTATATTTTCTGCCTTGCACCTGATTATTCCAACATCTGAGGGATGGCCTTGGGAATCTAATTCTGGTATTGATTGTTTTTGCTGATTGTCTCCACTTGTAGCTGATTTCTTCATTATTGTGTAAATTTAGATCATGAGCTCATGTTTAGCTAAACAGCTGACCTTGTAACAGGCTTAGGTGTGAACGCTCGTAAGCTGTAGCAGAAAGTCTGCAAAGATTTATTTGTGTCCCTCCAATGAGTTGCCCGCAAGGACCCCGTTTTCTACAAGTGTTGGTCCAATACTCCCTCCCGAGGCAGGGGACTCAAACAGGGCTGCTTTGTGGACCCCGATCTGGGGCAGGGAGAGTGGTGGGCCTGTGGCCCGGGCAGGAGCCTCTCCGGGTGGGTCCCTGGGACCCATCTGCCTGCGAACTTCGGTCACCTGGCAGGAAGCTACGATGCCCAGACCTATGGTAAGCTGTGCAGCGAGATGTACTGCGCGGAAACGTTCCACACACACTTCAAGTAAGAGGGCGGCCTGAGTGGAAATGTGAGAGTTTGGGCAGCTGTGCAGACAAAGAAGGCGCCCTTTGGCGTGGGCCTAAACGCTTGTGACAGCCCCCTGGGCCTGCTGGGCTCTGAGGGCCCTGCCGTGGGCCCCCTGCTCCCCGGCCCTTTGTTCAGTCACAGCAGAGATGGCCAAACCCACTCCCTCAGTGAGGCCAGCGTTCCAAACTCCCTCAACTCCTCCCCATCTCCGCAGGTTACCAAGGACTACAGATGCTGCATTCTGAGGCCAGGGCATTCCAAGAATGCCAAGGGCCGACATGATGACCTTAAATGATTTCCTCTTGTGTCAGTTTTGGTAAACTGTAGGAGCTAGGAAATGGTCCACTTTACAGAAATGTTCAAATTTACTGGAATTTCACATATTCTCTGCTATAACATTGTCCTGATTCTTTCTGTATATTCTTTACTTATGTTTTTGTTTTCCTTAATCAAAGTGTGTCTCTTAAATCTTTTCAAAGAATATTCTTTGGACTTACTAAATCACCACAAATTTATACGTTTTCTGTTGTATTAAGTTCTGCTCATATCTTTATTTATCTTTTTTCTATATTCTCAGGATTTATTGTTTTGATCTTCTGATGTCAATTAAAACACTTGGTTATACATTTAAATAAATCTTTTTAGTTATAAAGATTTGAACTTTTGAAGATTCCAGCTTACTTGTAAGTTTCTAAGGGTCAGGTCCTCTCCATTGTTGCTGGCCTAAGGCTTAGTTCACCATATTGCAATGTATATATTGACATATTTTCCCCTCGACTTTCTGTGATTCCCTACATCTCACCTTTCTTTGCAGACAAGCCATTTGAAATACCCTTAACTTATTTCACAGCCAATAAGTCTTTGAAATAATGTGTATTTTTGAGAGAAATCTTCTTATATCATTAGGCAGAAAATCTGACCTGCCATAGTTTTCAAAACAGCATAATTTCACTCTTCTCAATGATTAATCTGTTGTATTACACAACCTTTGAATATTTAGCTTTATCAATGACATGTACTTTACAAATGTTTTAGAGATCCTACCAGTTTTTGAAAACATCCTTGTTCCTTGTTTCAGTTCCAGTTTTATGTATATTTTCTGCCTTGCACCTGATTATTCCAACATCTGATGGATGGCCTTCGGAAACTAATTCTCATATTGATAGTTTTTGCTGTTTGTCTCCACTTGTAGCTGATTTCTTCATTATTGTGTAAATTTAGATCATGAGCTCATGTTTAGCTAAACAGCTGACATTGTAACAGGCTTTAGTGTGAACGCTCGTAAGCTTCAGGAGAAAGTCGGTAAAGATTTATTTGTGTCCCTCTGATGAGTTGCCCGCAAGGACCCCATTTTTTAGAAGTGTTGGTCCAATACTCCCTCTAGAGTAAGGGGATTCAGACAGGGCTGCTTTGCGGCCCCCGATCTGGGGCAGCAGCTGTGGTCGACCTGTGGTCAGGGCAGGAGCCTCTCCGCGTTGGTCCCAGGGTCCAATCTGCCTGCGAACTTCGGTCACCTGGCAGGAAGTTACGATGCCCAGTCCTATGATTAGCTGTGCAGCGAGGTGTACTGCGAGGACAGGTTCCACACACACTTCAACAAAGAGGGCGGCCTGAGTGGAAAGGTGAGTGTTTGGGAAGCTGTGCGGACAAAGAAGGTGCCCTTTGGCCTGGGCCAAATGCTTGTGACACACCCCTGGGCCTGCCGGGTTCTGAGGGCCCTGCCCTGGGCCCCCTGCTCCCCTGCCCTTTGCTCAGTCACAGCAGAGATGGCCACACCCACTCCCTCAGTGAGGGCAGTGTTCCAACCTCCTTCAGCCCCGCCCCCTCTCCGCAGGTTACCATGGACTACCGATGCTGCATTCTGAGGCCAGGGCTTTCCGAGAATGCCTAGGGCAGACATGATGACCTTCAATGATTTCCTCTTGTGTCAGTTTTGGTCAATTTTAGGAGCTAGGAAATGGTCCCCTTTACAGAAATGTTCAAATTTACTGGCATTTCATATATTCTCTGCTATAACATTGTCCTGATTCTTTCTGTTATTCTTTACTTATGTTTTTGTTTTCCTTAATCAAAGTGTGTCTTTTAAATCTTTTCAAAGAATATTCTTTGGACTTACTAAATCACCTCAATTTTATACGTTTTCTGTTGTATTAAGTTCTGCTCATATCTCTATTTTTATTTTTTCTATGTTCTCAGGGTTTGTTGTTTTGATCATCTGATGTCAATTAAAACACTTGGTTATTCATTTTAATAAATCTTTTTACTTAGAAAGATTTGAACTTTTGAAGATTCCAGCTTACTTGTAAGTTTCTAAGGGACAGGTCCTCTCCATTGTTGCTGGCCTAAGGCTTAGTTCACCATATAGCAATGTATATATTGACATATTTTCCCATCGACTTTCTGTGATTCCCTACATCTAACCTTTCTTTGCAGACAAGCCATTTGAAATACCCTTAACTTATTTCACAGCCAATAAGTATTTGAAATAATGTGTATTTTTTAGAGAAATCTTCTTATATCATTAGGCAGAAAATCTGACCTGCCATAGTTTTCAAAACAGCATAATTTCACTCTTCTCAATGATTAATCTGTTGTATTACCCAACCTTTGAATATTTAGCTTTATCAATGACATGTACTTTACAAATGTTTTAGAGATCCTACCAGTTTTTGTAAACATCCTTGTTCCTTGTTTCAGTTCCAGTTTTATGTATATTTTCTGCCTTGCACCTGATTATTCCAACATCTGACGGATGGCCTTGGGAAACTAATTCTCATATTGATTGTTTTTGCTGATTGTCTCCACTTGTAGCTGATTTCTTCATTATTGTGTAAATTTAGATCATGAGCTCATATTTAGCTAAACAGCTGACATTGTAACAGGCTTAAGTGTGAAAGCTCTTAAGCTTCAGGAGAAAGTCGGCAAAGATTTATTTGTGTCCCTCTGATGAGTTGCCAGCAAGGACCCCATTTTTTAGAAGTGTTGGTCCAATACTCCCTCTAGAGGCAGGGGATTCAGACTGGGCTGCTTTGCGGCCCCCGATCTGGGGCAGCAGCTGTGGTCGACCTGTGGTCAGGGCAGGAGCCTCTCCGCGTTGGTCCCAGGGACCCATCTGCCTGCGAACTTCGGTCACCTGGCAGGAAGGTATGATGCCCAGTCCTATGGTTAGCTGTGCAGCGAGGTGTACTGCGAGGACACGCTGCACACACACTTCAACAAAGAGGGCGGCCTGAGTGGAAATGTGAGTGTTTGGGAAGCTGTGCGGACAAATAAGGTGCCCTTTGGCCTGGGCCAAATGCTTGTGACACACCCCTGGGCCTGCCGGGTTCTGAGGGCCCTGCCCTGGGCCCCCTGCTCCCCTGCCCTTTGCTCAGTCACAGCAGAGATGGCCACACCCACTCCCTCAGTGAGGGCAGTGTTCCAACCTCCTTCAGCCCCGCCCCCTCTCCGCAGGTTACCATGGACTACCGATGCTGCATTCTGAGGCCAGGGCGTTCCGAGAATGCCAAGGGCAGACATGATGACCTTCAATGATTTCCTCTTGTGTCAGTTTTGGTCAATTTTAGGAGCTAGGAAATGGTCCCCTTTACAGAAATGTTCAAATTTACTGGCATTTCATATATTCTCTGCTATAACATTGTCCTGATTCTTTCTGTTATTCTTTACTTATGTTTTTGTTTTCCTTAATCAAAGTGTGTCTTTTAAATCTTTTCAAAGAATATTCTTTGGACTTACTAAATCACCTCAATTTTATACGTTTTCTGTTGTATTAAGTTCTGCTCATATCTCTATTTTTATTTTTTCTATGTTCTCAGGGTTTGTTGTTTTGATCATCTGATGTCAATTAAAACACTTGGTTATTCATTTTAATAAATCTTTTTACTTAGAAAGATTTGAACTTTTGAAGATTCCAGCTTACTTGTAAGTTTCTAAGGGACAGGTCCTCTCCATTGTTGCTGGCCTAAGGCTTAGTTCACCATATAGCAATGTATATATTGACATATTTTCCCATCGACTTTCTGTGATTCCCTACATCTAACCTTTCTTTGCAGACAAGCCATTTGAAATACCCTTAACTTATTTCACAGCCAATAAGTATTTGAAATAATGTGTATTTTTTAGAGAAATCTTCTTATATCATTAGGCAGAAAATCTGACCTGCCATAGTTTTCAAAACAGCATAATTTCACTCTTCTCAATGATTAATCTGTTGTATTACACAACCTTTGAATATTTAGCTTTATCAATGACATGTACTTTACAAATGTTTTAGAGATCCTACCAGTTTTTGTAAACATCCTTGTTCCTTGTTTCAGTTCCAGGTTTATGTATATTTTCTGCCTTGCACCTGATTATTCCAACATCTGATGGATGGCCTTGGGAAACTAATTCTCATATTGATTGTTTTTGCTGATTGTCTCCACTTGTAGCTGATTTCTTCATTATTGTGTAAATTTAGATCATGAGCTCATATTTAGCTAAACAGCTGACATTGTAACAGGCTTAAGTGTGAACGCTCGTAAGCTTCAGGAGAAAGTCGGCAAAGATTTATTTGTGTCCCTCTGATGAGTTGCCAGCAAGGACCCCATTTTTTAGAAGTGTTGGTCCAATACTCCCTCTAGAGGCAGGGGATTCAGACTGGGCTGCTTTGCGGCCCCCGATATGGGGCAGCAGCTGTGGTCGACCTGTGGTCAGGGCAGGAGCCTCTCCGCGTTGGTCCCAGGGACCCATCTGCCTGCGAACTTCGGTCACCTGGCAGGAAGGTATGATGCCCAGTCCTATGGTTAGCTGTGCAGCGAGGTGTACTGCGAGGACACGTTCCACACACACTTCAACAAAGAGGGCGGCCTGAGTGGAAATGTGAGTGTTTGGGAAGCTGTGCGGACAAAGAAGGTGCCCTTTGGCCTGGGCCAAATGCTTGTGACACACCCCTGGGCCTGCCGGCTTCTGAGGGCCCTGCCCTGGGCCCCCTGCTCCCCTGCCCTTTGTTCAGTCACAGCAGAGATGGCCACACCCACTCCCTCAGTGAGGGCAGTGTTCCAACCTCCTTCAGCCCCGCCCCCTCTCCGCAGGTTACCATGGACTACCGATGCTGCATTCTGAGGCCAGGGCTTTCCGAGAATGCCAAGGGCAGACATGATGACCTTCAATGATTTCCTCTTGTGTCAGTTTTGGTCAATTTTAGGAGCTAGGAAATGGTCCCCTTTACAGAAATGTTCAAATTTACTGGCATTTCATATATTCTCTGCTATAACATTGTCCTGATTCTTTCTGTATATTCTTTACTTATGTTTTTGTTTTCCTTAATCAAAGTGTGTCTTTTAAATCTTTTCAAAGAATATTCTTTGGACTTACTAAATCACCTCAATTTTATACGTTTTCTGTTGTATTAAGTTCTGCTCATATCTCTATTTTTATTTTTTCTATGTTCTCAGGGTTTGTTGTTTTGATCATCTGATGTCAATTAAAACACTTGGTTATTCATTTTAATAAATCTTTTTACTTAGAAAGATTTGAACTTTTGAAGATTCCAGCTTACTTGTAAGTTTCTAAGGGACAGGTCCTCTCCATTGTTGCTGGCCTAAGGCTTAGTTCACCATATAGCAATGTATATATTGACATATTTTCCCATCGACTTTCTGTGATTCCCTACATCTAACCTTTCTTTGCAGACAAGCCATTTGAAATACCCTTAACTTATTTCACAGCCAATAAGTATTTGAAATAATGTGTATTTTTTAGAGAAATCTTCTTATATCATTAGGCAGAAAATCTGACCTGCCATAGTTTTCAAAACAGCATAATTTCACTCTTCTCAATGATTAATCTGTTGTATTACACAACCTTTGAATATTTAGCTTTATCAATGACATGTACTTTACAAATGTTTTAGAGATCCTACCAGTTTTTGTAAACATCCTTGTTCCTTGTTTCAGTTCCAGTTTTATGTATATTTTCTGCCTTGCACCTGATTATTCCAACATCTGACGGATGGCCTTGGGAAACTAATTCTCATATTGATTGTTTTTGCTGATTGTCTCCACTTGTAGCTGATTTCTTCATTATTGTGTAAATTTAGATCATGAGCTCATATTTAGCTAAACAGCTGACATTGTAACAGCCTTAAGTGTGAACGCTCGTAAGCTTCAGGAGAAAGTCGGCAAAGATTTATTTGTGTCCCTCTGATGAGTTGCCAGCAAGTACCCCATTTTTTAGAAGTGTTGGTCCAATACTCCCTCTAGAGGCAGGGGATTCAGACTGGGCTGCTTTGCGGCCCCCGATCTGGGGCAGCGGCTGTGGTCGACCTGTGGTCAGGGCAGGAGCCTCTCCGCGTTGGTCCCAGGGACCCATCTGCCTGCGAACTTCAGTCACCTGGCAGGAAGGTACGATGCCCAGTCCTATGGTTAGCTGTGCAGCGAGGTGTACTGCGAGGACACGTTGCACACACACTTCAACAAAGAGGGCGGCCTGAGTGGAAATGTGAGTGTTTGGGAAGCTGTGCGGACAAAGAAGGTGCCCTTTGGCCTGGGCCAAATGCTTGTGACACACCCCTGGGCCTGCCGGCTTCTGAGGGCCCTGCCCTGGGCCCCCTGCTCCCCTGCCCTTTGTTCAGTCACAGCAGAGATGGCCACACCCACTCCCTCAGTGAGGGCAGTGTTCCAACCTCCTTCAGCCCCGCCCCCTCTCCACAGGTTACCATGGACTACCGATGCTGCATTCTGAGGCCAGGGCGTTCCGAGAATGCCAAGGGCAGACATGATGACCTTCAATGATTTCCTCTTGTGTCAGTTTTGGTCAATTTTAGAAGCTAGGAAATGGTCCCCTTTACAGAAATGTTCAAATTTACTGGCATTTCATATATTCTCTGCTATAACATTGTCCTGATTCTTTCTGTTATTCTTTACTTATGTTTTTGTTTTCCTTAATCAAAGTGTGTCTTTTAAATCTTTTCAAAGAATATTCTTTGGACTTACTAAATCACCTCAATTTTATACGTTTTCTGTTGTATTAAGTTCTGCTCATATCTCTATTTTTATTTTTTCTATGTTCTCAGGGTTTGTTGTTTTGATCATCTGATGTCAATTAAAACACTTGGTTATTCATTTTAATAAATCTTTTTACTTAGAAAGATTTGAACTTTTGAAGATTCCAGCTTACTTGTAAGTTTCTAAGGGACAGGTCCTCTCCATTGTTGCTGGCCTAAGGCTTAGTTCACCATATAGCAATGTATATATTGACATATTTTCCCATCGACTTTCTGTGATTCCCTACATCTAACCTTTCTTTGCAGACAAGCCATTTGAAATACCCTTAACTTATTTCACAGCCAATAAGTATTTGAAATAATGTGTATTTTTTAGAGAAATCTTCTTATATCATTAGGCAGAAAATCTGACCTGCCATAGTTTTCAAAACAGCATAATTTCACTCTTCTCAATGATTAATCTGTTGTATTACACAACCTTTGAATATTTAGCTTTATCAATGACATGTACTTTACAAATGTTTTAGAGATCCTACCAGTTTTTGTAAACATCCTTGTTCCTTGTTTCAGTTCCAGGTTTATGTATATTTTCTGCCTTGCACCTGATTATTCCAACATCTGATGGATGGCCTTGGGAAACTAATTCTCATATTGATTGTTTTTGCTGATTGTCTCCACTTGTAGCTGATTTCTTCATTATTGTGTAAATTTAGATCATGAGCTCATATTTAGCTAAACAGCTGACATTGTAACAGGCTTAAGTGTGAACGCTCGTAAGCTTCAGGAGAAAGTCGGCAAAGATTTATTTGTGTCCCTCTGATGAGTTGCCAGCAAGGACCCCATTTTTTAGAAGTGTTGGTCCAATACTCCCTCTAGAGGCAGGGGATTCAGACTGGGCTGCTTTGCGGCCCCCGATATGGGGCAGCAGCTGTGGTCGACCTGTGGTCAGGGCAGGAGCCTCTCCGCGTTGGTCCCAGGGACCCATCTGCCTGCGAACTTCGGTCACCTGGCAGGAAGGTATGATGCCCAGTCCTATGGTTAGCTGTGCAGCGAGGTGTACTGCGAGGACACGTTCCACACACACTTCAACAAAGAGGGCGGCCTGAGTGGAAATGTGAGTGTTTGGGAAGCTGTGCGGACAAAGAAGGTGCCCTTTGGCCTGGGCCAAATGCTTGTGACACACCCCTGGGCCTGCCGGCTTCTGAGGGCCCTGCCCTGGGCCCCCTGCTCCCCTGCCCTTTGTTCAGTCACAGCAGAGATGGCCACACCCACTCCCTCAGTGAGGGCAGTGTTCCAACCTCCTTCAGCCCCGCCCCCTCTCCGCAGGTTACCATGGACTACCGATGCTGCATTCTGAGGCCAGGGCTTTCCGAGAATGCCAAGGGCAGACATGATGACCTTCAATGATTTCCTCTTGTGTCAGTTTTGGTCAATTTTAGGAGCTAGGAAATGGTCCCCTTTACAGAAATGTTCAAATTTACTGGCATTTCATATATTCTCTGCTATAACATTGTCCTGATTCTTTCTGTATATTCTTTACTTATGTTTTTGTTTTCCTTAATCAAAGTGTGTCTTTTAAATCTTTTCAAAGAATATTCTTTGGACTTACTAAATCACCTCAATTTTATACGTTTTCTGTTGTATTAAGTTCTGCTCATATCTCTATTTTTATTTTTTCTATGTTCTCAGGGTTTGTTGTTTTGATCATCTGATGTCAATTAAAACACTTGGTTATTCATTTTAATAAATCTTTTTACTTAGAAAGATTTGAACTTTTGAAGATTCCAGCTTACTTGTAAGTTTCTAAGGGACAGGTCCTCTCCATTGTTGCTGGCCTAAGGCTTAGTTCACCATATAGCAATGTATATATTGACATATTTTCCCATCGACTTTCTGTGATTCCCTACATCTAACCTTTCTTTGCAGACAAGCCATTTGAAATACCCTTAACTTATTTCACAGCCAATAAGTATTTGAAATAATGTGTATTTTTTAGAGAAATCTTCTTATATCATTAGGCAGAAAATCTGACCTGCCATAGTTTTCAAAACAGCATAATTTCACTCTTCTCAATGATTAATCTGTTGTATTACACAACCTTTGAATATTTAGCTTTATCAATGACATGTACTTTACAAATGTTTTAGAGATCCTACCAGTTTTTGTAAACATCCTTGTTCCTTGTTTCAGTTCCAGTTTTATGTATATTTTCTGCCTTGCACCTGATTATTCCAACATCTGACGGATGGCCTTGGGAAACTAATTCTCATATTGATTGTTTTTGCTGATTGTCTCCACTTGTAGCTGATTTCTTCATTATTGTGTAAATTTAGATCATGAGCTCATATTTAGCTAAACAGCTGACATTGTAACAGCCTTAAGTGTGAACGCTCGTAAGCTTCAGGAGAAAGTCGGCAAAGATTTATTTGTGTCCCTCTGATGAGTTGCCAGCAAGTACCCCATTTTTTAGAAGTGTTGGTCCAATACTCCCTCTAGAGGCAGGGGATTCAGACTGGGCTGCTTTGCGGCCCCCGATCTGGGGCAGCGGCTGTGGTCGACCTGTGGTCAGGGCAGGAGCCTCTCCGCGTTGGTCCCAGGGACCCATCTGCCTGCGAACTTCAGTCACCTGGCAGGAAGGTACGATGCCCAGTCCTATGGTTAGCTGTGCAGCGAGGTGTACTGCGAGGACACGTTGCACACACACTTCAACAAAGAGGGCGGCCTGAGTGGAAATGTGAGTGTTTGGGAAGCTGTGCGGACAAAGAAGGTGCCCTTTGGCCTGGGCCAAATGCTTGTGACACACCCCTGGGCCTGCCGGCTTCTGAGGGCCCTGCCCTGGGCCCCCTGCTCCCCTGCCCTTTGTTCAGTCACAGCAGAGATGGCCACACCCACTCCCTCAGTGAGGGCAGTGTTCCAACCTCCTTCAGCCCCGCCCCCTCTCCACAGGTTACCATGGACTACCGATGCTGCATTCTGAGGCCAGGGCGTTCCGAGAATGCCAAGGGCAGACATGATGACCTTCAATGATTTCCTCTTGTGTCAGTTTTGGTCAATTTTAGAAGCTAGGAAATGGTCCCCTTTACAGAAATGTTCAAATTTACTGGCATTTCATATATTCTCTGCTATAACATTGTCCTGATTCTTTCTGTATATTCTTTACTTATGTTTTTGTTTTCCTTAATCAAAGTGTGTCTTTTAAATCTTTTCAAAGAATATTCTTTGGACTTACTAAATCACCTCAATTTTATACGTTTTCTGTTGTATTAAGTTCTGCTCATATCTCTATTTTTATTTTTTCTATGTTCTCAGGGTTTGTTGTTTTGATCATCTGATGTCAATTAAAACACTTGGTTATTCATTTTAATAAATCTTTTTACTTAGAAAGATTTGAACTTTTGAAGATTCCAGCTTACTTGTAAGTTTCTAAGGGACAGGTCCTCTCCATTGTTGCTGGCCTAAGGCTTAGTTCACCATATAGCAATGTATATATTGACATATTTTCCCCTCGACTTTCTGTGATTCCCTACATCTAACCTTTCTTTGCAGACAAGCCATTTGAAATACCCTTAACTTATTTCACAGCCAATTAGTATTTGAAATAATGTGTATTTTTTAGAGAAATCTTCTTATATCATTAGGCAGAAAATCTGACCTGCCATAGTTTTCAAAACAGCATAATTTCACTCTTCTCAATGATTAATCTGTTGTATTACACAACCTTTGAATATTTAGCTTTATCAATGACATGTACTTTACAAATGTTTTAGAGATCCTACCAGTTTTTGTAAACATCCTTGTTCCTTGTTTCAGTTCCAGTTTTATATATATTTTCTGCCTTGCACCTGATTATTCCAACATCTGACGAATGGCCTTGGGAAACTAATTCTCATATTGATTGTTTTTGCTGATTGTCTCCACTTGTAGCTGATTTCTTCATTATTGTGTAAATTTAGATCATGAGCTCATATTTAGCCAAACAGCTGACATTGTAACAGGCTTAAGTGTGAACGCTCGTAACCTTCAGGAGAAAGTCGGCAAAGATTTATTTGTGTCCCTCTGATGAGTTGCCAGCAAGGACCCCATTTTTTAGAAGTGTTGGTCCAATACTCCCTCTAGAGGCAGGGGATTCAGACTGGGCTGCTTTGCGTCCCCCGATCTGGGGCAGCAGCTGTGGTCGACCTGTGGTCAGGGCAGGAGCCTCTCCGCGTTGGTCCCAGGGACCCATCTGCCTGCGAACTTCGGTCACCTGGCAGGAAGGTACGATGCCCAGTCCTATGGTTAGCTGTGCAGCGAGGTGTACTGCGAGGACATGTTCCACACACACTTCAACAAAGAGGGCGGCCTGAGTGGAAAGGTGAGTGTTTGGGAAGCTGTGCAGACAAAGAAGGCGCCCTTTGGCCTGGGCCAAATGCTTGTGACACACCCTTGGGCCTGCCGGCCTCTGAGGGCCCTGCCCTGGGCCCCCTGCTCCCCTGCCCTTTGTTCAGTCACAGCAGAGATGGCCACACCCACTCCCTCAGTGAGGGCAGTGTTCCAACCCTCTTCAGCCCCGCCCCCTCTCCGCAGGTTACCATGGACTACGGATGCTGCATTCTGAGGCCAGGGCGTTCCGAGAATGCCAAGGGCAGACATGATGACCTTCAATGATTTCCTCTTGTGTCAGTTTTGGTCAATTTTAGGAGCTAGGAAATGGTCCCCTTTACAGAAATGTTCAAATTTACTGGCATTTCATATATTCTCTGCTATAACATTGTCCTGATTCTTTCTGTATATTCTTTACTTATGTTTTTGTTTTCCTTAATCAAAGTGTGTCTTTTAAATCTTTTCAAAGAATATTCTTTGGACTTACTAAATCACCTCAATTTTATACGTTTTCTGTTGTATTAAGTTCTGCTCATATCTCTATTTTTATTTTTTCTATGTTCTCAGGGTTTGTTGTTTTGATCATCTGATGTCAATTAAAACACTTGGTTATTCATTTTAATAAATCTTTTTACTTAGAAAGATTTGAACTTTTGAAGATTCCAGCTTACTTGTAAGTTTCTAAGGGACAGGTCCTCTCCATTGTTGCTGGCCTAAGGCTTAGTTCACCATATAGCAATGTATATATTGACATATTTTCCCATCGACTTTCTGTGATTCCCTACGTCTAACCTTTCTTTGCAGACAAGCCATTTGAAATACCCTTAACTTATTTCACAGCCAATAAGTATTTGAAATAATGTGTATTTTTAAGAGAAATCTTCTTATATCATTAGGCAGAAAATCTGACCTGCCATAGTTTTCAAAACAGCATAATTTCACTCTTCTCAATGATTAATCTGTTGTATTACACAACCTTTGAATATTTAGCTTTATCAATGACATGTACTTTAAAAATGTTTTAGAGATCCTACCAGTTTTTGTAAACATCCTTGTTCCTTGTTTCAGTTCCAGTTTTATATATATTTTCTGCCTTGCACCTGATTATTCCAACATCTGATGGGTGGCCTTGGGAAACTAATTCTCATATTGATTGTTTTTGCTGATTGTCTCCCCTTGTAGCTGATTTCTTCATTATTGTGTAAATTTAGATCATGAGCTCATATTTAGCTAAACAGCTGACATTGTAACAGGCTTAAGTGTGAACGCTCGTAAGCTTCAGGAGAAAGTCGGCAAAGATTTATTTGTGTTCCTCTGATGAGTTGCCCGCAAGGACCACATTTTTTAGAAGTGTTGGTCCAATACTCCCTCTAGAGGCAGGGGATTCAGACAGGGCTGCTTTGCGGCCCCCGATCTGGGGCAGCGGCTGTGGTCGACCTGTGGTCAGGGCAGGAGCCTCTCCTCGTTGGTCCCAGGGACCCATCTGCCTGCGAACTTCGGTCACCTGGCAGGAAGGTACGATGCACAGTCCTATGGTTAGCTGTGCAGAGAGGTGTACTGCGAGGACACGTTCCACACACACTTCAACAAAGAGGGCGGCCTGAGTGGAAAGTTGAGTGTTTGGGAAGCTGTGCGGACAAAGAAGGTGCCCTTTGGCCTGGGCCAAATGCTTGTGACACACCCCAGGGCCTGCCGGCCTCAGAGGGCCCTGCCCTGGGCCCCCTGCTCCCCTGCCCTTTGTTCAGTCACAGCAGAGATGGCCACACCCACTCCCTCAGTGAGGGCAGTGTTCCAAACTCCTTCAGCCCCACCCCCTCTCCGCAGGTTACCATGGACTACCGATGCTGCATTCTGAGGCCAGGGCGTTCCGAGAATGCCAAGGGCAGACATGATGACCTTCAATGATTTCCTCTTGTGTCAGTTTTGGTCAACTTTAGGAGCTAGGAAATGGTCCCCTTTACAGAAATGTTCAAATTTACTGGCATTTCATATATTCTCTGCTATAACATTGTCCTGATTCTTTCTGTATATTCTTTACTTATGTTTTTGTTTTCCTTAATCAAAGTGTGTCTTTTAAATCTTTTCAAAGAATATTCTTTGGACTTACTAAATCACCTCAATTTTATACGTTTTCTGTTGTATTAAATTCTGCTCATATCTTTATTTATATTTTTTCTATGTTCTCAGGGTTTGTTGTTTTGATCATCTGATGTCAATTAAAACACTTGGTTATTCATTTTAATAAATCTTTTTACTTATAAAGATTTGAACTTTGGAAGATTCCAGCTTACTTGTAAGTTTCTAAGGGTCAGGTCCTCTCCATTGTTGCTGCCCTAAGGCTTAGTTCACCATATAGCAATGTATATATTGACATATTTTCCCCTCGACTTTCTGTGATTCCCTACATCTCTCCTTTCTTTGCAGACAAGCCATTTGAAATACCCTTAACTTATTTCACAGCCAATAATTCTTTGAAATAATGTGTATTTTTGAGAGAAATCTTCTTATATCATTAGGCAGAAAATCTGAACTGCCATAGTTTTCAAAACAGCATAATTTCACTCTTCTCAATGATTACTATGTTGTATTACAAAACCTTTGAGAATTTAGCTTTATCAATGACATGTACTTTACAAATGTTTTAGAGATCCTACCAGTCTTTGAAAACATCCTTGTTCCTTGTTTCAGATCCAGGTTTATGTATATTTTCTGCCTTGCACCTGATTATTCCAACATCTGATGGATGGCCTTGGGAAACTAATTCTCATATTGATTTTTTTTGCTGATTGTCTCCACTTGTAGCTGATTTCTTCATTATTGTGTAAATTTAGATCATGAGCTCATGTTTAGCTAAACAGCTGACATGGTAACAGGCTTAAGTGTGAACGCTCGTAAGCTTCAGGAGAAAGTCGGCAAAGATTTATTTGTGTCCCTCCGATGAGTTGCCCGCAAGGACCCCATTTTTTAGAAGTGTTGGTCCAACACACCCTCTAGAGGCAGGGAATTCAGACAGGGCTGCTTTGCGGCCCCCGATCTGGGGCAGCGGCTGTGGTCGACCTGTGGTCAGGGCAGGAGCCTCTCCGCGTTGGTCCCAGGGACCCATCTGCCTGCGAACTTCGGTCACCTGGCAGGAAGGTACGATGCCCAGTCCTATGGTTAGCTGTGCAGCGAGGTGTACTGCGAGGACACGTTCCACACACGCTTCAACAAAGAGGGCGGCCTGAGTGGAAAGGTGAGTGTTTGGGAAGCTGTGTAGACAAAGAAGGCGCCTTTTGGCCTGGGCCAAATGCTTGTGACACACCCCAGGGCCTGCCGGGCTCTGAGGGCCCTACCCTTGGCCCCCTGCTCCCCTGCCCTTTGTTCAGTCACAGCAGAGATGGCCACACCCACTCCCTCAGTGAGGGCAGTGTTCCAACCTCCTTCAGCCCCGCCCCCTCTCCGCAGGTTACCATGGACTACCGATGCTGCATTCTGAGGCCAGGGCATTCCGAGAATGCCAAGGGCAGACATGATGACCTTAAATGATTTCCTCTTGTGTCAGTTTTGGTAAACTGTATGAGCTAGGAAATGGTCCACTTTACAGAAATGTTCAAATTTACTGGCATTTCACATATTCTCTGCTATAACATTGTCCTGATTCTTTCTGTATATTCTTTACTTATGTTTTTGTTTTCCTTAATCAAAGTGTGTCTTTTAAATCTTTTCAAAGAATATTCTTTGGACTTACTAAATCACCTCAATTTTATACGTTTTCTGTTGTATTCTGTTCTGCTCATATCTTTATTTATCTTTTTTCTATATTCTCAGTGTTTATTGTTTTGATCTTCTGATGTCATTTAAAACACTTGGTTTTACATTTTAATAAATTTTTTACTTATAAAGATTTGAACTTTTGAAGATTCCAGCTTACTTGTAAGTGTCTATGGGTCAAGTCCTCTCCATTGTTGCTGGCTTAAGGCTTAGTTCACCATATAGCAATGTATATATTGACATATTTTCCCCTCGACTTTCTGTGATTCCCTACATCTCACCTTTCTTTGCAGACAAGCCATTTGAAATACCCTTAACTTATTTCACAGCCAATAAGTCTTTGAAATAATGTGTACTTTTTAGAGAAATCTTATTATATAATTAGGCAGAAAATCTGACCTGCCATAGTTTTCAAAACAGCATAATTTCACTCTTCTCAATGATTAATCTGTTGTATTACACAACCTTTGAGTATTTAGCTTTATCAATGATATGTACTTTAAAAATGTTTTAGAGATCCTACCAGTCTTTGAAAACATCCTTGTTCCTTGTTTCAGTTCCAGTTTTATGTATATTTTCTGCCTTGCACCTGATTATTGAACATCTGAGGGATGGCCTTGGGAATCTAATTCTGGTATTGATTGTTTTTGCTGATTGTCTCCACTTGTAGCTGATTTCTTCATTATTGTGTAAATTTAGATCATGAGCTCATGTTTAGCTAAACAGCTGACCTTGTAAGAGGCTTAGGAGTGAACGCTCGTGAGCTTCAGCAGAAAGTCGGCAAAGATTTATTTGTGCCCGCCAATGAGTTGCCCGCAAGGACCCCGTGTTCTACAAGTGTTGGTCCAATACTCCCTCCCGAGGCAGGGGACACAGACAGGGCTGTTTGTGGCCCCCGATCTGGGGCAGGGGCAGTGTTGGGCCTGTGGCCCTGGCAGGAGCCTCTCCGCGTGGGTCCCTGGGAGCCATCTGCCTGCGAACTTCGGTCACCTGGCAGGAAGCTACGATGCCCAGACCTATGGTTAGCTGTGCAGCGAGATGTACTGCGCGGAATCGTTCCACACACACTTCAAGTAAGAGGGCGGCCTGAGTGGAAATGTGAGAGTTTGGGCACCTGTGCAGACAAAGAAGGCGCCCTTTGGCGTGGGCCTAAACACTTGTGACAGCCCCCTGGGCCTGCCGGTCTCTGAGGGCCCTGCCCTGGGTCCCCTGCTCCCCGGCCCTTTGTTCAGTCACAGCAGAGATGGCCACACCCACTCCCTCAGTGATGGCAGTGTTCCAAACTCCCTCAGCCCCTCCCCCTCTCCGCAGGTTACCATGGACTACAGATGCTGCATTCTGAGGCCAGGGCATTCTGAGAATGCCAAGGGCAGACATGATGACCTTAAATGATTTCCTCTTGTGTCAGTTTTGGTAAACTGTAGGAGCTAGGAAATGGTCCACTTTACAGAAATGTTCAAATTTACTGGCATTTCACATATTCTCTGCTATAACATTGTCCTGATTCTTTCTGTATATTCTTTACTTATGTTTTTGTTTTCCTTAATCAAAGTGTGTCTTTTAAATCTTTTCAAAGAATATTCTTTGGACTTACTAAATCACCTCAATTTTATACGTTTTCTGTTGTATTCAGTTCTGCTCATATCTTTCTTTTTCTTTTTTCTATGTTCTCAGGGTTTATTTTTTTGATCTTCTGATGTCAATTAAAACACTTGGTTATACATTTTAATAAAACTTTTTACTTAGAAAGATTTGAACTTTTGAAGATTCGATCTTACTTGTAAGTTTATAAGGGTCAGGTCCTCTCCATTGTTGCTGGCCTAAGGCTTAGTTCACCATATAGCAATGTATATATTGACATATTTTCCCCTCGACTTTCTGTGATTCCCTACATCTCACCTTTCTTTGCAGACAAGCCATTTGAAATACCCTTAATTTATTTCACAGCCAATAAGTCTTTGAAATAATGTGTACTTTTTAGAGAATTTTTATTATATAATTAGGCAGAAAATCTGACCTGCCATAGTTTTCAAAACAGCATAATTTCACTCTTCTCAATGATTAATCTGTTGTATTACACAACCTTTGAATATTTAGCTTTATCAATGACATGTACTTTACAAATGTTTTAGAGATCCTACCAGTCTTTGATAACATCCTTGTTCCTTGTTTCAGTTCCAGTTTTATGTATATTTTCTGCCTTGCACCTGATTATTCCATCACCTGAGGGATGGCCTTGGGAATCTAATTCTGGTATTGATTGTTTTTGCTCATTGTCTCTACTTGTAGCTGATTTCTTCATTATTGTGTAAATTTAGATCATAAGCTCATGTTTAGCTAAACAGCTGACCTTGTAAGAGGCTTAGGTGTGAACGCTCGTAAGCTTCATCAGAAAGTCGGCAAAGATTTATTTGTGTCCCTCCAGTGTGTTGCCCGCAAGGACCCCGTTTTCTACAAGTGTTGGTCCAATACTCCCTCCCGAGGCAGGGGACTCAGACAGGGATGCTTTGTGGCCCCCGATCTGGGGCAGGGGAAGGGGTGGGCCTGTGGTCAGGGCAGGAGGCTCTCCGCGTGGGTCCCTGGGACCCATCTGCCTGCGAACTTCGGTCACCTGGCAGGAAGTTACGATGCCCAGACCTATGGTTAGCTGTGCAGCAAGATGTACTGCGCGGAAATGTTTTACACACACTACAAGTAAGAGGGCGGCCTGAGTGGAAAGGTGAGAGTTTGGACAGCTGTGCACACAAAGAAGGCGCCCTTTGGCCTGGGCGTAAACGCTTGTGACAGCCCCCTGGGCCTGCCGGGCTCTGAGGGCCCTGCCGTGGGCCCCCTGCTCCCTGGCCCTTTGTTCAGTCACAGCAGAGATGGCCAAACCCACTCCCTCAGTGATGGCAGTGTTCCAACCTCCCTCAGCCACTCCCCCTCTCCGCTAGTTACCATGGACTACAGATGCTGCATTCTGAGACCAGGGCATTCCGAGAATGCCAAGGGCAGACATGATGACCTTAAATGATTTCCTCTTGTGTCAGTTTTGGTAAACTGTAGGAGCTAGGAAATGGTCCACTTTACAGAAATGTGCAAATTTACTGGCATTTCACATATTCTCTGCTATAACATTGTCCTGATTCTTTCTGTATATTCTTTACTTATGTTTTTGTTTTCCTTAATCAAAGTGTGTCTTTTAAATCTTTTCAAAGAATATTCTTTGGACTTACTAAATCACCTCAATTTTATACGTTTTCTGTTGTATTCAGTTCTGCTCATATCTTTCTTTATCTTTTTTCTTTATTCTCAGGGTTTATTGTTTTGATCTTCTGATGTCAATTAAAACACTTGGTTATACATTTTAATAAATCTTTTTACTTATAAAGATTTGAACTTTTGAAGATTCCAGCTTACTTGTAAGTTTCTAAGGGACAGGTCCTCTCCATTGTTGCTGGCCTAAGGCTTAGTTCACCATATAGCAATGTATATATTGACATATTTTCCCTTCGACTTTCTGTGATTCCCTACATCTCACCTTTCTTTGCAGACAAGCCATTTGAAATACCCTTAACTTATTTTACAGCCAATAAGTCTTTGAAATAATGTGTATTTTTAGATAAATCTTCTTACATAATTAGGCAGAAAATCTGACCTGCCATAGATTTCAAAACAGCATAATTTCACACTTCTCAATGATTAATCTGTTGTATTACACAACCTTTGAGTATTTAGCTTTATCAATGACATGTACTTTAAAAATGTTTTAGAGATCCTACCAGTCTTTGAAAACATCCTTGTTCCTTGTTTCAGTTCCAGTTTTATGTATATTTTCTGCCTTGCACCTGATTATTCCAACATCTGAGGGATGGCCTTGGGAATCTAATTCTGGTATTTATTGTTTTTGCTGATTGTCTCCACTTGTAGCTGATTTCTTCATTATTGTGTAAATTTAGATCATGAGCTCATGTTTAGCTAAACAGCTGACCTTGTAAGAGGCTTAGGTGTGAACGCTCGTGAGCTTCAGCAGAAAGTCGTCAAAGATTTATTTGTTTCCCGCCAATGAGTTGCCCGCAAGGACCCCGTGTTCTACAAGTGTTGGTCCAATACTCCCTCCCGAGGCAGGGGACTCAGACAGGGCTGCTTTGTGGCCCCCGATATGGGGCATGGGCTGTGGTGGGCCTGTGGCCCGGGCAGGAGCCTCTCCGCGTGGGTCCCTGTGACCCATCTGCCTGCGAACTTCGGTCAGCTGGCAGGAAGCTACGATGCCCAGACCTATGGTTAGCTGTTCAGCGAGATGTACTAGGCGGAAACGTTCCACACACACTTCAAGTAAGAGGGCGGCCTGAGTGGAAATGTGAGAGTTTGGCCAGCTGTGCACACAAAGAAGGTGCCGTTTGGCCTCGGCCTAAACGCTTATGACAGCCCCATGGGCCTGCCGGGCTCTGAGGGCCCTGCCCTGGGCACCCTGCTCCCCGGCCCTTTGTTCAGTCACAGCAAAGATAGCCACACCCACTCCCTCAGTGAAGGCCGTGTTCCAACCTCCCTCAGCCCCTCCACCTATCCGCAGGTTACCATGGACTACAGATGCTGCATTCTGATGCCAGGGCATTCTGAGATTGCCAAGGGCCGACATGATGACCTTAAATGATTTCCTCTTGTGTCAGTTTTGGTAAACTGTAGGAGCTAGGAAATGGTCCACTTTACAGAAATGTTCAAATTTACTGGCATTTCACATATTCTCTGCTATAACATTGTCCTGATTCTTTCTGTATATTCTTTACTTATGTTTTTGTTTTCCTTAATCAAAGTGTGTCTCTTAAATCTTTTCAAAGAATATTCTTTGGACTTGCTAAATCACCACAAATTTATACGTTTTCTGTTGTATTCAGTTCTGCTCATATCTTTATTTATATTTTTTCTATATTCTCAGGGTTTATTGTTTTGATCTTCTGATTTCAATTAAAACACTTGGTTATACATTTAAATAAATCTTTTTACTTATAAAGATTTGAACTTTTGAAGATTCCAGCTTACTTGTAAGTTTCTAAGGGTCAGGTCCTCTCCATTGTTTCTGGCCTAAGGCTTAGTTCACCATATTGCAATGTATATATTGACATATTTTCCCCTCGACTTTCTGTGATTCCCTACATCTCACCTTTCTTTGCAGTCAAGCCATTTGAAATACTCTTAACTTATTTCACAGCCAATAAGTCTTTGAAATAATGTGTATTTTTTAGAGAAATCTTCTTATATAATTACGCAGAAAATCTGACCTGCCATAGTTTTCAAAGCAGCATAATTTCACTCTTCTCAATGATTAATCTGTTGTATTACACAACCTTTGAGTATTTAGCTTTATCAATGACATGTACTTTGGAAATATTTTAGAGATCCTACCAGTCTTTGAAAACATCCTTGTTCCTTGTTTCAGTTCCAGTTTTATGTATATTTTCTGCCTTGCACCTGATTTTTCCAACATCTGAGGGATGGCCTTGGGAATCTAATTCTGGTATTGATTGTTTTTGCTGATTGTCTCCACTTGTAGCTGATTTCTTCATTATTGTGTAAATTTAGATCATGATCTCATGTTTAGCTAAACAGCTGACCTTGAAGAGGCTTAGGTGTGAACGCTCGTAAGCTTCAGCAGAAAGTCGGCAAAGATTTATTTGTGTCCCTCCAATGAGTTGCCCTCAAGGACCCCGTTTTCTACAAGTGTTGGTGCAATACTCCCTCCCGAGGCAGGGGACTCAGACATGGCTGCTTTGTGGACCCCGATCTGGGGCAGGGAGAGTGTGGCCCTGTGGCCCTGGCAGGAGCCTCTCCGGGTGGGTGCCTGGGACCCATCTGCCTGAGAACTTCAGTCACCTGGCAGGAAGATACGATGCCCAGACCTATGGTTAGCTGTGCAGCGAGATGTACTGCGTGGAAACGTTCCACACACACTTCCAGTAAGAGGGCGGCCTGAGTGGAAATGTGAGAGTTTGGGCAGCTTTGCAGACAAAGAAGGCGCCCTTTGGCGTGGGCCTAAACGCTTGTGACAGCCCCTTGGGCCTGCCGGGCTCTGAGGGTCCTGCCCTGGGCCCCCTGCTCCCCGGCCCTTTGTTCAGTCACAGCAGAGATGGCCACACCCACTCCCTCAGTGATGGCAGTGTTTCAAACTCCCTCAGCCCCTCCCCCTCTCAGCAGGTTACCATGGACTACAGATGCTGCATTCTGAGGCCAGGGCATTCTGAGAATGCCAAGGGCAGACATGATGACCTTAAATGATTTCCTCTTGTGTCAGTTTTGGTAAACTGTAGGAGCTAGGAAATGGTCCACTTTACAGAAATGTTCAAATTTACTGGCATTTCACATATTCTCTGCTATAACATTGTCCTGATTCTTTCTGTATATTCTTTACTTATGTTTTTGTTTTCCTTAATCAAAGTGTGTCTTTTAAATATTTTCAAAGAATATTCTTTAGACTTACTAAATCACCTCAATTTTATACGTTTTCTGTTGTATTCAGTTCTGCTCATATCTTTATTTATCTTTTTTCTATGTTCTCATGGATTATTGTTTTGATTTCTGATGTCGATTAAAACACTTGGTTATACATTTTAATAAATCTTTTTACTTATAAAGATTTGACCTTTTGAAGATTCCAGCTTACTTGTAAGTTTCTAAGGGTCAGGTCCTCTCCATTGTTGCTGGCCTAAGGCTTAGTTCACCATATAGCAATGTATATATTGACATATTTTCCCCTCGACTTTCTGTGATTCCCTATATCTCACCTTTCTTTGCAGACAAGCCATTTGAAATACACTTAACTTATTTCACAGCCAATAAGTCTATGAAATAATGTGTATTTATTAGAGAAATCTTCTTATATAATTACGCAGAAAATCTGACCTGCCATAGTTTTCAAAACAGCATAATTTCACTCTTCTCAATGATTAATCTGTTGTATTACACAACCTTTGAGTATTTAGCTTTATCAATGACATGTATTTTGCAAATGTTTTAGAGATCCTACCAGTCTTTGAAAACATCCTTGTTCCTTGTTTCAGTTCCAGTTTTATGTATATTTTCTGCCTTGCACCTGATTATTCCAACATCTGAGAGATGGCCTTGGGAATCTAATTCTGGTATTGATTGTTTTTGCTGATTGTCTCCACTTGTAGCTGATATCTTCATTATTGTGTAAATTTAGATCATGAGCTCATGTTTAGCTAAACAGCTGACCTTGTAAGAGGCTTAGGTGTGAACGATCGTAAGCTTCAGCAGAAACTCGGCAAAGAATTATTTGTGTCCCTCCAATGAGTTGCCCGCAAGGACCCCGTTTTCTACAACTGTTGGTCCAGTACTCCCTCCCGAGGCAGGGGACTCAGACAGGGCTGCTTTGTGGACCCCGATCTGGGGCAGGGACAGTGGTGGGCCTGTGGCGCGGGAAGGAGCCTCTCCGCGTGTGTCCCTGGGACCCAACTGCCTGCGAACTTCGGTCACCTTCCAGGAAGCTACGATGCCCAGACCTATGGTTAGCTGTGCAGCGAGATGTACTGCGTGGAAAAGTTTTACACACACTTCAAGTAAGAGGGCGGCCTGAGTGGAAATGTGAGAGTTTGGCCAGCTGTGCACACAAAGAAGGGGCCCTTTGGCGTGGGCCTAAACGCTTTTGACACCCCCCTGGGCCTGCCGGGCTCTGAGGGCCCTGCCCTGGGCCCCCTGCTCCCCGGCCCTTTGTTCAGTCACAGCAGAGATGGCCACACCCACTCCCTCAGTGATGGCAGTGTTCCAACCTCCCTCAGCCCCTCCCGCTCTCCGCAGATTACCATGGACTACAGATGCTGCATTCTGAGGCCAGGGAATTATGAGAATGCCAAGGGCAGACATGATGACCTTTAATGATTTCCTCTTGTGTCAGTTTTGGTAAACTGTTGGAGCAAGGAAATGGTCCACTTTACAGAAATGTTCAAATTTACTGGCATTTCACATATTCTCTGCTATAACATTGTCCTGATTCTTTCTGTATATTCTTTACTTTTGTTTTTGTTTTCCTTAATCAAAGTGTGTCTTTTAAATCTTTTCAAAGAATATTCTTTGGACTTACTAAATCACCTCAATTTTATACGTTTTCTGTTGTATTAAGTTCTGCTCATATCTCTATTTTTATTTTTTCTATGTTCTCAGGGTTTGTTGTTTTGATCATCTGATGTCAATTAAAACACTTGGTTATTCATTTTAATAAATCATTTTACTTAGAAAGATTTGAACTTTTGAAGATTCCAGCTTACTTGTAAGTTTCTAAGGGTCAGGTCCTCTCCATTATTGCTGGCCTAAGGCTTAGTTCAACATATAGCAATGTATATATTGACATATTTTCCCCTCGACTTTCTGTGATTCCCTACATCTCACCTTTCTTTGCAGACAAGACATTTGAAATACCCTTAACTTATTTCACAGCCAATAAGTCTTTGAAATAATGTGTATTTTTGAGAGAAATCTTCTTATATCATTAGGCAGAAAATCTGACCTGCCATAGTTTTCAAAACAGCATAATTTCACTCTTCTCAATGATTAATCTGTTGTATTACACAACCTTTGAATATTTAGCTTTATCAATGACATGTACTTTACAAATGTTTTAGAGATCGTACCAGTTTTTGAAAACATCCTTGTTCCTTGTTTCAGTTCCAGTTTTATGTATATTTTCTGCCTTGAACCTGATTATTCCAACATCTGATGGATAGCCTTCGGAAACTAATTCTCATATTGATAGTTTTTGCTGTTTGTCTCCACTTGTAACTGATTTCTTCATTATTGTGTAAATTTACATCATGAGCTCATGTTTAGCTAAACAGCTGACATTGTAACAGGCTTAAGTGTGAACGCTCGTAAGCTTTAGGAGAAAGTCGGTAAAGATTTATTTCTGTCCCTCTGATGAGTTGCCCGCAAGAACCCCATTTTTTAGAAGTGTTGGTCCCATACTCCCTCTAGAGTCAGGGGATTCAGACAGGGCTGCTTTGCGGCCCCCGATCTGGGGCAGCAGCTGTGGGCGACTTGTGGTCAGGGCAGGAGCCTCTCCGCGTTGGTCCCAGGGACCCATCTGCCTGCGAACTTCGGTCACCTGGCAGGAAGGTACGATGCCCAGTCCTATGATTAGCTGTGCAGCGAGGTGTACTGCGAGGACAGGTTCACACACACTTCAACAAAGAGGGCGACCTGAGTGGAAATGTGAGTGTTTGGGAAGCTGTGCGGACAAAGAAGGTGCCCGTTGTCCTGGGCCAAATGCTTGTGACACACCCCTGGGCCTTCCGGGCTCTGAGGGCCCTGCCCTGAGCCCCCTGCACCCCTGCCCTTTGTTCAGTCACAGCAGAGATGGCCACACCCACTCCCTCAGTGAAGGCAGTGTTCCAACCTCCTTCAGCCCCGCCCCCTCTCCGCAGGTTACCATGGACTAGAGATGCTGCATTCTGAGGCCAGGGCGTTCCGAGAATGCCAAGGGCAGACATGATGACCTTCAATGATTTCCTCTTGTGTCAGTTTTGGTCAACTTTAGGAGCTAGGAAATGGTCCACTTTACAGAAATGTTCAAATTTACTGGCATTTCATATATTCTCTGCTATAACATTGTCCTGATTCTTTCTGTATATTCTTTACTTATGTTTTTGTTTTCCTTAATCAAAGTGTGTCTTTTAAATCTTTTCAAAGAATATTCTTTGGACTTACTAAATCACCTCAATTTTATACGTTTTCTGTTGTATTAAGTTCTGCTCATATCTTTATTTATATTTTTTCTATGTTCTCAGGTTTTGTTGTTTTGATCATCTGATGTCAATTAAAACACTTGGTTATTCATTTTAATAAATATTTTTACTTATAAAGATTTGAACTTTTGAAGATTCCAGCTTACTTGTAAGTTTCTAAGGGTCAGGTCCTCTCCATTGTTGCTGGCCTAAGGCTTAGTTCACCATATAGCAATGTATATATTGACATATTTTCCCCTCGACTTTCTCTGATTCCCTACATCTCACCTTTCTTTGCAGACAAGCCATTTGAAATACCCTTAACTTATTTCACAGCCAATAAGTCTTTGAAATAATGTGTATTTTTGAGAGAAATCTTCTTATATCATTAGGCAGAAAATCTGACCTGCCATAGTTTTCAAAACAGCATAATTTCACTCTTCTCAATGATTAATCTGTTGTATTACACAACCTTTGAGTATTTAGTTTTATCAATGACATGTACTTTACAAATGTTTTAGAGATCCTACCAGTCTTTGAAAACATCCTTGTTCCTTGTTTCAGTTCCAGTTTTATGTATATTTTCAGCCTTGCACCTGATTATTCCAACATCTGATGGATGGCCTTGGGAAATTAATTCTCATATTGATTGTTTTTGCTGATTGTCTCCACTTGTAGCTGATTTCTTCATTATTGTGTAAATTTAGATCATGAGCTCATGTTTAGCTAAACAGCTCACATTGTAACAGGCTTAAGTGTGAACGCTCGTAAGCTTCAGGAGAAAGTCGGCAAAGATTTATTTGTGTCCCTCCGTTGAGTTGCCCGCAAGGACCCCATTTTTTAGAAGTGTTGGTCCAATACTCCCTCTAGAGGCAGGGGATTCAGACAGGGCTGCTTTGCGGCCCCCGATCTGGGGCAGCGGCTGTGGTCGACCTGTGGTCAGGGCAGGAGCCTCTCCGCGTTGGTCCCAGGGACCCATCGGCCTCCGAACTTCGGTCACCTGGCAGGAAGGTACGATGCCCAGTCCTATGGTTAGCTGTGCAGCGAGGTGTACTGCGAGGACACGTTCCACACACACTTCAACAAAGAGGGCGGCCTGAGTGGAAAGGTGAGTGTTTGGGAAGCTGTGCGGACAAAGAAGACGCCCTTTGTCCTGGGCCATATCCTTATGACACACCACTGGGCCTGCCGGCCTCTGAGGGCCCTGCCCTGGGACCCCTGCTCCCCTGCCCTTTGTTCAGTCACAGCAGAGATGGCCACACCCACTCCCTCAGTGAGGGCAGTGTTCCAACCTCCTTCAGCCCCGCCCCCTCTCCGCAGGTTACCATGGACTACCGATGCTGCATTCTGAGGCCAGGGCGTTCCGAGAATGCCAAGGGCATACATGATGACCTTCAATGATTTCCTCTTGTGTCAGTTTTGGTCAACTTTATGAGCTAGGAAATGGTCCCCTTTACAGAAATGTTCAAATTTACTGGCATTTCATATATTCTCTGCTATAACATTGTCCTGATTCTTTCTGTATATTCTTTACTTATGTTTTTGTTTTCCTTAATCAAAGTGTGTCTTTTAAATCTTTTCAAAGAATATTCTTTGGACTTACTAAATCACCTCAATTTTATACGTTTTCTGTTGTATTCAGTTCTGCTCATATCTTTCTTTATCTTTTTTCTATGTTCTCAGGGTTTATTGTTTTGATCTTCTGATGTCAATTAAAACACTTGGTTATACATTTAAATAAATCTTTTTACTTATAAAGATTTGAACTTTTGAAGATTCCAGCTTACTTGTAAGTTTCTAAGGGTCAGGTCCTCTCCATTGTTGCTGGCCTAAGGCTTAGTTCACCTTATAGCAATGTGTATATTGACATATTTTCCCCTCGACTTTCTGTGATTCCCTACATCTCACCTTTCTTTGCAGACAAGCCATTTGAAATACCCTTAACTTATTTCACAGCCAATAATTCTTTGAAATAATGTGTATTTTTAAATAAATCTTCTTACATAATTAGGCAGAAAATCTGACCTGCCATAGATTTCAAAACAGCATAATTTCACTCTTCTCAATGATTAATCTGTTGTATTACACAACATTTGAGTATTTAGCTTTATCAATGACATGTACTTTAAAAATGTTTTAGAGATCCTACCAGTCTTTGAAAACATCCTTGTTCCTTGTTTCAGTTCCAGTTTTATGTATATTTTCTGCCTTGCACCTGATTATTCCAACATCTGAGGGATGGCCTTGGGAATCTAATTCTGGTATTGATTGTTTTTGCTGATTGTCTCCACTTGTAGCTGATTTCTTCATTATTGTGTAAATTTAGATCATGAGCTCATGTTTAGCTAAACAGCTGACCTTGTAAGAGGCTTAGGTGTGAACGGTCGTGAGCTTCAGCAGAAAGTCGGCAAAGATTTATTTGTGTCCCGCCAATGAGTTGCCCGCAAGCACCCCGTGTTCTACAAGTATTGGTCCAATACTCCCTCCCGAGGCAGGGGACTCAGACAGGGCTGCTTTTTGGCCCCCGATATGGGGCAGGGGCAGTGGTGGGCCTGTGGCCCTGGCAGGAGCCTCTCCGCGTGGGTCCCTGGGACCCATCTGCCTGCGAACTTCGGTCACCTGGCAGGAAGCTACGATGCCCAGACCTACGGTTAGCTGTGCAGCGAGATGTACTGTGCAGAAAAGTTTTACACACTTCAAGTAAGAGGGCGGCCTGAGTGGAAATGTGAGAGTTTGGGCAGTTGTGCAGACAAAGAAGGCACCCTTTGGCGTGGGCCTAAACCCTTGTGACAGCCCCCTGGGAATGCCGGGCTCTGAGGGCCCTGCCCTGGGCCCCCTGCTCCCCGGCCCTTTGTTCAGTCACAGCAGAGATGGCCACACCCACTCCCTCAGTGATGGCAGTGTTCCAACCTCCCTCAGCCCCTCCACATCTCCGCAGTTTACCATGGACTACAGATGCTGCATTCTGAGGCCAGGGCATTCCGAGAATGCCAAGGGCAGACATGATGACCTTTAATGATTTCCTCATGTGTCAGTTTTGGTAAACTGTAGGAGCTAGGAAATGGTCCACTTTACAGAAATGTTCAAATTTACTGGCATTTCACATATTCTCTGCTATAACATTGTCCTGATTCTTTCTGTATATTCTTTACTTATGTTTTTGTTTTCCTTAATCAAAGTGTGTCTTTTAAATCTTTTCAAAGAATATTCTTTGGACTTACTAAATCACCTCAATTTTATACGTTTTCTGTTGTATTCAGTTCTGCTCATATCTTTATTTATCTTTTTTCTATGTTCTCAGGGTTTATTGTTTTGATCTTCTGATGTCAATTAAAACACTTGGTTATACATTTTAATAAATCTTTTTACTTATAAAGATTTGAACTTTTGAAGATTCCAGGTTACTTGTAAGTTTCTAAGGGTCAGGTCCTCTCCATTGTTGCTGGCCTAAGGCTTAGTTCACCATATAGCAATGTATATATTGACATATTTTCCCCTCGACTTTCTGTGATTCCCTACATCTCACCTTTCTTTGCAGACAAGCCATTTGAAATACCCTTAACTTATTTCACAGCCAATAAGTCTTTGAAATAATGTGTATTTTTAGATAAATCTTCTTACATAATTAGGCAGAAAATCTGACCTGCCATAGTTTTCAAAACAGCATAATTTCACTCTTCTCAATGATTAATCGGTTGTATTACACAATCTTTGAGTATTTAGCTTTATCAATGACATGTACTTTAAAAATGTTTTAGAGATCCTACCAGTCTTTGAAAACATCCTTGTTCCCTGTTTCAGATCCAGTTTTATGTATATTTTCTGCCTTGCAGCTGATTATTTCAACATCTGAGGGATGGCCTTGGGAATCTAATTCTGGTATTGATCGTTTTTGCTGATTCTCTCCACTTGTAGCTGATTTCTTCATTATTGTGTAAATTTAGATCATGAGCTCATGTTTAGCTAAACAGCTGATCTTGTAAGAGGCTTAGGTGTGAACGCTCGTGAGCTTCAGCAGAAAGTCGGCAAAGATTTATTTGTGTCCCTCCAATGAGTTGCCCGCAAGGACCCCGTTTTCTACAAGTGTTGGTCCAATACTCCCTCCCGAGGCAGGGGACTCAGACAGGGCTGCTTTGTGGCCCCCGATCTGGAGCAGGGGCAGTGGTGTGCCTGTGGCCCGGGCAGGAGCCTCTCCGCGTGGGTCCCAGGGACCCATCTGCCTGCGAACTTCGGTCACCTGGCAGGAAGCTACGATGCCCAGACCTATGGTTAGCTGTTCAGCGAGATGTACTGCGCTGAAAAGTTTTACACACACTTCAAGTAAGAGGGCGGCCTGAGTGGAAATGTGAGTGTTTGGGCAGCTGTGCAGACAAAGAAGGCGCACTTCGGCGTTGGCCTAAACGCTTGTGACAGCCCCCTGGGCCTGCCGGGCTCTGAGGGCCCTGCCCTGGGCCCCCTGCTCCCCTGCCCTTTGTTCAGTCACAGCAGAGATGGCCACACCCACTCCCTCAGTGATGGCAGTGTTCCAACCTCCCTCAGCCACTCCCCCTCTCCTCAGGTTACCATGGACTACAGATGCTGCATTCTGAGGCCAGGGTGTTCCGAGAATGCCAAGGGCAGACATGATGACCTTAAATGATTTCCTCTTGTGTCAGTTTTGGTAAAATGTAGGAGCTAGGAAATGGTCCCCTTTACAGAAATGTTCAAATTTACTGGCATTTCACATATTCTCTGCTATAACATTGTCCTGATTCTTTCTGTATATTCTTTACTTATGTTTTTGTTTTCCTTAATCAAAGTGTGTCTTTTAAATCTTTTCGAAGAATATTCTTTGGACTTACTAAATCACCTCAATTTTATACGTTTTCTGTTGTATTCAGTTCTGCTCATATCTTTCTTTATCTTTTTTCTATGGTCTCAGGGTTTATTGTTTTGATCTTCTGATGTCAATTAAAACACTTGGGTATACATTTTAATAAATCTTTTTACTTATAAAGATTTGAACTTTTGAAGATTCCAGCTTACTTGTAAGTTTCTAAGGGTCAGGTCCTCTCCATTGTTGCTGGCCTAAGGCTTAGTTCACCATATAGCAATGTATATATTGACATATTTTCCCCTCGACTTTCTGTGATTCCCTACATCTCACCTTTCTTTGCAGACAAGCCATTTGAAATACCCTTAACTTATTTCACAGCCAATAAGTCTTTGAAATAATGTGTATTTTTAGATAAATCTTCTTACATAATTAGGCAGAAAATCTGACCTGCCATAGATTTCAAAACAGCATAATTTCACTCTTCTCAATGATTAATCTGTTGTATTACACAACCTTTGAGTATTTAGCTTTATCAATGACATGTACTTTAAAAATGTTTTAGAGATCCTACCAGTCTTTGAAAACATCCTTGTTCCCTGTTTCAGTTCCAGGTTTATGTATATTTTCTGCCTTGCACCTGATTATTCCAACATCTGAGGGATGGCCTTGGGAATCTAATTCTGGTATTGATTGTTTTTGCTGAATGTCTCCACTTGTAGCTGATTTCTTCATTATTGTGTAAATGTAGATCATGAGCTCATGTTTAGCTAAACAGCTGACCTTGTAAGAGGCTTAGGTGTGAATGCTCGTGAGCTTCAGCAGAAAGTCGGCAAAGATTTATTTGTGTCCCTCCAATGAGTTGCCCGCAAGGACCCCGTTTTCTACAAGTGTTGGTCCAATACTCCCTCCCGAGGCAGGGGACTCAGACAGGGCTGCTTTGTGGCCCCCGATCTGGGGCATGGGCAGTGGTGGGCCTGTGGCCCGGGCAGGAGACTCTCCGCGTGGGTCCCTGTGACCCATCTGCCTGCGAACTTCGGTCACCTGGCAGGAAGCTACGATGCCCAGACCTATGGTTAGCTGTGCAGCGAGATGTACTAGGCGGAAACGTTCCACACACACTTCAATTAAGAGGGCGGCCTGAGTGGAAATGTGAGAGTTTGGCCAGCTGTGCACACAAAGAAGGCGCCGTTTGGCCTCGGCCTAAACGCTTATGACAGCCCCATGGGCCTGCCGGGCTCTGAGGGCCCTGCCCTGGGCACACTGCTCCCCGGCCCTTTGTTCAGTCACAGCAGAGATGGCCACACCCACTCCCTCAGTGAAGGCAGTGTTCCAACCTCCCTCAGCCCCTCCCCCTCTCCGCAGGTTACCATGGACTACAGATGCTGCATTCTGATGCCAGGGCATTCTGAGATTGCCAAGGGCCGACATGATGACCTTAAATGATTTCCTCTTGTGTCAGTTTTGGTAAACTGTAGGAGCTAGGAAATGGTCCACTTTACAGAAATGTTCAAATTTACTGGCATTTCACATGTTCTCTGCTATAACATTGTCCTGATTCTTTCTGTATATTCTTTACTTATGTTTTTGTTTTCCTTAATCAAAGTGTGTCTTAAATCTTTTCAAAGAATATTCTGTGGACTTACTAAATCACCTCAATTTTATACGTTTTCTGTTGTATTAAGTTCTGCTCATATCTTTCTTTATCTTTTTTCTATGTTATCAGGGTTTATTGTTTTGATCTTCTGATGTGAATTAAAACACTTGGTTTTACATTTTAATAAATCGTTTTACTTATAAAGATTTGAACTTTTGAAGATTCCAGCTTACTTGTAAGTTTCTAAGGGTCAGGTCCTCTCCATTGTTGCTGGCCTAAGGCTTAGTTCACCATATAGCAATGTATATATTGACATATTTTCCCCTCGACTTTCTGTGATTCCCTACATCTCACCTTTCTTTGCAGACAAGCCATTTGAAATACCCTTAACTTATTTCACAGCCAATAAGTCTATGAAATAATGTGTATTTTTTAGAGAAATCTTCTTATATCATTAGGCAGAAAATCTGACCTGCCATAGTTTTCAAAACAGCATAATTTCACTCTTCTCAATGATTAATCTGTTGTATTACACAACCTTTGAGTATTTAGCTTTATCAATGACATGTACTTTGGAAATATTTTAGAGATCCTACCAGTCTTTGAAAACATCCTTGTTCCTTGTTTCAGTTCCAGTTTTATGTATATTTTCTGCCTTGCACCTGATTATTCCAACATCTGAGGGATGGCCTTGGGAATCTAATTCTGGTATTGATTGTTTTTGCTGATTGTCTCCACTTGTAGCTGATTTCTTCATTATTGTGTAAATTTAGATCATGAGCTCATGTTTAGCTAAACACCTGACCTTGTAAGAGGCTTAGGTGTGAACGCTCGTAAGTTGTAGCAGAAAGTCTGCAAAGATTTATTTGTGTCCCTCCAATGAGTTGCTCGCAAGGACCCCGTTTTCTACAAGTGTTGGTCCAATACTCCCTCCCGAGGCAGGGGACTCAGACAGGGCTGCTTTGTGGACCCCGATCTGGGGCAGGGAGAGTGGTGGGCCTGTGGCCCGGGCAGGAGCCTCTCCGGGTGGGTCCCTGGGACCCATCTGCCTGCGAACTTCGGTCACCTGGCAGGAAGCTACGATGCCCAGACCTATGGTTAGCTGTGCAGCGAGATGTACTGCGTGGAAAAGTTTTACACACACTTCAAGTAAGAGGGTGGCGTGAGTGGAAATGTGAGAGTTTGGCCAGCTGTGCAGACAAAGAAGGCACCCTTTGGCGTGGGCCTAAAGGCTTGTGACAGCCCCCTGGGAATGCTGGGCTCTGAGGGCCCTGCCCTGGGCCCCCTGCTCCCCGGCCCTATGTTCAGTCACAGCAGAGATGGCCACACCCACTCCCTCAGTGATGGCAGTGTTCCAACCTCCCTCAGCCCCTCCACATCTCCGCAGTTTACCATGGACTACAGATGCTGCATTCTGAGGCCAGGGCATTCCGAGAATGCCAAGGGCAGACATGATGACCTTTAATGATTTCCCCATGTGTCAGTTTTGGTAAACTGTAGGAGCTAGGAAATGGTCCACTTTACAGAAATGTTCAAATTTACTGGCATTTCACATATTCTCTGCTATAACATTGTCCTGATTCTTTCTGTATATTCTTTACTTATGTTTTTGTTTTCCTTAATCAAAGTGTGTCTTTTAAATCTTTTCAAAGAATATTCTTTGGACTTACTAAATCACCTCAATTTTATACGTTTTCTGTTGTATTCAGTTCTGCTCATATCTTTCTTTATCTTTTTTCTATGTTCTCAGGGTTTATTGCTTTGATCTTCTGATGTCAATTAAAACACTTGGTTATACATTTTAATAAATCTTTTTACTTATAAAGATTTGAACTTTTGAAGATTCCAGCTTACTTGTAAGTTTCTAAGGGTCAGGTCCTCTCCATTGTTGCTGGCCTAAGGCTTAGTTCACCATATAGCAATGTATATATTGACATATTTTCCCCTCGACTTTCTGTGATTCCCTACATCTCACCTTTCTTTGCAGACAAGCCATTTGAAACACCCTTAACTTATTTCACAGCCAATAAGTCTTTGAAATAATGTGTATTTTTAGATAAATCTTCTTACATAATTAGGCAGAAAATCTGACCTGCCATAGATTTCAAAACAGCATAATTTCACTCTTCTCAATGATTAATCCGTTGTATTACACAACCTTTGAGTATTTAGCTTTATCAATGACATGTACTTTACAAATGTTTTAGAGATTCTACCAGTCTTTGAAAACATCCTTGTTCCCTGTTTCAGTTCCAGTTTTATGTATATTTTCTGCCTTGCACCTGATTATTCCAACATCTGAGGGATGGCCTTGGGAATCTAATTCTGGTATTGATTGTTTTTGCTGATTGTCTCCACTTGTAGCTGATTTCTTCATTATGGTGTAAATTTAGATCATGAGCTCATGTTTAGCTAAACAGCTGACCTTGTAAGAGGCTTAGGTGTGAATGCTCGTGAGCTTCAGCAGAAGTCGGCAAAGATTTATTTGTGTCCCTCCAATGAGTTGCCCGCAAGGACCCCGTTTTCTACAAGAGTTGGTCCAATACTCCCTCCCGAGGCAGGGGACTCAGACAGGGCTGCTTTGTGGCCCCCGATATGGGGCATGGGCAGTGGTGGGCCTGTGGCCCGGGCAGGAGCCTCTCCGCGTGGGTCCCTGTGACCCATCTGCCTGCGAACTTCGGTCACCTGGCAGGAAGCTACGATGCCCAGACCTATGGTTAGCTGTGCAGCGAGATGTACTAGGCGGAAACGTTCCACACACACTTCAAGTAAGAGGGCGGCCTGAGTGGAAATGTGAGAGTTTGGCCAGCTGTGCACACAAAGAAGGCGCCGTTTGGCCTCGGCCTAAATGCTTATGACAGCCCCATGGGCCTGCCGGGCTCTGAGGGCCCTGCCCTGGGCACCCTGCTCCCCGGCCCTTTGTTCAGTCACAGCAGAGATGGCCACACCCACTCCCTCAGTGAAGGCAGTGTTCCAACCTCCCTCAGCCCCTCCACATCTCCGCAGGTTACCATGGACTACAGATGCTGCATTCTGAGGCCAGGGTGTTCCGAGAATGCCAAGGGCAGACATGATGACCTTAAATGATTTCCTCTTGTGTCAGTTTTGGTAAACTGTAGGAGCTAGGAAATGGTCCACTTTACAGAAATGTTCAAATTTACTGGCATTTCACATATTCTCTGCTATAACATTGTCCTGATTCTTTCTGTATATTCTTTACTTATGTTTTTGTTTTCCTTAATCAAAGTGTGTCTTAAATCTTTTCAAAGAATATTCTTTGGACTTACTAAATCACCTCAATTTTATACGTTTTCTGTTGTATTAAGTTCTGCTCATATCATTCTTTATCTTTTTTCTATGTTCTCAGGGTTTATTGTTTTGATCTTCTGATGTGAATTAAAACACTTGGTTTTACATTTTAATAAATCGTTTTACTTATAAAGATTTGAACTTTTGAAGATTCCAGCTTACTTGTAAGTTTCTAAGGGTCAGGTCCTCTCCATTGTTGCTGGCCTAAGCCTTAGTTCACCATATAGCAATGTATATATTGACATATTTTCCCCTCGACTTTCTGTGATTCCCTACATCTCACCTTTCTTTGCAGACAAGCCATTTGAAATACCCTTAACTTATTTCACAGCCAATAAGTCTATGAAATAATGTGTATTTTTTAGAGAAATCTTCTTATATCATTAGGCAGAAAATCTGACCTGCCATAGTTTTCAAAACAGCATAATTTCACTCTTCTCAATGATTAATCTGTTGTATTACACAACCTTTGAGTATTTAGCTTTATCAATGACATGTACTTTGGAAATGTTTTAGAGATCCTACCAGTCTTTGAAAACATCCTTGTTCCTTGTTTCAGTTCCAGGTTTATGTATATTTTCTGCCTTGCACCTGATTATTCCAACATCTGAGGGATGGCCTTGGGAATCTAATTCTGGTATTGATTGTTTTTGCTGATTGTCTCCACTTGTAGCTGATTTCTTCATTATTGTGTAAATTTAGATCATGAGCTCATGTTTAGCTAAACAGCTGACCTTGTAACAGGCTTAGGTGTGAACGCTCGTAAGCTGTAGCAGAAAGTCTGCAAAGATTTATTTGTGTCCCTCCAATGAGTTGCCCGCAAGGACCCCGTTTTCTACAAGTGTTGGTCCAATACTCCCTCCCGAGGCAGGGGACTCAAACAGGGCTGCTTTGTGGACCCCGATCTGGGGCAGGGAGAGTGGTGGGCCTGTGGCCCGGGCAGGAGCCTCTCCGGGTGGGTCCCTGGGACCCATCTGCCTGCGAACTTCGGTCACCTGGCAGGAAGCTACGATGCCCAGACCTATGGTAAGCTGTGCAGCGAGATGTACTGCGCGGAAACGTTCCACACACACTTCAAGTAAGAGGGCGGCCTGAGTGGAAATGTGAGAGTTTGGGCAGCTGTGCAGACAAAGAAGGCGCCCTTTGGCGTGGGCCTAAACGCTTGTGACAGCCCCCTGGGCCTGCCGGGCTCTGAGGGCCCTGCCGTGGGCCCCCTGCTCCCCGGCCCTTTGTTCAGTCACAGCAGAGATGGCCAAACCCACTCCCTCAGTGAGGCCAGCGTTCCAAACTCCCTCAACTCCTCCCCATCTCCGCAGGTTACCACGGACTACAGATGCTGCATTCTGAGGCCAGGGCATTCCAAGAATGCCAAGGGCCGACATGATGACCTTAAATGATTTCCTCTTGTGTCAGTTTTGGTAAAGTGTAGGAGCTAGGAAATGGTCCACTTTACAGAAATGTTCAAATTTACTGGAATTTCACATATTCTCTGCTATAACATTGTCCTGATTCTTTCTGTATATTCTTTACTTATGTTTTTGTTTTCCTTAATCAAAGTGTGTCTCTTAAATCTTTTCAAAGAATATTCTTTGGACTTACTAAATCACCACAAATTTATACGTTTTCTGTTGTATTAAGTTCTGCTCATATCTTTATTTATCTTTTTTCTATATTCTCAGGATTTATTGTTTTGATCTTCTGATGTCAATTAAAACACTTGGTTATACATTTAAATAAATCTTTTTAGTTATAAAGATTTGAACTTTTGAAGATTCCAGCTTACTTGTAAGTTTCTAAGGGTCAGGTCCTCTCCATTGTTGCTGGCCTAAGGCTTAGTTCACCATATTGCAATGTATATATTGACATATTTTCCCCTCGACTTTCTGTGATTCCCTACATCTCACCTTTCTTTGCAGACAAGCCATTTGAAATACCCTTAACTTATTTCACAGCCAATAAGTCTTTGAAATAATGTGTATTTTTGAGAGAAATCTTCTTATATCATTAGGCAGAAAATCTGACCTGCCATAGTTTTCAAAACAGCATAATTTCACTCTTCTCAATGATTAATCTGTTGTATTACACAACCTTTGAATATTTAGCTTTATCAATGACATGTACTTTACAAATGTTTTAGAGATCCTACCAGTTTTTGAAAACATCCTTGTTCCTTGTTTCAGTTCCAGTTTTATGTATATTTTCTGCCTTGCACCTGATTATTCCAACATCTGATGGATGGCCTTCGGAAACTAATTCTCATATTGATAGTTTTTGCTGTTTGTCTCCACTTGTAGCTGATTTCTTCATTATTGTGTAAATTTAGATCATGAGCTCATGTTTAGCTAAACAGCTGACATTGTAACAGGCTTTAGTGTGAACGCTCGTAAGCTTCAGGAGAAAGTCGGTAAAGATTTATTTGTGTCCCTCTGATGAGTTGCCCGCAAGGACCCCATTTTTTAGAAGTGTTGGTCCAATACTCCCTCTAGAGTCAGGGGATTCAGACAGGGCTGCTTTGCGGCCCCCGATCTGGGGCAGCAGCTGTGGTCGACCTGTGGTCAGGGCAGGAGCCTCTCCGCGTTGGTCCCAGGGACCAATCTGCCTGCGAACTTCGGTCACCTGGCAGGAAGGTACGATGCCCAGTCCTATGATTAGCTGTGCAGCGAGGTGTACTGCGAGGACAGGTTCCACACACACTTCAACAAAGAGGGCGGCCTGAGTGGAAAGGTGAGTGTTTGGGAAGCTGTGCGGACAAAGAAGGTGCCCGTTGTCCTGGGCCAAATGCTTGTGACACACCTCTGGGCCTGCCGGGCTCTGAGGGCTCTGCCCTGGGCCCCCTGCTCCCCTGCCCTTTGTTCAGTCACAGCAGAGATGGCCACACCCACTCCCTCAGTGAGGGCAGTGTTCCAACCTCCTTCAGCCTCGCCCCCTCTCCGCAGGTTACCATGGACTACCGATGCTGCATTCTGAGGCCAGGGCGTTCCGAAAATGCCGAGGGCAGACATGATGACCTTCAATGATTTCCTCTTGTGTCAGTTTTGGTCAACTTTAGGAGCTAGGAAATGGTCCCCTTTACAGAAATGTTCAAATTTACTGGCATTTCATATATTCTCTGCTATAACATTGTCCTGATTCTTTCTGTATATTCTTTACTTATGTTTTTGTTTTCCTTAATCAAAGTGTGTCTTTTAAATCTTTTCAAAGAATATTGTTTGGACTTACTAAATCACCTCAAATTTATACGTTTTGTGTTTTATTAAGTTCTGCTCATATCTTTATTTATATTTTTTCTATGTTCTCAGGGTTTGTTGTTTGGATCATCTGATGTCAATTAAAACACTTGGTTATTCATTTTAATAAATCATTTTACTTAGAAAGATTTGAACTTTTGAAGATTCCAGCTTACTTGTAAGTTTCTATGGGTCAGGTCCTCTCCATTGTTGCTGGCCTAAGTCTTAGTTCAACATATAGCAATGTATATATTGACATATTTTCCCCTCGACTTTCTGTGATTGCCTACATCTCACCTTTCTTTGAAGACAAGCCATTTGAAATACCCTTAACTTATTTCACAGCCAATAAGTCTTTGAAATAATGTGTATTTTTGAGAGAAATCTTCTTATATCATTAGGCAGAAAATCTGACCTGCCATAGTTTTCAAAACAGCATAATTTCACTCTTCTCAATGATTAATCTGTTGTATTACACAACCTTTGAATATTTAGCTTTATCAATGACTTGTACTTTACAAATGTTTTAGAGATCGTACCAGTTTTTGAAAACATCCTTGTTCCTTGTTTCAGTTCCAGTTTTATGTATATTTTCTGCCTTGAACCTGATTATTCCAACATCTGATTGATGGCCTTCGGAAACTAATTCTCATATTGATAGTTTTTGCTGTTTGTCTCCACTTGTAGCTGATTTCTTCATTATTGTGTAAATTTACATCATGAGCTCATGTTTAGCTAAACAGCTGACATTGTAACAGGCTTAAGTGTGAACGCTCGTAAGCTTCAGGAGAAAGTCGGTAAAGATTTATTTGTGTCCCTCTGATGAGTTGCCCGCAAGGACCCCATTTTTTAGAAGTGTTGGTCCAATACTCCCTCTAGAGTCAGGGGATTCAGACAGGGCTGCTTTGCGGCCCCCGAACTGGGGCAGCAGCTGTGGTCGACCTGTGGTCAGGGCAGGAGCCTCTCCGCGTTGGTCCCAGGGACCCATCTGCCTGCGAACTTCGGTCAACTGGCAGGAAGGTACGATGCCCAGTCCTATGATTAGCTGTGCAGCGAGGTGTACTGCGAGGACAGGTTCCACACACACTTCAACAAAGAGGGCGACCTGAGTGGAAAGGTGAGTGTTTGGGATGCTGTGCGGACAAAGAAGGTGCCCGTTGTCCTGGGCCAAATGCTTGTGACACACCCCTAGGACTTCCGGGCTCTGAGGGCCCTGCCCTGAGCCCCCTGCTCCCCTGCCCTTTGTTCAGTCACAGCAGAGATGGCCACACCCACTCCCTCAGTGAGGGCAGTGTTCCAACCTCCTTCAGCCCCACCCCCTCTCCGCAGGTTACCATGGACTAGAGATGCTGCATTCTGAGGCCAGGGCGATCCGAGAATGCCAAGGGCAGACATGATGACCTTCAATGATTTCCTCTTGTGTCAGTTTTGGTCAACTTTAGGAGCTAGGAAATGGTCCCCTTTACAGAAATGTTCAAATTTACTGGCATTTCATATATTCTCTGCTATAACATTGTCCTGATTCTTTCTGTATATTCTTTACTTATGTTTTTGTTTTCCTTAATCAAAGTGTGTCTTTTAAATCTTTTCAAAGAATATTCTTTGGATTTACTAAATCACCTCAATTTTATACGTTTTCTGTTGTATTAAGTTCTGCTCATATCTTTATTTATATTTTTTCTATGTTGTCAGGGTTTGTTGTTTTGTTCATCTGATGTCAATTAAAACACTTGGTTATTCATTTTAATAAATATTTTTACTTAGAAAGATTTGAACTTTTGAAGATTCCAGCTTACTTGTAAGTTTCTAAGGGTCAGGTCCTCTCCATTGTTGCTGGCCTAAGGCTTAGTTCACCATATAGCAATGTATATATTGACATATTTTCCCCTCGACTTTCTGTGATTCCCTACATCTCACCTTTCTTTGCAGACAAGCCATTTGAAATACCCTTCACTTATTTCACAGCCAATAAGTCTTTGAAATAATGTGTATTTTTTAGAGAAATCTTCTTATATCATTAGGCAGAAAATCTGACCTGCCATAGTTTTCAAAACAGCATAATTTCACTCTTCTCAATGATTACTCTGTTGTATGACAAAACCTTTGAGTATTTAGCTTTATCAATGACATGTACTTTACAAATGTTTTAGAGATCCTACCAGTCTTTGAAAACATCCTTGTTCCTTGTTTCAGTTCCAGTTTTATGTATATTTTCTGCCTTGCACCTGATTATTCCAACATCTGATGGATGGCCTTGGGAAACTAATTCTCATATTGATTGTTTTTGCTGATTGTCTCCACTTGTAGCTGATTTCTTCATTATTGTGTAAATGTAGATCATGAGCTCATGTTTAGCTAAACAGCTGACATGGTAACAGGCTTAAGTGTGAACACTCGTAAGCTTCAGGAGAAAGTCGGCAAAGATTTATTTGTTTCCCTACGATGAGTTGCCCGCAAAGACCCCATTTTTTAGAAGTGTTGGTCCAATACTCCCTCTAGAGGCAGGGGATTCATACAGGGCTGCTTTGCGGCCCCCGATCTGGGGCAGCGGCTGTGGTCGACCTGTGGTCAGGGCAGGAGCCTCTCTGCGTTGGTCCCAGGGACCCATCTGCCTGCGAACTTCGGTCACCTGGCAGGAAGGTACGATGCCCAGTCCTATGGTTAGCTGTGCAGCGAGGTGTACTGCGAGGACACGTTCCACACACAATTCAACAAAGAGGGCGGCCTGAGTGGAAAGGTGAGTGTTTTGGAAGCTGTGCGGACAAAGAAGGCGCCCTTTGTCCTGGTCCAAATGCTTGTGACACAGCCCTGGGCCTTCCGGCCTCTGAGGGCCCTGCCCTGGGCCCCCTGCTCCCCTGCCCTTTGTTCAGTCACAGCAGAGATGGCCACACCCACTCCCTCAGTGAGGGCAATTTTCCAACCTCCTTCAGCCCCGTCCCCTCTCCGCAGGTTACCATGGACTACCGATGCTGCATTCTGAGGACAGGGCGTTCCCAGAATGCCAAGGGCAGACATGATGACCTTCAATGATTTCCTCTTGTGTCAGTTTTGGTCAACTTTAGGAGCTAGGAAATGGTCCCCTTTACAGAAATGTTCAAATTTACTGGCATTTCATATATTCTCTGCTATAACATTGTCCTGATTCTTTCTGTATATTCTTTACTTATGTTTTTGTTTTCCTTAATCAAAGTGTGTCTTTTAAATCTTTTCAAAGAATATTCTTTGGACTTACTAAATCACCTCAATTTTATACGTTTTCTGTTGTATTAAGTTCTGCTCATATCTTTATTTATATTTTTTTATGTTCTCAGGGTTTGTTGTTTTGATCATCTGATGTCAATTAAAACACTTGGTTATTCATTTTAATAAAACTTTTTACTTATAAAGATTTGAACTTTTGAAGATTCCAGCTTACTTGTAAGTTTCTAAGGGTCAGGTCCTCTCCATTGTTGCTGGCCTAAGGCTTAGTTAAACATATAGCAATGTATATATTGACATATTTTCCCCTCGACTTTCTGAGATTCCCTACATCTCACCTTTCTTTGCAGACAAGCCATTTGAAATACCCTTAACTTATTTCACAGCCAATAAGTCTTTGAAATAATGTGTATTTTTGAGAGAAATCTTCTTATATCATTAGGCAGAAAATCTGACCAGCCATAGTTTTCAAAACAGCATAATTTCACTCTTCTCAATGATTAATCTGTTGTATTACGCAACCTTTGAATATTTAGCTTTATCAATGACATGTACTTTACAAATGTTTTAGAGATCCTACCAGTTTTTGAAAACATCCTTGTTCCTTGTTTCAGTTCCAGTTTTATGTGTATTTTCTGCATTGCACCTGATTATTCCAACATCTGATGGATGGCCTTGGGAATCTAATTCTCATATTGATTGTTTTTGCTGATTGTCTCCACTTGTAGCTGATTTCTTCATTATTGTGTAAATTTAGATCATGAGCTCATGTTTAGCTAAACAGCTGACATTGTAACAGGCTTAAGTGTGAACGCTCGTAAGCTTCAGGAGAAAGTCGGCAAAGATTTATTTGTGTCCCTCCGATGAGTTGCCCGCAAGGACCCCATTTTTTAGAAGTGTTGGTCCAATACTCCCTCTAGAGGCAGGGGATTCAGACAGGGCTGCTTTGCGGCCCCCGATCTGGGGCAGCGGCTGTGGTCGACCTGTGGTCAGGGCAGGAGCCTCTCCGCGTTGGTCCCAGGGACCCATCGGCCTGCGAACTTCGGTCACCTGGCAGGAAGGTACGATGCCCAGTCCTATGGTTAGCTGTGCAGCGAGGTGTACTGCGAGGACACGTTCCACACACACTTCAACAAAGAGGGCGGCCTGAGTGGAAAGGTGAGTGTTTGGGAAGCTATGCGAACAAAGAAGACGCCCTTTGTCCTGGGCCATATCCTTGTGACACACCACTGGGCCTGCCGGCCTCTGAGGGCCCTGCCCTGGGCCCCCTGCTCCCCTGCCCTTTGTTCAGTCACAGCAGAGATGGCCACACCCACTCCCTCAGTGAGGGCAGTGTTCCAACCTCCTTCAGCCCCGCCCCCTCTCCGCAGTTTACCATGGACTACCGATGCTGCATTCTGAGGCCAGGGCGTTCCGAGAATGCCAAGGGCATACATGATGACCTTCAATGATTTCCTCTTGTGTCAGTTTTGGTCAACTTTAGGAGCTAGGAAATGGTCCCCTTTACAGAAATGTTCAAATTTACTGGCATTTCATATATTCTCTGCTATAACATTGTCCTGATTATTTCTGTATATTCTTTACTTATGTTTTTGTTTTCCTTAATCAAAGTGTGTCTTTTAAATCTTTTCAAAGAATATTCTTTGGACTTACTAAATCACCTCAATTTTATACGTTTTCTGTTGTATTCTGTTCTGCTCATATCTTTATTTATCTTTTTTCTATATTCTCAGTGTTTATTGTTTTGATCTTCTGATGTCATTTAAAACACTTGGTTTTACATTTTAATAAATTTTTTACTTATAAAGATTTGAACTTTTGAAGATTCCAGCTTACTTGTAAGTGTCTATGGGTCAAGTCCTCTCCATTGTTGCTGGCTTAAGGCTTAGTTCACCATATAGCAATGTATATATTGACATATTTTCCCCTCGACTTTCTGTGATTCCCTACATCTCACCTTTCTTTGCAGACAAGCCATTTGAAATACCCTTAACTTATTTCACAGCCAATAAGTCTTTGAAATAATGTGTACTTTTTAGAGAAATCTTATTATATAATTAGGCAGAAAATCTGACCTGCCATAGTTTTCAAAACAGCATAATTTCACTCTTCTCAATGATTAATCTGTTGTATTACACAACCTTTGAGTATTTAGCTTTATCAATGATATGTACTTTAAAAATGTTTTAGAGATCCTACCAGTCTTTGAAAACATCCTTGTTCCTTGTTTCAGTTCCAGTTTTATGTATATTTTCTGCCTTGCACCTGATTATTGAACATCTGAGGGATGGCCTTGGGAATCTAATTCTGGTATTGATTGTTTTTGCTGATTGTCTCCACTTGTAGCTGATTTCTTCATTATTGTGTAAATTTAGATCATGAGCTCATGTTTAGCTAAACAGCTGACCTTGTAAGAGGCTTAGGTGTGAACGCTCGTGAGCTTCAGCAGAAAGTCGGCAAAGATTTATTTGTGCCCGCCAATGAGTTGCCCGCAAGGACCCCGTGTTCTACAAGTGTTGGTCCAATACTCCCTCCCGAGGCAGGGGACACAGACAGGGCTGTTTGTGGCCCCCGATCTGGGGCAGGGGCAGTGGTGGGCCTGTGGCCCTGGCAGGAGCCTCTCCGCGTGGGTCCCTGGGAGCCATCTGCCTGCGAACTTCGGTCACCTGGCAGGAAGCTACGATGCCCAGACCTATGGTTAGCTGTGCAGCGAGATGTACTGCGCGGAAACGTTCCACACACACTTCAAGTAAGAGGGCGGCCTGAGTGGAAATGTGAGAGTTTGGGCACCTGTGCAGACAAAGAAGGCGCCCTTTGGCGTGGGCCTAAACACTTGTGACAGCCCCCTGGGCCTGCCGGTCTCTGAGGGCCCTGCCCTGGGTCCCCTGCTCCCCGGCCCTTTGTTCAGTCACAGCAGAGATGGCCACACCCACTCCCTCAGTGATGGCCGTGTTCCAAACTCCCTCAGCCCCTCCCCCTCTCCGCAGGTTACCATGGACTACAGATGCTGCATTCTGAGGCCAGGGCATTCTGAGAATGCCAAGGGCAGACATGATGACCTTAAATGATTTCCTCTTGTGTCAGTTTTGGTAAACTGTAGGAGCTAGGAAATGGTCCACTTTACAGAAATGTTCAAATTTACTGGCATTTCACATATTCTCTGCTATAACATTGTCCTGATTCTTTCTGTATATTCTTTACTTATGTTTTTGTTTTCCTTAATCAAAGTGTGTCTTTTAAATCTTTTCAAAGAATATTCTTTGGACTTACTAAATCACCTCAATTTTATACGTTTTCTGTTGTATTCAGTTCTGCTCATATCTTTCTTTTTCTTTTTTCTATGTTCTCAGGGTTTATTTTTTTGATCTTCTGATGTCAATTAAAACACTTGGTTATACATTTTAATAAAACTTTTTACTTAGAAAGATTTGAACTTTTGAAGATTCGATCTTACTTGTAAGTTTATAAGGGTCAGGTCCTCTCCATTGTTGCTGGCCTAAGGCTTAGTTCACCATATAGCAATGTATATATTGACATATTTTCCCCTCGACTTTCTGTGATTCCCTACATCTCACCTTTCTTTGCAGACAAGCCATTTGAAATACCCTTAATTTATTTCACAGCCAATAAGTCTTTGAAATAATGTGTACTTTTTAGAGAATTTTTATTATATAATTAGGCAGAAAATCTGACCTGCCATAGTTTTCAAAACAGCATAATTTCACTCTTCTCAATGATTAATCTGTTGTATTACACAACCTTTGAATATTTAGCTTTATCAATGACATGTACTTTACAAATGTTTTAGAGATCCTACCAGTCTTTGATAACATCCTTGTTCCTTGTTTCAGTTCCAGTTTTATGTATATTTTCTGCCTTGCACCTGATTATTCCATCACCTGAGGGATGGCCTTGGGAATCTAATTCTGGTATTGATTGTTTTTGCTCATTGTCTCTACTTGTAGCTGATTTCTTCATTATTGTGTAAATTTAGATCATAAGCTCATGTTTAGCTAAACAGCTGACCTTGTAAGAGGCTTAGGTGTGAACGCTCGTAAGCTTCATCAGAAAGTCGGCAAAGATTTATTTGTGTCCCTCCAGTGTGTTGCCCGCAAGGACCCCGTTTTCTACAAGTGTTGGTCCAATACTCCCTCCCGAGGCAGGGGACTCACACAGGGATGCTTTGTGGCCCCCGATCTGGGGCAGGGGAAGGGGTGGGCCTGTGGTCAGGGCAGGAGGCTCTCCGCGTGGGTCCCTGGGACCCATCTGCCTGCGAACTTCGGTCACCTGGCAGGAAGTTACGATGCCCAGACCTATGGTTAGCTGTGCAGCAAGATGTACTGCGCGGAAATGTTTTACACACACTACAAGTAAGAGGGCGGCCTGAGTGGAAAGGTGAGAGTTGGACAGCTGTGCACACAAAGAAGGCGCCCTTTGGCCTGGGCGTAAACGCTTGTGACAGCCCCCTGGGCCTGCCGGGCTCTGAGGGCCCTGCCGTGGGCCCCCTGCTCCCTGGCCCTTTGTTCAGTCACAGCAGAGATGGCCAAACCCACTCCCTCAGTGATGGCAGTGTTCCAACCTCCCTCAGCCACTCCCCCTCTCCGCTAGTTACCATGGACTACAGATGCTGCATTCTGAGACCAGGGCATTCCGAGAATGCCAAGGGCAGACATGATGACCTTAAATGATTTCCTCTTGTGTCAGTTTTGGTAAACTGTAGGAGCTAGGAAATGGTCCACTTTACAGAAATGTGCAAATTTACTGGCATTTCACATATTCTCTGCTATAACATTGTCCTGATTCTTTCTGTATATTCTTTACTTATGTTTTTGTTTTCCTTAATCAAAGTGTGTCTTTTAAATCTTTTCAAAGAATATTCTTTGGACTTACTAAATCACCTCAATTTTATACGTTTTCTGTTGTATTCAGTTCTGCTCATATCTTTCTTTATCTTTTTTCTTTATTCTCAGGGTTTATTGTTTTGATCTTCTGATGTCAATTAAAACACTTGGTTATACATTTTAATAAATCTTTTTACTTATAAAGATTTGAACTTTTGAAGATTCCAGCTTACTTGTAAGTTTCTAAGGGTCAGGTCCTCTCCATTGTTGCTGGCCTAAGGCTTAGTTCACCATATAGCAATGTATATATTGACATATTTTCCCTTCGACTTTCTGTGATTCCCTACATCTCACCTTTCTTTGCAGACAAGCCATTTGAAATACCCTTAACTAATTTTACAGCCAATAAGTCTTTGAAATAATGTGTATTTTTAGATAAATCTTCTTACATAATTAGGCAGAAAATCTGACCTGCCATAGATTTCAAAACAGCATAATTTCACACTTCTCAATGATTAATCTGTTGTATTACACAACCTTTGAGTATTTAGCTTTATCAATGACATGTACTTTAAAAATGTTTTAGAGATCCTACCAGTCTTTGAAAACATCCTTGTTCCTTGTTTCAGTTCCAGTTTTATGTATATTTTCTGCCTTGCACCTGATTATTCCAACATCTGAGGGATGGCCTTGGGAATCTAATTCTGGTATTGATTGTTTTTGCTGATTGTCTCCACTTGTAGCTGATTTCTTCATTATTGTGTAAATTTAGATCATGAGCTCATGTTTAGCTAAACAGCTGACCTTGTAAGAGGCTTAGGTGTGAACGCTCGTGAGCTTCAGCAGAAAGTCGTCAAAGATTTATTTGTTTCCCGCCAATGAGTTGCCCGCAAGGACCCCGTGTTCTACAAGTGTTGGTCCAATACTCCCTCCCGAGGCAGGGGACTCAGACAGGGCTGCTTTGTGGCCCCCGATATGGGGCATGGGCTGTGGTGGGCCTGTGGCCCGGGCAGGAGCCTCTCCGCGTGGGTCCCTGTGACCCATCTGCCTGCGAACTTCGGTCAGCTGGCAGGAAGCTACGATGCCCAGACCTATGGTTAGCTGTTCAGCGAGATGTACTAGGCGGAAACGTTCCACACACACTTCAAGTAAGAGGGCGGCCTGAGTGGAAATGTGAGAGTTTGGCCAGCTGTGCACACAAAGAAGGCGCCGTTTGGCCTCGGCCTAAACGCTTATGACAGCCCCATGGGCCTGCCGGGCTCTGAGGGCCCTGCCCTGGGCACCCTGCTCCCCGGCCCTTTGTTCAGTCACAGCAAAGATAGCCACACCCACTCCCTCAGTGAAGGCCGTGTTCCAACCTCCCTCAGCCCCTCCACCTATCCGCAGGTTACCATGGACTACAGATGCTGCATTCTGATGCCAGGGCATTCTGAGATTGCCAAGGGCCGACATGATGACCTTAAATGATTTCCTCTTGTGTCAGTTTTGGTAAACTGTAGGAACTAGGAAATGGTCCACTTTACAGAAATGTTCAAATTTACTGGCATTTCACATATTCTCTGCTATAACATTGTCCTGATTCTTTCTGTATATTCTTTACTTATGTTTTTGTTTTCCTTAATCAAAGTGTGTCTCTTAAATCTTTTCAAAGAATATTCTTTGGACTTGCTAAATCACCACAAATTTATACGTTTTCTGTTGTATTCAGTTCTGCTCATATCTTTATTTATATTTTTTCTATATTCTCAGGGTTTATTGTTTTGATCTTCTGATTTCAATTAAAACACTTGGTTATACATTTAAATAAATCTTTTTACTTATAAAGATTTGAACTTTTGAAGATTCCAGCTTACTTGTAAGTTTCTAAGGGTCAGGTCCTCTCCATTGTTTCTGGCCTAAGGCTTAGTTCACCATATTGCAATGTATATATTGACATATTTTCCCCTCGACTTTCTGTGATTCCCTACATCTCACCTTTCTTTGCAGACAAGCCATTTGAAATACTCTTAACTTATTTCACAGCCAATAAGTCTTTGAAATAATGTGTATTTTTTAGAGAAATCTTCTTATATAATTACGCAGAAAATCTGACCTGCCATAGTTTTCAAAGCAGCATAATTTCACTCTTCTCAATGATTAATCTGTTGTATTACACAACCTTTGAGTATTTAGCTTTATCAATGACATGTACTTTGGAAATATTTTAGAGATCCTACCAGTCTTTGAAAACATCCTTGTTCCTTGTTTCAGTTCCAGTTTTATGTATATTTTCTGCCTTGCACCTGATTTTTCCAACATCTGAGGGATGGCCTTGGGAATCTAATTCTGGTATTGATTGTTTTTGCTGATTGTCTCCACTTGTAGCTGATTTCTTCATTATTGTGTAAATTTAGATCATGAGCTCATGTTTAGCTAAACAGCTGACCTTGAAGAGGCTTAGGTGTGAACGCTCGTAAGCTTCAGCAGAAAGTCGGCAAAGATTTATTTGTGTCCCTCCAATGAGTTGCCCTCAAGGACCCCGTTTTCTACAAGTGTTGGTGCAATACTCCCTCCCGAGGCAGGGGACTCAGACATGGCTGCTTTGTGGACCCCGATCTGGGGCAGGGAGAGTGTGGCCCTGTGGCCCTGGCAGGAGCCTCTCCGGGTGGGTGCCTGGGACCCATCTGCCTGAGAACTTCAGTCACCTGGCAGGAAGATACGATGCCCAGACCTATGGTTAGCTGTGCAGCGAGATGTACTGCGTGGAAACGTTCCACACACACTTCCAGTAAGAGGGCGGCCTGAGTGGAAATGTGAGAGTTTGGGCAGCTTTGCAGACAAAGAAGGCGCCCTTTGGCGTGGGCCTAAACGCTTGTGACAGCCCCTTGGGCCTGCCGGGCTCTGAGGGTCCTGCCCTGGGCCCCCTGCTCCCCGGCCCTTTGTTCAGTCACAGCAGAGATGGCCACACCCACTCCCTCAGTGATGGCAGTGTTCCAAACTCCCTCAGCCCCTCCCCCTCTCCGCAGGTTACCATGGACTACAGATGCTGCATTCTGAGGCCAGGGCATTCTGAGAATGCCAAGGGCAGACATGATGACCTTAAATGATTTCCTCTTGTGTCAGTTTTGGTAAACTGTAGGAGCTAGGAAATGGTCCACTTTACAGAAATGTTCAAATTTACTGGCATTTCACATATTCTCTGCTATAACATTGTCCTGATTCTTTCTGTATATTCTTTACTTATGTTTTTGTTTTCCTTAATCAAAGTGTGTCTTTTAAATATTTTCAAAGAATATTCTTTGGACTTACTAAATCACCTCAATTTTATACGTTTTCTGTTGTATTCAGTTCTGCTCATATCTTTATTTATCTTTTTTCTATGTTCTCATGGATTATTGTTTTGATTTCTGATGTCGATTAAAACACTTGGTTATACATTTTAATAAATCTTTTTACTTATAAAGATTTGACCTTTTGAAGATTCCAGCTTACTTGTAAGTTTCTAAGGGTCAGGTCCTCTCCATTGTTGCTGGCCTAAGGCTTAGTTCACCATATAGCAATGTATATATTGACATATTTTCCCCTCGACTTTCTGTGATTCCCTATATCTCACCTTTCTTTGCAGACAAGCCATTTGAAATACCCTTAACTTATTTCACAGCCAATAAGTCTATGAAATAATGTGTATTTATTAGAGAAATCTTCTTATATCATTAGGCAGAAAATCTGACCTGCCATAGTTTTCAAAACAGCATAATTTCACTCTTCTCAATGATTAATCTGTTGTATTACACAACCTTTGAGTATTTAGCTTTATCAATGACATGTATTTTGCAAATGTTTTAGAGATCCTACCAGTCTTTGAAAACATCCTTGTTCCTTGTTTCAGTTCCAGTTTTATGTATATTTTCTGCCTTGCACCTGATTATTCCAACATCTGAGGGATGGCCTTGGGAATCTAATTCTGGTATTGATTGTTTTTGCTGATTGTCTCCACTTGTAGCTGATTTCTTCATTATTGTGTAAATTTAGATCATGAGCTCATGTTTAGCTAAACAGCTGACCTTGTAAGAGGCTTAGGTGTGAACGCTCGTGAGATTCAGCAGAAAGTCGGCAAAGATTTATTTGTGTCCCGCCAATGAGTTGCCCGCAAGGACCCCATTTTCTACAACTGTTGGTCCAGTACTCCCTCCCGAGGCAGGGGACTCAGACAGGGCTGCTTTGTGGACCCCGATCTGGGGCAGGGACAGTGGTGGGCCTGTGGCGCGGGCAGGAGCCTCTCCGCGTGGGTCCCTGGGACCCAACTGCCTGCGAACTTCGGTCACCTTCCAGGAAGCTACGATGCCCAGACCTATGGTTAGCTGTGCAGCGAGATGTACTGCGTGGAAAAGTTTTACACACACTTCAAGTAAGAGGGCGGCCTGAGTGGAAATGTGAGAGTTTGGCCAGCTGTGCACACAAAGAAGGGGCCCTTTGGCGTTGGCCTAAACGCTTTTGACACCCCCCTGGGCCTGCCGGGCTCTGAGGGCCCTGCCCTGGGCCCCCTGCTCCCCGGCCCTTTGTTCAGTCACAGCAGAGATGGCCACACCCACTCCCTCAGTGATGGCAGTGTTCCAACCTCCCTCAGCCCCTCCCGCTCTCCGCAGATTACCATGGACTACAGATGCTGCATTCTGAGGCCAGGGAATTATGAGAATGCCAAGGGCAGACATGATGACCTTTAATGATTTCCTCTTGTGTCAGTTTTGGTAAACTGTTGGAGCAAGGAAATGGTCCACTTTACAGAAATGTTCAAATTTACTGGCATTTCACATATTCTCTGCTATAACATTGTCCTGATTCTTTCTGTATATTCTTTACTTTTGTTTTTGTTTTCCTTAATCAAAGTGTGTCTTTTAAATCTTTTCAAAGAATATTCTTTGGACTTACTAAATCACCTCAATTTTATACGTTTTCTGTTGTATTAAGTTCTGCTCATATCTCTATTTTTATTTTTTCTATGTTCTCAGGGTTTGTTGTTTTGATCATCTGATGTCAATTAAAACACTTGGTTATTCATTTTAATAAATCATTTTACTTAGAAAGATTTGAACTTTTGAAGATTCCAGCTTACTTGTAAGTTTCTAAGGGTCAGGTCCTCTCCATTATTGCTGGCCTAAGGCTTAGTTCAACATATAGCAATGTATATATTGACATATTTTCCCCTCGACTTTCTGTGATTCCCTACATCTCACCTTTCTTTGCAGACAAGACATTTGAAATACCCTTAACTTATTTCACAGCCAATAAGTCTTTGAAATAATGTGTATTTTTGAGAGAAATCTTCTTATATCATTAGGCAGAAAATCTGACCTGCCATAGTTTTCAAAACAGCATAATTTCACTCTTCTCAATGATTAATCTGTTGTATTACACAACCTTTGAATATTTAGCTTTATCAATGACATGTACTTTACAAATGTTTTAGAGATCGTACCAGTTTTTGAAAACATCCTTGTTCCTTGTTTCAGTTCCAGTTTTATGTATATTTTCTGCCTTGAACCTGATTATTCCAACATCTGATGGATAGCCTTCGGAAACTAATTCTCATATTGATAGTTTTTGCTGTTTGTCTCCACTTGTAACTGATTTCTTCATTATTGTGTAAATTTACATCATGAGCTCATGTTTAGCTAAACAGCTGACATTGTAACAGGCTTAAGTGTGAACGCTCGTAAGCTTTAGGAGAAAGTCGGTAAAGATTTATTTCTGTCCCTCTGATGAGTTGCCCGCAAGAACCCCATTTTTTAGAAGTGTTGGTCCCATACTCCCTCTAGAGTCAGGGGATTCAGACAGGGCTGCTTTGCGGCCCCCGATCTGGGGCAGCAGCTGTGGGCGACGTGTGGTCAGGGCAGGAGCCTCTCCGCGTTGGTCCCAGGGACCCATCTGCCTGCGAACTTCGGTCACCTGGCAGGAAGGTACGATGCCCAGTCCTATGATTTGCTGTGCAGCGAGGTGTACTGCGAGGACAGGTTCACACACACTTCAACAAAGAGGGCGACCTGAGTGGAAAGGTGAGTGTTTGGGAAGCTGTGCGGACAAAGAAGGTGCCCGTTGTCCTGGGCCAAATGCTTGTGACACACCCCTGGGCCTTCCGGGCTCTGAGGGCCCTGCCCTGAGCCCCCTGCTCCCCTGCCCTTTGTTCAGTCACAGCAGAGATGGCCACACCCACTCCCTCAGTGAGGGCAGTGTTCCAACCTCCTTCAGCCCCGCCCCCTCTCCGCAGGTTACCATGGACTAGAGATGCTGCATTCTGAGGCCAGGGCGTTCCGAGAATGCCAAGGGCAGACATGATGACCTTCAATGATTTCCTCTTGTGTCAGTTTTGGTCAACTTTAGGAGCTAGGAAATGGTCCACTTTACAGAAATGTTCAAATTTACTGGCATTTCATATATTCTCTGCTATAACATTGTCCTGATTCTTTCTGTATATTCTTTACTTATGTTTTTGTTTTCCTTAATCAAAGTGTGTCTTTTAAATCTTTTCAAAGAATATTCTTTGGACTTACTAAATCACCTCAATTTTATACGTTTTCTGTTGTATTAAGTTCTGCTCATATCTTTATTTATATTTTTTCTATGTTCTCAGGTTTTGTTGTTTTGATCATCTGATGTCAATTAAAACACTTGGTTATTCATTTTAATAAATATTTTTACTTATAAAGATTTGAACTTTTGAAGATTCCAGCTTACTTGTAAGTTTCTAAGGGTCAGGTCCTCTCCATTGTTGCTGGCCTAAGGCTTAGTTCACCATATAGCAATGTATATATTGACATATTTTCCCCTCGACTTTCTCTGATTCCCTACATCTCACCTTTCTTTGCAGACAAGCCATTTGAAATACCCTTAACTTATTTCACAGCCAATAAGTCTTTGAAATAATGTGTATTTTTGAGAGAAATCTTCTTATATCATTAGGCAGAAAATCTGACCTGCCATAGTTTTCAAAACAGCATAATTTCACTCTTCTCAATGATTAATCTGTTGTATTACACAACCTTTGAGTATTTAGCTTTATCAATGACATGTACTTTACAAATGTTTTAGAGATCCTACCAGTCTTTGAAAACATCCTTGTTCCTTGTTTCAGTTCCAGTTTTATGTATATTTTCAGCCTTGCACCTGATTATTCCAACATCTGATGGATGGCCTTGGGAAACTAATTCTCATATTGATTGTTTTTGCTGATTGTCTCCACTTGTAGCTGATTTCTTCATTATTGTGTAAATTTAGATCATGAGCTCATGTTTAGCTAAACAGCTCACATTGTAACAGGCTTAAGTGTGAACGCTCGTAAGCTTCAGGAGAAAGTCGGCAAAGATTTATTTGTGTCCCTCCGTTGAGTTGCCCGCAAGGACCCCATTTTTTAGAAGTGTTGGTCCAATACTCCCTCTAGAGGCAGGGGATTCAGATAGGGCTGCTTTGCGGCCCCCGATCTGGGGCAGCGGCTGTGGTCGACCTGAGGTCAGGGCAGGAGCCTCTCCGCGTTGGTCCCAGGGACCCATCGGCCTCCGAACTTCGGTCACCTGGCAGGAAGGTACGATGCCCAGTCCTATGGTTAGCTGTGCAGCGAGGTGTACTGCGAGGACACGTTCCACACACACTTCAACAAAGAGGGCGGCCTGAGTGGAAAGGTGAGTGTTTGGGAAGCTGTGCGGACAAAGAAGACGCCCTTTGTCCTGGGCCATATCCTTATGACACACCACTGGGCCTGCCGGCCTCTGAGGGCCCTGCCCTGGGACCCCTGCTCCCCTGCCCTTTGTTCAGTCACAGCAGAGATGGCCACACCCACTCCCTCAGTGAGGGCAGTGTTCCAACCTCCTTCAGCCCCGCCCCCTCTCCGCAGGTTACCATGGACTACCGATGCTGCATTCTGAGGCCAGGGCGTTCCGAGAATGCCAAGGGCATACATGATGACCTTCAATGATTTCCTCTTGTGTCAGTTTTGGTCAACTTTATGAGCTAGGAAATGGTCCCCTTTACAGAAATGTTCAAATTTACTGGCATTTCATATATTCTCTGCTATAACATTGTCCTGATTCTTTCTGTATATTCTTTACTTATGTTTTTGTTTTCCTTAATCAAAGTGTGTCTTTTAAATCTTTTCAAAGAATATTCTTTGGACTTACTAAATCACCTCAATTTTATACGTTTTCTGTTGTATTCAGTTCTGCTCATATCTTTCTTTATCTTTTTTCTATGTTCTCAGGGTTTATTGTTTTGATCTTCTGATGTCAATTAAAACACTTGGTTATACATTTAAATAAATCTTTTTACTTATAAAGATTTGAACTTTTGAAGATTCCAGCTTACTTGTAAGTTTCTAAGGGTCAGGTCCTCTCCATTGTTGCTGGCCTAACGCTTAGTTCACCATATAGCAATGTATATATTGACATATTTTCCCCTCGACTTTCTGTGATTCCCTACATCTCACCTTTCTTTGCAGACAAGCCATTTGAAATACCCTTAACTTATTTCACAGCCAATAATTCTTTGAAATAATGTGTATTTTTAAATAAATCTTCTTACATAATTAGGCAGAAAATCTGACCTGCCATAGATTTCAAAACAGCATAATTTCACTCTTCTCAATGATTAATCTGTTGTATTACACAACATTTGAGTATTTAGCTTTATCAATGACATGTACTTTAAAAATGTTTTAGAGATCCTACCAGTCTTTGAAAACATCCTTGTTCCTTGTTTCAGTTCCAGTTTTATGTATATTTTCTGCCTTGCACCTGATTATTCCAACATCTGAGGGATGGCCTTGGGAATCTAATTCTGGTATTGATTTTTTTTGCTGATTGTCTCCACTTGTAGCTGATTTCTTCATTATTGTGTAAATTTAGATCATGAGCTCATGTTTAGCTAAACAGCTGACCGTGTAAGAGGCTTAGGTGTGAACGCTCGTGAGCTTCAGCAGAAAGTCGGCAAAGATTTATTTGTGTCCCGCCAATGAGTTGCCCGCAAGCACCCCGTGTTCTACAAGTATTGGTCCAATACTCCCTCCCGAGGCAGGGGACTCAGACAGGGCTGCTTTTTGGCCCCCGATATGGGGCAGGGGCAGTGGTGGGCCTGTGGCCCTGGCAGGAGCCTCTCCGCGTGGGTCCCTGGGACCCATCTGCCTGCGAACTTCGGTCACCTGGCAGGAAGCTACGATGCCCAGACCTACGGTTAGCTGTGCAGCGAGATGTACTGTGCAGAAATGTTTTACACACTTCAAGTAAGAGGGCGGCCTGAGTGGAAATGTGAGAGTTTGGGCAGCTGTGCAGACAAAGAAGGCACCCTTTGGCGTGGGCCTAAACCCTTGTGACAGCCCCCTGGGAATGCCGGGCTCTGAGGGCCCTGCCCTGGGCCCCCTGCTCCCCGGCCCTTTGTTCAGTCACAGCAGAGATGGCCACACCCACTCCCTCAGTGATGGCAGTGTTCCAACCTCCCTCAGCCCCTCCACATCTCCGCAGTTTACCATGGACTACAGATGCTGCATTCTGAGGCCAGGGCATTCCGAGAATGCCAAGGGCAGACATGATGACCTTTAATGATTTCCTCATGTGTCAGTTTTGGTAAACTGTAGGAGCTAGGAAATGGTCCACTTTACAGAAATGTTCAAATTTACTGGCATTTCACATATTCTCTGCTATAACATTGTCCTGATTCTTTCTGTATATTCTTTACTTATGTTTTTGTTTTCCTTAATCAAAGTGTGTCTTTTAAATCTTTTCAAAGAATATTCTTTGGACTTACTAAATCACCTCAATTTTATACGTTTTCTGTTGTATTCAGTTCTGCTCATATCTTTCTTTATCTTTTTTCTATGTTCTCAGGGTTTATTGTTTTGATCTTCTGATGTCAATTAAAACACTTGGTTATACATTTTAATAAATCTTTTTACTTATAAAGATTTGAACTTTTGAAGATTCCAGGTTACTTGTAAGTTTCTAAGGGTCAGGTCCTCTCCATTGTTGCTGGCCTAAGGCTTAGTTCACCATATAGCAATGTATATATTGACATATTTTCCCCTCGACTTTCTGTGATTCCCTACATCTCACCTTTCTTTGCAGACAAGCCATTTGAAATACCCTTAACTTATTTCACAGCCAATAAGTCTTTGAAATAATGTGTATTTTTAGATAAATCTTCTTACATAATTAGGCAGAAAATCTGACCTGCCATAGTTTTCAAAACAGCATAATTTCACTCTTCTCAATGATTAATCGGTTGTATTACACAATCTTTGAGTATTTAGCTTTATCAATGACATGTACTTTAAAAATGTTTTAGAGATCCTACCAGTCTTTGAAAACATCCTTGTTCCCTGTTTCAGATCCAGTTTTATGTATATTTTCTGCCTTGCAGCTGATTATTTCAACATCTGAGGGATGGCCTTGGGAATCTAATTCTGGTATTGATCGTTTTTGCTGATTCTCTCCACTTGTAGCTGATTTCTTCATTATTGTGTAAATTTAGATCATGAGCTCATGTTTAGCTAAACAGCTGATCTTGTAAGAGGCTTAGGTGTGAACGCTCGTGAGCTTCAGCAGAAAGTCGGCAAAGATTTATTTGTGTCCCTCCAATGAGTTGCCCGCAAGGACCCCGTTTTCTACAAGTGTTGGTCCAATACTCCCTCCCGAGGCAGGGGACTCAGACAGGGCTGCTTTGTGGCCCCCGATCTGGAGCAGGGGCAGTGGTGTGCCTGTGGCCCGGGCAGGAGCCTCTCCGCGTGGGTCCCAGGGACCCATCTGCCTGCGAACTTCGGTCACCTGGCAGGAAGCTACGATGCCCAGACCTATGGTTAGCTGTGCAGCGAGATGTACTGCGCTGAAAAGTTTTACACACACTTCAAGTAAGAGGGCGGCCTGAGTGGAAATGTGAGTGTTTGGGCAGCTGTGCAGAAAAAGAAGGCGCCCTTCGGCGTGGGCCTAAACGCTTGTGACAGCCCCCTGGGCCTGCCGGGCTCTGAGGGCCCTGCCCTGGGCCCCCTGCTCCCCGGCCCTTTGTTCAGTCACAGCAGAGATGGCCACACCCACTCCCTCAGTGATGGCAGTGTTCCAACCTCCCTCAGCCACTCCCCCTCTCCTCAGGTTACCATGGACTACAGATGCTGCATTCTGAGGCCAGGGTGTTCCGAGAATGCCAAGGGCAGACATGATGACCTTAAATGATTTCCTCTTGTGTCAGTTTTGGTAAAATGTAGGAGCTAGGAAATGGTCCCCTTTACAGAAATGTTCAAATTTACTGGCATTTCACATATTCTCTGCTATAACATTGTCCTGATTCTTTCTGTATATTCTTTACTTATGTTTTTGTTTTCCTTAATCAAAGTGTGTCTTTTAAATCTTTTCAAAGAATATTCTTTGGACTTACTAAATAACCTCAATTTTATACGTTTTCTGTTGTATTCAGTTCTGCTCATATCTTTCTTTATCTTTTTTCTATGGTCTCAGGGTTTATTGTTTTGATCTTCTGATGTCAATTAAAACACTTGGTTATACATTTTAATAAATCTTTTTACTTATAAAGATTTGAACTTTTGAAGATTCCAGCTTACTTGTAAGTTTCTAAGGGTCAGGTCCTCTCCATTGTTGCTGGCCTAAGGCTTAGTTCACCATATAGCAATGTATATATTGACATATTTTCCCCTCGACTTTCTGTGATTCCCTACATCTCACCTTTCTTTGCAGACAAGCCATTTGAAATACCCTTAACTTATTTCACAGCCAATAAGTCTTTGAAATAATGTGTATTTTTAGATAAATCTTCTTACATAATTAGGCAGAAAATCTGACCTGCCATAGATTTCAAAACAGCATAATTTCACTCTTCTCAATGATTAATCTGTTGTATTACACAACCTTTGAGTATTTAGCTTTATCAATGACATGTACTTTAAAAATGTTTTAGAGATCCTACCAGTCTTTGAAAACATCCTTGTTCCCTGTTTCAGTTCCAGTTTTATGTATATTTTCTGCCTTGCACCTGATTATTCCAACATCTGAGGGATGGCCTCGGGAATCTAATTCTGGTATTGATTGTTTTTGCTGAATGTCTCCACTTGTAGCTGATTTCTTCATTATTGTGTAAATGTAGATCATGAGCTCATGTTTAGCTAAACAGCTGACCTTGTAAGAGGCTTAGGTGTGAATGCTCGTGAGCTTCAGCAGAAAGTCGGCAAAGATTTATTTGTGTCCCTCCAATGAGTTGCCCGCAAGGACCCCGTTTTCTACAAGTGTTGGTCCAATACTCCCTCCCGAGGCAGGGGACTCAGACAGGGCTGCTTTGTGGCCCCCGATCTGGGGCATGGGCAGTGGTGGGCCTGTGGCCCGGGCAGGAGACTCTCCGCGTGGGTCCCTGTGACCCATCTGCCTGCGAACTTCGGTCAGCTGGCAGGAAGCTACGATGCCCAGACCTATGGTTAGCTGTGCAGCGAGATGTACTAGGCGGAAACGTTCCACACACACTTCAATTAAGAGGGCGGCCTGAGTGGAAATGTGAGAGTTTGGCCAGCTGTGCACACAAAGAAGGCGCCGTTTGGCCTCGGCCTAAACGCTTATGACAGCCCCATGGGCCTGCCGGGCTCTGAGGGCCCTGCCCTGGGCACACTGCTCCCCGGCCCTTTGTTCAGTCACAGCAGAGATGGCCACACCCACTCCCTCAGTGAAGGCAGTGTTCCAACCTCCCTCAGCCCCTCCCCCTCTCCGCAGGTTACCATGGACTACAGATGCTGCATTCTGATGCCAGGGCATTCTGAGATTGCCAAGGGCCGACATGATGACCTTAAATGATTTCCTCTTGTGTCAGTTTTGGTAAACTGTAGGAGCTAGGAAATGGTCCACTTTACAGAAATGTTCAAATTTACTGGCATTTCACATGTTCTCTGCTATAACATTGTCCTGATTCTTTCTGTATATTCTTTACTTATGTTTTTGTTTTCCTTAATCAAAGTGTGTCTTAAATCTTTTCAAAGAATATTCTGTGGACTTACTAAATCACCTCAATTTTATACGTTTTCTGTTGTATTAAGTTCTGCTCATATCTTTCTTTATCTTTTTTCTATGTTATCAGGGTTTATTGTTTTGATCTTCTGATGTGAATTAAAACACTTGGTTTTACATTTTAATAAATCGTTTTACTTATAAAGATTTGAACTTTTGAAGATTCCAGCTTACTTGTAAGTTTCTAAGGGTCAGGTCCTCTCCATTGTTGCTGGCCTAAGCCTTAGTTCACCATATAGCAATGTATATATTGACATATTTTCCTCTCGACTTTCTGTGATTCCCTACATCTCACCTTTCTTTGCAGACAAGCCATTTGAAATACCCTTAACTTATTTCACAGCCAATAAGTCTATGAAATAATGTGTATTTTTTAGAGAAATCTTCTTATATCATTAGGCAGAAAATCTGACCTGCCATAGTTTTCAAAACAGCATAATTTCACTCTTCTCAATGATTAATCTGTTGTATTACACAACCTTTGAGTATTTAGCTTTATCAATGACATGTACTTTGGAAATATTTTAGAGATCCTACCAGTCTTTGAAAACATCCTTGTTCCTTGTTTCAGTTCCAGTTTTATGTATATTTTCTGCCTTGCACCTGATTATTCCAACATCTGAGGGATGGCCTTGGGAATCTAATTCTGGTATTGATTGTTTTTGCTGATTGTCTCCACTTGTAGCTGATTTCTTCATTATTGTGTAAATTTAGATCATGAGCTCATGTTTAGCTAAACACCTGACCTTGTAAGAGGCTTAGGTGTGAACGCTCGTAAGTTGTAGCAGAAAGTCTGCAAAGATTTATTTGTGTCCCTCCAATGAGTTGCTCGCAAGGACCCCGTTTTCTACAAGTGTTGGTCCAATACTCCCTCCCGAGGCAGGGGACTCAGACAGGGCTGCTTTGTGGACCCCGATCTGGGGCAGGGAGAGTGGTGGGCCTGTGGCCCGGGCAGGAGCCTCTCCGGGTGGGTCCCTGGGACCCATCTGCCTGTGAACTTCGGTCACCTGGCAGGAAGCTACGATGCCCAGACCTATGGTTAGCTGTGCAGCGAGATGTACTGCGTGGAAAAGTTTTACACACACTTCAAGTAAGAGGGTGGCCTGAGTGGAAATGTGAGAGTTTGGCCAGCTGTGCAGACAAAGAAGGCACCCTTTGGCGTGGGCCTAAAGGCTTGTGACAGCCCCCTGGGAATGCTGGGCTCTGAGGGCCCTGCCCTGGGCCCCCTGCTCCCCGGCCCTATGTTCAGTCACAGCAGAGATGGCCACACCCACTCCCTCAGTGATGGCAGTGTTCCAACCTCCCTCAGCCCCTCCACATCTCCGCAGTTTACCATGGACTACAGATGCTGCATTCTGAGGCCAGGGCATTCCGAGAATGCCAAGGGCAGACATGATGACCTTTAATGATTTCCTCATGTGTCAGTTTTGGTAAACTGTAGGAGCTAGGAAATGGTCCACTTTACAGAAATGTTCAAATTTACTGGCATTTCACATATTCTCTGCTATAACATTGTCCTGATTCTTTCTGCATATTCTTTAGTTATGTTTTTGTTTTCCTTAATCAAAGTGTGTCTTTTAAATCTTTTCAAAGAATATTCTTTGGACTTACTAAATCACCTCAATTTTATACGTTTTCTGTTGTATTCAGTTCTGCTCATATCTTTCTTTATCTTTTTTCTATGTTCTCAGGGTTTATTGTTTTGATCTTCTGATGTCAATTAAAACACTTGGTTATACATTTTAATAAATCTTTTTACTTATAAAGATTTGAACTTTTGAAGATTCCAGCTTACTTGTAAGTTTCTAAGGGTCAGGTCCTCTCCATTGTTGCTGGCCTAAGGCTTAGTTCACCATATAGCAATGTATATATTGACATATTTTCCCCTCGACTTTCTGTGATTCCCTACATCTCACCTTTCTTTGCAGACAAGCCATTTGAAACACCCTTAACTTATTTCACAGCCAATAAGTCTTTGAAATAATGTGTATTTTTAGATAAATCTTCTTACATAATTAGGCAGAAAATCTGACCTGCCATAGATTTCAAAACAGCATAATTTCACTCTTCTCAATGATTAATCCGTTGTATTACACAACCTTTGAGTATTTAGCTTTATCAATGACATGTACTTTAAAAATGTTTTAGAGATCCTACCAGTCTTTGAAAACATCCTTGTTCCCTGTTTCAGTTCCAGTTTTATGTATATTTTCTGCCTTGCACCTGATTATTCCAACATCTGAGGGATGGCCTTGGGAATCTAATTCTGGTATTCATTGTTTTTGCTGATTGTCTCCACTTGTAGCTGATTTCTTCATTATTGTGTAAATTTAGATCATGAGCTCATGTTTAGCTAAACAGCTGACCTTGTAAGAGGCTTAGGTGTGAATGCTCGTGAGCTTCAGCAGAAGTCGGCAAAGATTTATTTGTGTCCCTCCAATGAGTTGCCCGCAAGGACCCCGTTTTCTACAAGTGTTGGTCCAATACTCCCTCCCGAGGCAGGGGACTCAGACAGGGCTGCTTTGTGGCCCCCGATATGGGGCATGGGCAGTGGTGGGCCTGTGGCCCGGGCAGGAGCCTCTCCGCGTGGGTCCCTGTGACCCATCTGCCTGCGAACTTCGGTCACCTGGCAGGAAGCTACGATGCCCAGACCTATGGTTAGCTGTGCAGCGAGATGTACTAGGCGGAAACGTTCCACACACACTTCAAGTAAGAGGGCGGCCTGAGTGGAAATGTGAGAGTTTGGCCAGCTGTGCACACAAAGAAGGCGCCGTTTGGCCTCGGCCTAAATGCTTATGACAGCCCCATGGGCCTGCCGGGCTCTGAGGGCCCTGCCCTGGGCACCCTGCTCCCCGGCCCTTTGTTCAGTCACAGCAGAGATGGCCACACCCACTCCCTCAGTGAAGGCAGTGTTCCAACCTCCCTCAGCCCCTCCACATCTCCGCAGGTTACCATGGACTACAGATGCTGCATTCTGAGGCCAGGGTGTTCCGAGAATGCCAAGGGCAGACATGATGACCTTAAATGATTTCCTCTTGTGTCAGTTTTGGTAAACTGTAGGAGCTAGGAAATGGTCCACTTTACAGAAATGTTCAAATTTACTGGCATTTCACATATTCTCTGCTATAACATTGTCCTGATTCTTTCTGTATATTCTTTACTTATGTTTTTGTTTTCCTTAATCAAAGTGTGTCTTAAATCTTTTCAAAGAATATTCTTTGGACTTACTAAATCACCTCAATTTTATACGTTTTCTGTTGTATTAAGTTCTGCTCATATCATTCTTTATCTTTTTTCTATGTTCTCAGGGTTTATTGTTTTGATCTTCTGATGTGAATTAAAACACTTGGTTTTACATTTTAATAAATCGTTTTACTTATAAAGATTTGAACTTTTGAAGATTCCAGCTTACTTGTAAGTTTCTAAGGGTCAGGTCCTCTCCATTGTTGCTGGCCTAAGCCTTAGTTCACCATATAGCAATGTATATATTGACATATTTTCCCCTCGACTTTCTGTGATTCCCTACATCTCACCTTTCTTTGCAGACAAGCCATTTGAAATACCCTTAACTTATTTCACAGCCAATAAGTCTATGAAATAATGTGTATTTTTTAGAGAAATCTTCTTATATCATTAGGCAGAAAATCTGACCTGCCATAGTTTTCAAAACAGCATAATTTCACTCTTCTCAATGATTAATCTGTTGTATTACACAACCTTTGAGTATTTAGCTTTATCAATGACATGTACTTTGGAAATGTTTTAGAGATCCTACCAGTCTTTGAAAACATCCTTGTTCCTTGTTTCAGTTCCAGGTTTATGTATATTTTCTGCCTTGCACCTGATTATTCCAACATCTGAGGGATGGCCTTGGGAATCTAATTCTGGTATTGATTGTTTTTGCTGATTGTCTCCACTTGTAGCTGATTTCTTCATTATTGTGTAAATTTAGATCATGAGCTCATGTTTAGCTAAACAGCTGACCTTGTAACAGGCTTAGGTGTGAACGCTCGTAAGCTGTAGCAGAAAGTCTGCAAAGATTTATTTGTGTCCCTCCAATGAGTTGCCTGCAAGGACCCCGTTTTCTACAAGTGTTGGTCCAATACTCCCTCCTGAGGCAGGGGACTCAAACAGGGCTGCTTTGTGGACCCCGATCTGGGGCAGGGAGAGTGGTGGGCCTGTGGCCCGGGCAGGAGCCTCTCCGGGTGGGTCCCTGGGACCCATCTGCCTGCGAACTTCGGTCACCTGGCAGGAAGCTACGATGCCCAGACCTATGGTAAGCTGTGCAGCGAGATGTACTGCGCGGAATCGTTCCACACACACTTCAAGTAAGAGGGCGGCCTGAGTGGAAATGTGAGAGTTTGGGCAGCTGTGCAGACAAAGAAGGCGCCCTTTGGCGTGGGCCTAAACGCTTGTGACAGCCCCCTGGGCCTGCCGGGCTCTGAGGGCCCTGCCGTGGGCCCCCTGCTCCCCGGCCCTTTGTTCAGTCACAGCAGAGATGGCCAAACCCACTCCCTCAGTGAGGCCAGCGTTCCAAACTCCCTCAACTCCTCCCCATCTCCGCAGGTTACCACGGACTACAGATGCTGCATTCTGAGGCCAGGGCATTCCAAGAATGCCAAGGGCCGACATGATGACCTTAAATGATTTCCTCTTGTGTCAGTTTTGGTAAACTGTAGGAGCTAGGAAATGGTCCACTTTACAGAAATGTTCAAATTTACTGGAATTTCACATATTCTCTGCTATAACATTGTCCTGATTCTTTCTGTATATTCTTTACTTATGTTTTTGTTTTCCTTAATCAAAGTGTGTCTCTTAAATCTTTTCAAAGAATATTCTTTGGACTTACTAAATCACCACAAATTTATACGTTTTCTGTTGTATTAAGTTCTGCTCATATCTTTATTTATCTTTTTTCTATATTCTCAGGATTTATTGTTTTGATCTTCTGATGTCAATTAAAACACTTGGTTATACATTTAAATAAATCTTTTTAGTTATAAAGATTTGAACTTTTGAAGATTCCAGCTTACTTGTAAGTTTCTAAGGGTCAGGTCCTCTCCATTGTTGCTGGCCTAAGGCTTAGTTCACCATATTGCAATGTATATATTGACATATTTTCCCCTCGACTTTCTGTGATTCCCTACATCTCACCTTTCTTTGCAGACAAGCCATTTGAAATACCCTTCACTTATTTCACAGCCAATAAGTCTTTGAAATAATGTGTATTTTTGAGAGAAATCTTCTTATATCATTAGGCAGAAAATCTGACCTGCCATAGTTTTCAAAACAGCATAATTTCACTCTTCTCAATGATTAATCTGTTGTATTACACAACCTTTGAATATTTAGCTTTATCAATGACATGTACTTTACAAATGTTTTAGAGATCCTACCAGTTTTTGAAAACATCCTTGTTCCTTGTTTCAGTTCCAGTTTTATGTATATTTTCTGCCTTGCACCTGATTATTCCAACATCTGATGGATGGCCTTCGGAAACTAATTCTCATATTGATAGTTTTTGCTGTTTGTCTCCACTTGTAGCTGATTTCTTCATTATTGTGTAAATTTAGATCATGAGCTCATGTTTAGCTAAACAGCTGACATTGTAACAGGCTTTAGTGTGAACGCTCGTAAGCTTCAGGAGAAAGTCGGTAAAGATTTATTTGTGTCCCTCTGATGAGTTGCCCGCAAGGACCCCATTTTTTAGAAGTGTTGGTCCAATACTCCCTCTAGAGTAAGGGGATTCAGACAGGGCTGCTTTGCGGCCCCCGATCTGGGGCAGCAGCTGTGGTCGACCTGTGGTCAGGGCAGGAGCCTCTCCGCGTTGGTCCCAGGGTCCAATCTGCCTGCGAACTTCGGTCACCTGGCAGGAAGTTACGATGCCCAGTCCTATGATTAGCTGTGCAGCGAGGTGTACTGCGAGGACAGGTTCCACACACACTTCAACAAAGAGGGCGACCTGAGTGGAAAGGTGAGTGTTTGGGAAGCTGTGCGGACAAAGAAGGTGCCCGTTGTCCTGGGCCAAATGCTTGTGACACACCCCTAGGCCTTCCGGGCTCTGAGGGCCCTGCCCTGAGCCCCCTGCTCCCCTGCCCTTTGTTCAGTCACAGCAGAGATGGCCACACCCACTCCCTCAGTGAGGGCAGTGTTCCAACCTCCTTCAGCCCCACCCCCTCTCCGCAGGTTACCATGGACTACCGATGCTGCATTCTGAGGCCAGGGCGATCCGAGAATGCCAAGGGCAGACATGATGACCTTCAATGATTTCCTCTTGTGTCAGTTTTGGTCAACTTTAGGAGCTAGGAAATGGTCCCCTTTACAGAAATGTTCAAATTTACTGGCATTTCATATATTCTCTGCTATAACATTGTCCTGATTCTTTCTGTATATTCTTTACTTATGTTTTTGTTTTCCTTAATCAAAGTGTGTCTTTTAAATCTTTTCAAAGAATATTCTTTGGACTTACTAAATCACCTCAATTTTATACGTTTTCTGTTGTATTAAGTTCTGCTCATATCTTTATTTATATTTTTTCTATGTTGTCAGGGTTTGTTATTTTGTTCATCTGATGTCAATTAAAACACTTGGTTATTCATTTTAATAAATATTTTTACTTAGAAAGATTTGAACTTTTGAAGATTCCAGCTTACTTGTAAGTTTCTAAGGGTCAGGTCCTCTCCATTGTTGCTGGCCTAAGGCTTAGTTCACCCTATAGCAATGTATATATTGACATATTTTCCCCTCGACTTTCTGTGATTCCCTACATCTCACCTTTCTTTGCAGACAAGCCATTTGAAATACCCTTAACTTATTTCACAGCCAATAAGTCTTTGAAATAATGTGTATTTTTTAGAGAAATCTTCTTATATCATTAGGCAGAAAATCTGACCTGCCATAGTTTTCAAAACAGCATAATTTCACTCTTCTCAATGATTACTCTGTTGTATGACAAAACCTTTGATTATTTAGCTTTATCAATGACATGTACTTTACAAATGTTTTAGAGATCCTACCAGTCTTTGAAAACATCCTTGTTCCTTGTTTCAGTTCCAGTTTTATGTATATTTTCTGCCTTGCACCTGATTATTCCAACATCTGATGGATGGCCTTGGGAAACTAATTCTCATATTGATTGTTTTTGCTGATTGTCTCCACTTGTAGCTGATTTCTTCATTATTGTGTAAATGTAGATCATGATCTCATGTTTAGCTAAACAGCTGACATGGTAACAGGCTTAAGTGTGAACACTCGTAAGCTTCAGGAGAAAGTCGGCAAAGATTTATTTGTTTCCCTACGATGAGTTGCCCGCAAAGACCCCATTTTTTAGAAGTGTTGGTCCAATACTCCCTCTAGAGGCAGGGGATTCATACAGGGCTGCTTTGCGGCCCCCGATCTGGGGCAGCGGCTGTGGTCGACCTGTGGTCAGGGCAGGAGCCTCTCTGCGTTGGTCCCAGGGACCCATCTGCCTGCGAACTTCGGTCACCTGGCAGGAAGGTACGATGCCCAGTCCTATGGTTAGCTGTGCAGCGAGGTGTACTGCGAGGACACGTTCCACACACAATTCAACAAAAAGGGCGGCCTGAGTGGAAAGGTGAGTGTTTTGGAAGCTGTGCGGACAAAGAAGGCGCCCTTTGTCCTGGTCCAAATGCTTGTGACACAGCCCTGGGCCTTCCGGCCTCTGAGGGCCCTGCCCTGGGCCCCCTGCTCCCCTGCCCTTTGTTCAGTCACAGCAGAGATGGCCACACCCACTCCCTCAGTGAGGGCAATTTTCCAACCTCCTTCAGCCCCGTCCCCTCTCCGCAGGTTACCATGGACTACCGATGCTGCATTCTGAGGCCAGGGCGTTCCCAGAATGCCAAGGGCAGACATGATGACCTTCAATGATTTCCTCTTGTGTCAGTTTTGGTCAACTTTAGGAGCTAGGAAATGGTCCCCTTTACAGAAATGTTCAAATTTACTGGCATTTCATATATTCTCTGCTATAACATTGTCCTGATTCTTTCTGTATATTCTTTACTTATGTTTTTGTTTTCCTTAATCAAAGTGTGTCTTTTAAATCTTTTCAAAGAATATTCTTTGGACTTACTAAATCACCTCAATTTTATACGTTTTCTGTTGTATTAAGTTCTGCTCATATCTTTATTTATATTTTTTTATGTTCTCAGGGTTTGTTGTTTTGATCATCTGATGTCAATTAAAACACTTGGTTATTCATTTTAATAAAACTTTTTACTTATAAAGATTTGAACTTTTGAAGATTCCAGCTTACTTGTAAGTTTCTAAGGGTCAGGTCCTCTCCATTGTTGCTGGCCTAAGGCTTAGTTCACCATATAGCAATGTATATATTGACATATTTTCCCCTCGACTTTCTGAGATTCCCTACATCTCACCTTTCTTTGCAGACAAGCCATTTGAAATACCCTTAACTTATTTCACAGCCAATAAGTCTTTGAAATAATGTGTATTTTTGAGAGAAATCTTCTTATATCATTAGGCAGAAAATCTGACCAGCCATAGTTTTCAAAACAGCATAATTTCACTCTTCTCAATGATTAATCTGTTGTATTACGCAACCTTTGAATATTTAGCTTTATCAATGACATGTACTTTACAAATGTTTTAGAGATCCTACCAGTTTTTGAAAACATCCTTGTTCCTTGTTTCAGTTCCAGTTTTATGTGTATTTTCTGCATTGCACCTGATTATTCCAACATCTGATGGATGGCCTTGGGAATCTAATTCTCATATTGATTGTTTTTGCTGATTGTCTCCACTTGTAGCTGATTTCTTCATTATTGTGTAAATTTAGATCATGAGCTCATGTTTAGCTAAACAGCTGACATTGTAACAGGCTTAAGTGTGAACGCTCGTAAGCTTCAGGAGAAAGTCGGCAAAGATTTATTTGTGTCCCTCCGATGAGTTGCCCGCAAGGACCCCATTTTTTAGAAGTGTTGGTCCAATACTCCCTCTAGAGGCAGGGGATTCAGACAGGGCTGCTTTGCGGCCCCCGATCTGGGGCAGCGGCTGTGGTCGACCTGTGGTCAGGGCAGGAGCCTCTCCGCATTGGTCCCAGGGACCCATCGGCCTGCGAACTTTGGTCACCTGGCAGGAAGGTACGATGCCCAGTCCTATGGTTAGCTGTGCAGCGAGGTGTACTGCGAGGACACGTTCCACACACACTTCAACAAAGAGGGCGGCCTGAGTGGAAAGGTGAGTGTTTGGGAAGCTGTGCGAACAAAGAAGACGCCCTTTGTCCTGGGCCATATCCTTGTGACACACCACTGGGCCTGCCGGCCTCTGAGGGCCCTGCCCTGGGCCCCCTGCTCCCCTGCCCTTTGTTCAGTCACAGCAGAGATGGCCACACCCACTCCCTCAGTGAGGGCAGTGTTCCAACCTCCTTCAGCCCCGCCCCCTCTCCGCAGGTTACCATGGACTACCGATGCTGCATTCTGAGGCCAGGGCGTTCCGAGAATGCCAAGGGCATACATGATGACCTTCAATGATTTCCTCTTGTGTCAGTTTTGGTCAACTTTAGGAGCTAGGAAATGGTCCCCTTTACAGAAATGTTCAAATTTACTGGCATTTCATATATTCTCTGCTATAACATTGTCCTGATTATTTCTGTATATTCTTTACTTAGGTTTTTGTTTTCCTTAATCAAAGTGTGTCTTTTAAATCTTTTCAAAGAATATTCTTTGGACTTACTAAATCACCTCAATTTTATAAGTTTTCTGTTGTATTCAGTTCTGCTCATATCTTTATTTATATTTTTTTATGTTCTCAGGGTTTGTTGTTTTGATCATCTGATGTCAATTAAAACACTTGGTTATTCATTTTAATAAATCTTTTTACTTATAAAGATTTGAACTTTTGAAGATTCCAGCTTACTTGTAAGTTTCTAAGGGTCAGGTCCTCTCCATTGTTGCTGCCCTAAGGCTTAGTTCACCATATAGCAATGTATATATTGACATATTTTCCCCTCGACTTTCTGTGATTCCCTACATCTCACCTTTCTTTGCAGACAAGCCATTTGAAATACCCTTAACTTATTTCACAGCCAATAAGTCTTTGAAATAATGTGTATTTTTGAGAGAAATCTTCTTATATCATTAGGCAGAAAATCTGACCTGCCATAGTTTTCAAAACAGCATAATTTCACTCTTCTCAATGATTAATCTGTTGTATTACACAACCTTTGAGTATTTAGCTTTATCAATGACATGTACTTTACAAATGTTTTAGAGATCCTACCAGTCTTTGAAAACATCCTTGTTCCTTGTTTCAGTTCCAGTTTTATGTATATTTTCTGCCTTGCACCTGATTATTCCAACATCTGACGGATGGCCTTGGGAAACTAATTCTCATATTGATTGTTTTTGCTGATTGTCTCCACTTGTAGCTGATTTCTTCATTATTGTGTAAATTTAGATCATGAGCTCATGTTTAGCTAAACAGCTGACATGGTAACAGGCTTAAGTGTGAACGCTAGAAATCTTCAGGAGAAAGTCGGCAAAGATTTATTTGTGTCCCTCTGATGAGTTGCCCGCAAGGACCCCATTTTTTAGAAGTGTTGGTCCAATACTCCCTCTAGAGGCAGGGGATTCAGACAGGGCTGCTTTGCGGCCCCCGATCTGGGGCAGCAGCTGTGGTCCACCTGTGGTTCAGGGCAGGAGCCTCTCCGCGTTGGTCCCAGGGACCAATCTGCCTGCGAACTTCGGTCACCTGGCAGGAAGGTACGATGCCCAGTCCTATGGTTAGCTGTGCAGCGAGGTGTACTGCAAGGACACGTTCCACACACACTTCAACAAAGAGGGCGGCCTGAGTGGAAAGGTGAGTGTTTGGGAAGCTGTGCGGACAAAGAAGGCGCCCCTTGTAGTGGGCCAAATCCTTGTGACACACCCCTGGGCCTGCCGGCCTCTGAGGGCCCTGCCCTGGGCCCCCTGCTCCCCTGCCCTTTGTTCCGTTACAGCAGAGATGGCCACACCCTCTCCCTCAGTGAGGGCAGTGTTCCAACCTCCTTCAGCCCCGCCCCCTCTCTGCAGGTTACCATGGACTACCGATGCTGCATTCTGACGCCAGGGCTTTCCGAGAATGCCAAGGGCAGACATGATGACCTTCAATGATTTCCTCTTGTGTCAGTTTTGGTCAACTTTAGGAGCTAGGAAATGGTCCCCTTTACAGAAATGTTCAAATATACTGGCATTTCATATATTCTCTGCTATAACATTGTCCTGATTCTTTCTGTATATTCTTTACTTATGTTTATGTTTTCCTTATTCAAAGTGTGTCCTTTAAATCTTTTCAAAGAATATTCTTTGGACTTACTAAATCACCTCAATTTTATACGTTTTCTGTTGTATTAAGTTCTGCTCATATCTTTATTTATATTTTTTCTATGTTCTCAGGGTTTGTTGTTTTGATCATCTGATGTCAATTAAAACACTTGGTTATTCATTTTAATAAATCTTTTTACTTAGAAAGATTTGAACTTTTGAAGATTCCAACTTACTTGTAAGTTTCTAAGGGTCAGGTCCTCTCCATTGTTGCTGGCCTAAGGCTTAGTTCACCATATAGCAATGTATATATTGACATATTTTCCCCTCGACTTTCTGTGATTCCCTACATCTCACCTTTCTTTGCAGACAAGCCATTTGAAACACCCTTAACTTATTTCACAGCCAATAAGTCTTTGAAATAATGTGTATTTTTGAGAGAAATCTTCTTATATCATTAGGCAGAAAATCTGACCTGCCATAGTTTTCAAAACAGCATAATTTCACTCTTCTCAATGACTAATCTATTGTATTACACAACCTTTCAGTATTTAGCTTTATCAATGACATGTACTTTACAAATGTTTTAGAGATCCTACCAGTCTTTGAAAACATCCTTGTTTCTTGTTTCAGTTCCAGTTTTATGTATATTTTCTGCCTTGCACCTGATTATTCCAACATCTGATGGATGGCGTTGGGAAACGAATTCTCATATTGATTGTTTTTGCTGATTGTCTCCACTTGTAGCTGATTTCTTCATTATTGTGTAAATGTAGATCATGAGCTCATGTTTAGCTAAACAGCTGACATGGTAAAAGGCTTAAGTGTGAACGCTCGTAAGCTTCAGGAGAAAGTCGGCAAAGATTTATTTGTGTCCCTCCGATGAATTGCCCGCAAGGACCCCATTTTTTAGAAGTGTTGGTCCAACAAACCCTCTAGAGGCACAGGATTCAGACAGGGCTGCTTTGCGGCCCCCGATCTGGGGCAGCGGCTGTGGTCGACCTGCGGTCAGGGCAGGATCCTCTCCGCATTGGTCCCAGGGACCCATCTGCCTGCGAACTTTGGTCACCTGGCAGGAAGGTACGATGCCCAGTCCTATGGTTAGCTGTGCAGCGAGGTGTACTGCGAGGACACGTTGCACACACACTTCAACAAAGAGGGCGGCCTGAGGGAAAGGTGAGTGTTTGGGAAGCTGTGCGGGCAAAGAAGGTGCCCTTTGCCCTGGGCCAAATGCTTGTGACACACCCCTGGGCCTGCCGGCCTCTGAGGGCCCTGCCCTGGGCCCCCTGCTCCCCTGCCCTTTGTTCAGTCACAGCAGAGATGGCCACTCCCACTCCCTCAGTGAGGGCAGTGTTCCAACCTCCTTCAGCCCCACCCCCTCTCCGCAGGTTACCATGGACTACCAATGCTGCATTCTGAGGACAGGGCATTCCGAGAATGCCAAGGGCAGACATGATGCCCTTCAATGATTTCCTCTTGTGTCAGTTTTGGTCAACTTTAGGAGCTAGGATATGGTCCCCTTTACAGAAATGTTCAAATTTACTGGCATTTCATATATTTTCTGCTATAACATTGTCCTGATTCTTTCTGTATATTCTTTACTTATGTTTTTCTTTTCCTTAATCAAAGTGTGTCTTTTAAATCTTTTCAAAGAATATTCTTTGGACTTACTAAATCACCTCAATTTTATACGTTTTCTTTTGTATTAAGTTCTGCTCATGTCTTTATTTATATTTTTTCTATGTTCTCAGGGTTTGTTGTTTTGATCATCTGATGTCAATTAAAACACTTGGTTATTCATTTTAATAAATCTTTTTACTTATAAAGATTTGAACTTTGGAAGGTTCCAGCTTACTTGTAAGTTTCTAAGAGTCAGGTCCTCTCCATTGTTGCTGGCCTAAGGCTTAGTTCACCATATAGCAATGTATATATTGACATATTTTCCCCTCGACTTTCTGTGATTCCCTACATCTCACCTTTCTTTGCAGACAAGCCATTTGAAATACCCTTAACTTATTTCACAGCCAATAAGTCTTTGAAATAATGTGTATTTTTGAGAGAAATCTTCTTATATCATTAGGCAGAAAATCTGACCTGCCATAGTTTTCAAAACAGCATAATTTCACTCTTCTCAATGATTAATCTGTTGTATTACAAAACCTTTGAGTATTTAGCTTTATCAATGACATGTACTTTACAAATGTTTTGAGATCCTACCAGTCTTTGAAAACATCCTTGTTCCTTGTTTCAGTTCCAGTTTTATGTATATTTTCTGCCTTGCACCTGATTATTCCAACATCTGATGGATGGCCTTGGGAAACTAATTCTCATATTGATTGTTTTTGCTAATTGTCTCCCCTTGTAGCTGATTACTTCATTATTGTGTAAATTTAGATCATGAGCTCATGTTTAGCTAAACAGCTGACATTGTAACAGGCTTAAGTGTGAACACTCGTAAGCTTCAGGAGAAAGTCTGCAAAGATTTATTTTTGTCCCTCTGATGAGTTGACCGCAAGGACCCCATTTTTTAGAAGTGTTGGTCCAATACTCCCTCTAGAGGCAGGGGACTCAGACTGGGCTGCTTTGCGGCCCCCGATCTGGGTCAGCAGCTGTGGTCGACCTGTGGTCAGGGCAGGAGCCTCTCCGCGTTGGTCCCAGGGACCCATCTGCCTGCGAACTTCGGTCACCTGGCAGGAAGGTATGATGCCCAGTCCTATGGTTAGCTGTGCAGAGAGGTGTACTGTGAGGACACGTTCCACACACACTTCAACAAAAAGGGCGGCCTGAGTGGAAAGGTGAGTGTTTGGGAAGCTGTGCGGACAAAGAAGGCGCCCTTTGGCCTGGGCCAAATTCTTGTGACACACCCCTGGGCCTGCCGGGCCCTGAGGGCCCTTCACTTGGCCCCCTGCTCCCTTGCCCTTTGTTCAGTCACAGCAGAGATGGCCACACCCACTCCCTCAGTGAGGGCAGTGTTCCAAACTCCTTCAGCCCCGCCCCATCTCCGCAGGTTACCATGGACTACCGATGCTGCATTCTGAGGCCAGGGCGTTCCGAGAATGCCAAGGGCAGACATGATGACCTTCAATGATTTCCTCTTGTGTCAGTTTTGGTCAACTTTAGGAGCTAGGAGATGGTCGCCTTTACAGAAATGTTCAAATTTACTGGCATTTCATATGTTCTCTGCTATAACATTGTCCTGATTCTTTCTGTATATTCTTTACTTATGTTTTTGTTTTCCTTAACCAAAGTGTGTCTTTTAAATCTTTTCAAAGAATATTCTTTGGACTTACTAAATCACCTCAATTTTATACGTTTTCTGTTGTATTAAGTTCTGCTCATATCTTTATTTTTATGTTTTCTATGTTCTCAGGGTTTGTTGTTTTGATCATCTGATGTCAATTAAAACACTTGGTTATTCATTTTAATAAATCTTTTTACTTATAAAGATTTGAACTTTTGAAGATTCCAGCTTACTTGTAAGTTTCTAAGGGTCAGGTCCTCTCCATTGTTGCTGGCCTAAGGCTTAGTTCACCATATAGCAATGTATATATTGACATATTTTCCCTTCGACTTTCTGTGATTCCCTACATCTCACATTTCTTTGCACACAAGCCATTTGAAATACCCTTAACTTATTTCACAACCAATAAGTCTTTGAAATAATGTGTATTTTTGAGAGAAATCTTCTTATATCATTAGGCAGAAAATCTGACCTGCCATAGTTTTCAAAACAGCATAATTTCACTCTTCTCAATGATTAATCTGTTGTATTACACAACCTTTGAGTATTTAGCTTTATCAATGACATGTACTTTACAAATGTTTTAGAGATCCTACCAGTCTTTGAAAACATCCTTGTTCCTTGATTCAGTTCCAGTTTTATGTATATTTTCTGCCTTGCACCTGATTATTCCAACATCTGATGGATGGCCTTGGGAAACTAATTCTCATATTGATTGTTTTTGCTGATTGTCTCCACTTGTAGCTGATTTCTTCATTATTGTGTAAATTTAGATCATGAGCTCATGTTTAGCTAAACAGCTGACATGGTAACAGGCTTAAGTGTGAACGCTCGTAAGCTTCAGGAGAAAGTCGGCAAAGATTTATTTGTGTCCCTCCGATGAGTTGCCCGCAAGGACCCCATTTTTTAGAAGTGTTGGTCCAATACTCCCTCTAGAGGCAGGGGATTCAGACAGGGCTGCTTTGCGGCCCCCGATCTGGGGCAGCGGCTGTGGTTGACCTGTGGTCACGGCAGGAGTCTCACCGCGTTGGTCCCAGGGACCCATCTGCCTGCGAACTTCGGACACCTGGCAGGAAGGTACGATGCCCAGTACTATGGTTAGCTGTGCAGCGAGGTGTACTGCGAGGACACGTTCCACACACACTTCAACAAAGAGTGCGGCCTGAGTTGAACGGTGAGTGTTTGGGAAGCTGTGCGGACAAAGAAGGTGCCCTTTGGCCTGGGCCAAATGCTTGTGACACACCCCTGGGCCTGCCGGGCTATGAGGGCCCTGCCCTGGACCCCCTGCTCCCCTGCCCTTTGTTCAGTCACAGCAGAGATGGCCACACCCACTCCCTCAGTGAGGGCAGTGTTCCAACCTCCTTCAGCCCCGCCCCCTCTCCGCAGGTTACCATGGACTACCGATGCTGCATTCTGAGGCCAGGGCGTTCTGAGAATGCCAAGGGCAGACATGATGACCTTCAATGATTTCCTCTTGTGTCAGTTTTGGTCAACTTTAGGATCTAGGAAATGGTCTCCTTTACAGAAATGTTCAAATTTACTGGCATTTCATATATTCTCTGCTATAACATTGTCCTGATTCTTTCTGTATATTCTTTATTTATGTTTTTGTTTTCCTTAATCAAAGTGTGTCTTTTAAATCTTTTCAAAGAATATTCTTTGGACTTACTAAATCACCTCAATTTTATACGTTTTCTGTTGTATTAAGTTCTGCTCATATCTTTATTTATATTTTTTCTATGTTCTCAGGGTTTGTTGTTTGGATAATGTGATGTCAATTAAAACACTTGGTTATTCATTTTAATAAATCTTTTTACTTAGAAAGATTTGAACTTTTGAAGATTCCAGCTTACTTGTAAGTTTCTAAGGGTCAGGTCCTCTCCATTGTTGCTGGCCTAAGGCTTAGTTCACCATATATCAATGTATATATTGACATATTTTCCCCTCGACTTTCTGTGATTCCCTACATCTCATCTTTATTTGCAGACAAGCCATTTGAAATACCCTTAACTTATTTCACAGCCAATAAGTCTTTGAAATAATGTGTATTTTTGAGAGAAATCTTCTTATATCATTAGGCAGAAAATCTGACCTGCCATAGTTTTCAAAACAGCATAATTTCACTCTTCTCAATGATTAATCTGTTGTATTACACAACCTTTGAGTATTTAGCTTTATCAGTGACATGTACTTTACAAATGTTTTAGAGATCCTACCAGTCTTTGAAAACATCCTTGTTCCTTGTTTCAGTTCCAGTTTTATGTATATTTTCTGCCTTGCACCTGATTATTCCAACATCTGATGGATGGCCTTGGGAAACTAATACTCATATTGATTGTTTTTGCTGATTGTCTCCACTTGTAGCTGATTTCTTCATTATTGTGTAAATTTAGATCATGAGCTCATGTTTAGCTAAACAGCTGACATGGTAACAGGCTTAAGTGTGAACGCTCGTAAGCTTCAGGAGAAAGTCGGCAAAGATTTATTTGTGTCCCTCCGATGAGTTGCCCGCAAGGACCCCATTTTTTAGAAGTGTTGGTCCAATACTCCCTCTAGAGGCAGGGGATTCAGACAGGGGTGCTTTGCGGCCCCCGATCTGGGGCAGCGGCTGTGGTCGACCTGAGGTCAGGGCAGGAGCCTCTCCGCATTGGTCCCAGGGACCCATCTGCCTGCGAACTTCGGTCACCTGGCAGGAAGGTACGATGCCCAGTCCTATGATTAGCTGTGCAGCGAGGTGTACTGCGAGGACACGTTCCACACACACTTCAACAAAGAGGGCGGCCTGAGTGGAAAGGTGAGTGTTTGGGAAGCTGTGCGGACAAAGAAGGCGCCCTTTGGCCTGGGCCAAATGCTTGTGACACACCCCTGGGCCTGCCCTGGGCCCCCTGCTCCCCTGCCCTTTGTTCAGTCACAGCAGGGATGGCCACACCCACTCCCTCAGTGAGGGCAGTGTTCCAACCTCCTTCAGCCCCGTCCCCTCTCCTCAGGTTACCATGGACTACCGATGCTGCATTCTGAGGCCAGGGCGTTCCGAGAATGCCAAGGGCAGACATGATGACCTTCAATGATTTCCTCTTGTTTCAGTTTTGGTCAACTTTAGGAGCTAGGAAATGGTCTCCTTTACAGAAATGTTCAAATTTACTGGCATTTCATATATTCTCTGCCATAACATTGTCCTGATTCTTTCTGTATATTCTTTACTTATGTTTTTGTTTTCCTTAATCAAAGTGTGTCTTTTAAATCTTTTCAAATAATATTCTTTGGACTTACTAAATCACCTCAATTTTATACGTTTTGTGTTGTATTAAGTTCTGCTCATATTTTTATTTTTTCTATGTTCTCAGGGTTTGTTGTTTGGATCATCTGATGTCAATTAAAACACTTGGTTATTCATTTTAATAAATCTTTTTACTTAGAAAGATTTGAACTTTTGAAGATTCCAGCTTACTTGTAAGTTTCTAAGGGTCAGGTCCTCTCCATTGTTGCTGGCCTAAGGCATAGTTCACCATATAGCAATGTATATATTGCCATATTTTCCCCTCGACTTTCTGTGATTCCCTACATCTCACCTTTCTTTGCAGACAAGCCATTTGAAACACCCTTAACTTATTTCACAGCCAATAAGTCTTTGAAATAATGTGTATTTTTGAGAGAAATCTTCTTATATCATTAGGCAGAAAATCTGACCTGCCATAGTTTTCAAAACAGCATAATTTCACTCTTCTCAATGATTAATCTGTTGTATTACACAACCTTTGAGTATTTAGCTTTATCAATGACATGTACTTTACAAATGTTTTAGAGATCCTACCAGTCTTTGAAAACATCCTTGTTCCTTGTTTCAGTTCCAGTTTTATGTATATTTTCTGCCTTGCACCTGATTATTCCAACATCTGATGGATGGCCTTGGGAAACTAATTCTCATATTGATTGTTTTTGCTGATTGTCTCCACTTGTAGCTGATTTCTTCATTATTGTGTAAATGTAGATCATGAGCTCATGTTTAGCTAAACAGCTGACATGGTAACAGGCTTAAGTGTGAACGCTAGTAAGCTTCAGGAGAAAGTCGGCAAAGATTTATTTGTGTCCCTCCGATGAGTTGCCCGCAAGGACCCCATTTTTTAGAAGTGTTGGTCCAACACACCCTCTAGAGGCAGAGGATTCAGACAGGGCTGCTTTGCGGCCCCCGATCTGGGGCAGCGGCTGTGGTCGACCTGAGGTCAGGGCAGGAGCCTCTCCGCATTGGTCCCAGGGACCCATCTGCCTGCGAACTTCGGTCACCTGGCAGGAAGGTACGATGCCCAGTCCTATGATTAGCTGTGCAGCGACGTGTACTGCGAAGACACGTTCCACACACACTTCAACAAAGTGGGCGGCCTGAGTGGAAAGGTGAGTGTTTGGGAAGCTGTGCGGACAAAGAAGGTGCCCTTTGGCCTGGGCCTAAACGCTTGTGACAGCCCCCTGGGCCTGCCGGGCTCTGAGGGCCCTGCCTTGGGCCCGCTGCTCCCCGGCCCTTTGTTCAGTCACAGCAGAGATGGCCACACCCACTCCCTCAGTGATGGCAGTTTTCCAACCTCCCTCAGCCCATCCCACTCTCCGCAGGTTACCATGGACTACAGATGCTGCATTCTGAGGCCAGGGCATTCCGGGAATGCCAAGGGCAGACATGATGACCTTAAATGATTTCCTCTTGTGTCAGTTTTGGTAAACTGTAGGAGCTAGGAAATGGTCCACTTTACAGAAATGTTCAAATTTACTGGCATTTCACATATTCTCTGCTATAACATTGTCCTGATTCTTTCTGTATATTCTTTACTTATGTTTTTGTTTTCCTTAATCAAAGTGTGTCTTTTAAATCTTTTCAAAGAATATTCTTTGGACTTACTAAATCACCTCAATTTTATACGTTTTCTGTTGTATTCAGTTCTGCTCATATCTTTCTTTATCTTTTTTCTATGTTCTCAGGGTTTATTGTTTTGATCTTCTGATGTCAATTAAAACACTTGGTTATACATTTTAATAAATCTTTTTTACTTATAAAGATTTGAACTTTTGAAGATTCCAGCTTACTTGTAAGTTTCTAAGGGTTAGGTCCTCTCCATTGTTGCTGGCCTAAGGCTTAGTTCACCATAGAGCAATGTTTATATTGACATATTTTCCCCTCGAATTTCTGTGATTCCCTACATCTCACCTTTCTTTGCAGACAAGCCCTTTGAAATACCCTTAACTTATTTCACAGCCAATAAGTCTTTGAAATAATGTGTACTTTTTAGAGAAATCTTATTATATAATTAGGCAGAAAACCTGACCTGCCATAGATTTCAAAACAGCATAATTTCACTCTTCTCAATGATTAATCTGTTGTATTACACAACCTTTGAGTATTTAGATATATCAATGACATGTACTTTAAAAATGTTTTAGAGATCCTACCAGTCTTTGAAAACATCCTTGTTCCTTGTTTCAGTTCCAGTTTTATGTATATTTTCTGCCTTGCACCTGATTATTCCAACATCTGAAGGATGGCCTTGGGAATCTAATTCTGTTATTGATTGTTTTTGCTGATTGTCTCCACTTGTAGCTGATTTCTTCATTATTGTGTAAATTTAGATCATGAGCTCATGCTTAGCTAAACAGATGACCTTGTAAGAGGCTTAGGTGTGAACGCTCGTGAGCTTCAGCAGAAAGTCGGCAAAGATTTATTTGTGTCCCTCCAGTGTGTTGCCCGCAAGGACCCCATTTTCTACAAGTGTTGGTCCAATACTCCCTCCCGAGGCAGGGGACTCAGACAGGGATGCTTTGTGGCCCCCGATCTGGGGCAGGGGCAGGGGTGGGCCTGTGGTCAGGGCAGGAGGCTCTCCGCGTGGGTCCCTGGGACCCATCTGCCTGCGAACTTCGGTCACCTGGCAGGAAGTTACGATGCCCAGACCTATGGTTAGCTGTGCAGCAAGATGTACTGCGCGGAAAAGTTTTACACACACTACAAGTAAGAGGGCGGCCTGAGTGGAAAGGTGAGAGTTTGGCCAGCTGTGCACACAAGGAAGGCGCCCTTTGGCCTGGGCGTAAACGCCTGTGACAGCCCCCTGGGCCTGCCGGGCTCTGAGGGCCCTGCCCTGGGCCCCCTGCTCCCCGGCCCTTTGTTCAGTCACACCAGAGATGGCCACACCCACTCCCTCAGTGATGGCAGTGTTCCAACCTCCTTCAGCCCCTCCCCCTCTCCGCAGGTTACCATGGAATACAGATGCTGCATTCTGAGGCCAGGGCATTACGAGAATGCCAAGGGCAGACATGATGACCTTAAATGATTTCCTCTTGTGTCAGTTTTGGTAAACTGTAGGAGCTAGGAAATGGTCCACTTTACAGAAATGTTCAAATTTACTGGCATTTCACATATTCTCTGCTATAACATTGTCCTGATTCTTTCTGTATATTCTTTACTTATGTTTTTGTTTTCCTTAATCAAAGTGTGTCTTTTAAATCTTTTCAAAGAATATTCTTTGGACTTACTAAATCACCTCAATTTTATACGTTTTCTGTTGTATTCAGTTCTGCTCATATCTTTCTTTATCTTTTTTCTATGTTCTCAGGGTTTATTGTTTTGATCTTCTGATGTCAATTAAAACACTTGGTTATACATTTTAATAAATCTTTTTACATATAAAGATTTGAACTTTTGAAGATTCCAGCTTACTTGTAAGTTTCTAAGGGTCAGGTCCTCTCCATTGTTGCTGGCCTAAGCCTTAGTTCACCATATAGCAATGTATATATTGATATATTTTCCCTTCGACTTTCTTTGATTCCCTACATCTCACCTTTCTTTGCAGACAAGCCATTTGAAATACCCTTAACTTATTTTACAGCCAATAACTCTTTGAAATAATGTGTATTTTTAGATAAATCTTCTTACATAATTAGGCAGAAAATCTGACCTGCCATAGATTTCAAAACAGCATAATTTCACTCTTCTCAATGATTAATCTGTTGTATTACACAACCTTTGAGTATTTAGCTTTATCAATGACATGTACTTTAAAAATGTTTTAGAGATCCTACCAGTCTTTGAAAATATCCTTGTTCCCTGTTTCAGTTCCAGTTTTATGTATATTTTCTGCCTTGTACCTGATTATTCCAACATCTGAGGGATGGTCTTGGGAATCTAATTCTGGTATTGATTGTTTTTGCTGATTGTCTCCACTTGTAGCTGATTTCTTCATTATTGTGTAAATTTAGATCATGAGCTTATGTTTAGCTAAACAGCTGACCTTGTAAGAGGCTTAGTTGTGAACGCTCGTGACCTTCAGCAGAAAGTCGGCAAAGATTTATTTGTGTCCCTCCAATGAGTTGCCCTCAAGGACCCCGTTTTCTACAAGTGTGGGTCCAATACTCCCTCCCGAGGCAGGGGACTCAGACAAGGCTGCTTTGTGGCCCCCGATCTGGGGCAGGGGCAGTGGCCGGCCTGTGGCTCGGGCAGGAGCCTCTCCGCGTGGGTCCCTGGAACCCATCTGCCTGCGAAATTCGGTCACCTGGCAGGAAGCTACGATGCCCAGACATATGGTTAGCTGTGCAGCGAGATGTACTGCGTGGAAATGTTCCACACACACTTCAAGTAAGAGGGCGGCCTGAGTGGAAATGTGAGAGTTTGGGCAGCTGTGCAGACAAAGAAGGCGCCCTTTGGCGTGGGCCGAAACGCTTGTGACAGCCCCCTGGGCCTGCCGGGCTCTGAGGGCCCTGCCCTGGGCCCCCTGCTCCCCGACCCTTTGTTCAGTCACAGCAGAGATGGCCACACCCACTCCCTCAGTGATGGCAGTGTTCCAACCTCCCTCAGCCCCTCCCCCTCTCCGCTAGTTACCATGGACTACAGATGCTGCATTCTGAGGCCAGGGCGTTCCGAGAATGCCAAGGGCAGACATGATGACCTTAAATGATTTCCTCTTGTGTCAGTTTTGGTAAACTGTAGGAGCTAGGAAATGGTCCACTTTACAGAAATGTTCAAATTTACTGGCATTTCACATATTCTCTGCTATAACATTGTCCTGATTCTTTCTGTATATTCTTTACTTATGTTTTTGTTTTCCTTAATCAAAGTGTGTCTTTTAAATCTTTTCAAAGAATATTCTTTGGACTTACTAAATCACCTCAATTTTATACGTTTTCTGTTGTATTCAGTTCTGCTCATATCTTTCTTTATCTTTTTTCTATGTTCTCAGGGTTTATTGTTTTGATCTTCTGATGTCAATTAAAACACTTGGTTATACATTTTAATAAATCTTTTTACTTATAAAGATTTGAACTTTTGAAGATTCCAGCTTACTTGTAAGTTTCTAAGGGTCAGGTCCTCTCCATTGTTGCTGGTCTAAGGCTTAGTTCACCATATAGCAATGTATATATTGACATATTTTCCCCTCGACTTTCTGTGATTCCCTACATCTCACCTTTCTTTGCAGACAAGCCATTTGAAATACCCTTAACTTATTTCACAGCCAATAAGTCTTTGAAATAATGTGTATTTTTAAATAAATCTTATTATATCATTAGGCAGAAAATCTGACCTGCCATAGTTTTCAAAACAGCATAATTTCACTCTTCTCAATGATTAATCTGTTGTATTACACAATCTTTGAGTATTTAGCTTTATCAATGACATGTACTTTAAAAATGTTTTAGAGATCCTACCAGTCTTTGAAAACATCCTTGTTCCCTGTTTCAGATCCAGTTTTATGTATATTTTCTGCCTTGCAGCTGATTATTTCAACATCTGAGGGATGGCCTTGGGAATCTAATTCTCGTATTGATTGCTTTTGCTTATTCTCTCCACTTGTAGCTGATTTCTTCATTATTGTGTAAATTTAGATCATGAGCTCATGTTTAGCTAAACAGCTGACCTTGTAAGAGGCTTAGTTGTGAACGCTCGTGAGCTTCAGCAGAAAGTCGGCAAAGATTTATTTGTGTCCTTCCAATGAGTTGCCCGCAAGGACCCAGTTTTCTACAAGTGTTTGTCCAATACTCCCTCCCGAGGCAGGGGACTCAGACAGGGCTGCTTTGTGGCCCCCGATCTGGAGCAGGGGCAGTGGTGTGCCTGTGGCCCGGGCAGGAGCCTCTCCGCGTGGGTCCCAGGGACCCATCTGCCTGCGAATTTCGGTCACCTGGCAGGAAGCTACGATGCCCAGACCTATGGTTAGCTGTGCAGCGAGATGTACTGGGCGGAAAAGTTTTACACACACTTCAAGTAAGAGGGCGGCCTGAGTGGAAATGTGAGAGTTTGGGCAGCTGTGCAGACAAAGAAGGCGCCCTTCGGCGTGGGCCTAAACGCTTGTGACAGCCCCCTGGGCCTGCCCGGCTCTGAGGGCCCTGCCCTGGGCCCCCTGCTCCCCGGCCCTTTGTTCAGTCACAGCAGAGATGGCCACACCCACTCCCTCAGTGAGGGCAGTGTTCCAACCTCCCTCAGCCACTCCCCCTGTCCTCAGGTTACCATGGACTACAGATGCTGCATTCTGAGGCCAGGGGTTTCCGAGAATGCCAAGGGCAGACATGATGACCTTAAATGATTTCCTCTTGTGTCAGTTTTGGTAAAATGTAGGAGCTAGGAAAGGGTCCCCTTTACAGAAATGTTCAAATTTACTGGCATTTCACATATTCTCTGCTATAATATTGTCCTGATTCTTTCTGTATATTCTTTACTTATGTTTTTGTTTTCCTTAATCAAAGTGTGTCTTTTAAATCTTTTCAAAGAATATTCTTTGGACTTACTAAATCACCTCAATTTTATACGTTTTCTGTTGTATTCAGTTCTGCTCATATCTTTCTTTATCTTTTTTCTATGGTCTCAGGGTTTATTGTTTTGATCTTCTGATGTCAATTAAAACACTTGGTTATACATTTTAATAAATCTTTTTACTTATAAAGATTTGAACTTTTGAAGATTCCAGCTTACTTGTAAGTTTCTAAGGGTCAGGTCCTCTCCATTGTTGCTGGCCTAAGGCTTAGTTCACCATATAGCAATGTATATATTGACATATTTTCCCCTCGACTTTCTGTGATTCCCTACATCTCACGTTTCTTTGCAGACAAGCCATTTGAAATACCCTTAACTTATTTCACAGCCAATAAGTCTTTGAAATAATGTGTATTTTTAGATAAATCTTCTTACATAATTAGGCAGAAAATCTGACCTGCCATAGATTTCAAAACAGCATAATTTCACTCTTCTCAATGATTAATCTGTTGTATTACACAACCTTTGAGTATTTAGCTTTATCAATGACATGTACTTTAAAAATGTTTTAGAGATCCTACCAGTCTTTGTAAACATCCTTGTTCCCTGTTTCAGTTCCAGTTTTATGTATATTTTCTGCCTTGCACCTGATTATTCCAACATCTGAGGGATGGCCTTGGGAATCTAATTCTTGTATTGATTGTTTTTGCTGATTGTCTCCACTTGTAGCTGATTTCTTCATTATTGTGTAAATTTAGATCATGAGCTCATGTTTAGCTAAACAGCTGACCTTGTAAGAGGCTTAGGTGTGAATGCTCGTGAGCTTCAGCAGAAAGTCGGCAAAGATTTATTTGTGTCCCTCCAATGAGTTGCCCGCAAGGACCCCGTTTTCTACAAGTGTTGGTCCAATACTCCCCCCCGAGGCAGGGGACTCAGACAGGGCTGCTTTGTGGCCCCCGATCTGGGGCATGGGCCGTGGTGGGCCTGTGGCCCGGGCAGGAGCCTCTCCGTGTGGGACCCTGTGACCCATCTGCCTGCGAACTTCGGTCACCTGGCAGGAAGCTACGATGCCCAGACCTATGGTTAGCTGTGCAGCGAGATGTACTAGGCGGAAACGTTCCACACACACTTCAAGTAAGAGGGCGGCCTGAGTGGAAATGTGAGAGTTTGGCCAGCTGTGCACACAAAGAAGGCGCCCTTTGGCCTCGGCCTAAACGCTTATGACAGCCCCATGGGCCTGCCGGGCTCTGAGGGCCCTGCCCTGGGCACCCTGCTCCCCGGGCCTTTGTTCAGTCACAGCAGAGATGGCCACACCCACTCCCTCAGTGAAGGCAGTGTTCCAACCTCCCTCAGCCCCTCCCCCTCTCCGCAGGTTACCATGGACTACAGATGCTGCATTCTGATGCCAGGGCATTCTGAGATTGCCAAGGGCCGACATGATGACCTTAAATGATTTCCTCTTGTGTCAGTTTTGGTAAACTGTAGGAGCTAGGAAATGGTCCACTTTACAGAAATGTTCAAATTTACTGGCATTTCACATATTCTCTGCTATAACATTGTCCTGATTCTTTCTGTATATTCTTTACTTATGTTTTTGTTTTCCTTAATCAAAGTGTGTCTTAAATCTTTTCAAAGAATATTCTTTGGACTTACTAAATCACCTCAATTTTATACGTTTTCTGTTGTATTCAGTTCTGCTCATATCTTTCTTTATCTTTTTTCTATGTTCTCAGAGTTTATTGTTTTGATCTTCTGATGTGAATTAAAACACTTGGTTTTACATTTTAATAAATCGTTTTACTTATAAAGATTTGAACTTTTGAAGATTCCAGCTTACTTGTAAGTTTCTAAGGGTCAGGTCCTCTCCATTGTTGCTGGCCTAAGGCTTAGTTCACCATATAGCAATGTATATATTGACATATTTTCCTCTCGACTTTCTGTGATTCCCTACATCTCACCTTTCTTTGCAGACAAGCCATTTGAAATACCCTTAACTGATTTCACAGCCAATAAGTCTTTGAAATAATGTGTATTTTTTAGAGAAATCTTCTTATATAATTACGCAGAAAATCTGACCTGCCATAGTTTTCAAAACAGCATAATTTCACTCTTCTCAATGATTAATCTGTTGTATTACACAACCTTTGAGTATTTAGCTTTATCAATGACATGTACTTTGGAAATGTTTTAGAGATCCTACCAGTCTTTGAAAACATCCTTGTTCCTTGTTTCAGTTCCAGTTTTATGTATATTTTCTGCCTTGCACCTGATTATTCCAACATCTGAGGGATGGCCTTGGGAATCTAATTCTGGTATTGATTGTTTTTGCTGATTGTCTCCACTTGTAGCTGATTTATTCATTATTGTGTAAATTTAGATCATGAGCTCATGTTTAGCTAAACAGCTGACCTTGAAAGAGGCTTAGGTGTGAACGCTCGTAAGCTGTAGCAGAAAGTCTGCAAAGATTTATTTGTGTCCCTCCAATGAGTTGCTCGCAAGGACCCCGTTTTCTACAAGTGTTGGTCCAACACTCCCTCCCGAGGCAGGGGACTCAGACAGGGCTGCTTTGTGGACCCCGATCTGGGGCAGGGAGGGTGGTGGGCCTGTGGCCCGTGCACGAGCCTCTCCGGGTGGGTCCCTGGGACCCATCTGCCTGCGAACTTCGGTCACCTGGCAGGAATCTACGATGCCCAGACCTATGGTTAGCTGTGCAGCGAGATGTACTGCGTGGAAAAGTTTTACACACACTTCAAGTAAGAGGGCGGCCTGAGTGGAAATGTGAGAGTTTGGCCAGCTGTGCATACAAAGAAGGCACCCTTTGGCGTGGGCCTAAACGCTTGTGACAGCCCCCTGGGAATGCCGGGCTCTGAGGGCCCTGCCCTGGGCCCCCTGCTCCCCGGCCCTTTGTTCAGTCACAGCAGAGATGGCCACACCCACTCCCTCAGTGATGGCAGTGTTCCAACCTCCCTCAGCCCCTCCACATCTCCGCAGTTTACCATGGACTACAGATGCTGCATTCTGAGGCCAGGGCATTCCGAGAATGCCAACGGCAGACATGATGACCTTTAATGATTTCCTCATGTGTCAGTTTTGGTAAACTGTAGGAGCTAGGAAATGGTCCACTTTACAGAAATGTTCAAATTTACTGGCATTTCACATATTCTCTGCTATAACATTGTCCTGATTCTTTCTGTATATTCTTTACTTATGTTTTTGTTTTCCTTAATCAAAGTGTGTCTTTTAAATCTTTTCAAAGAATATTCTTTGGACTTACTAAATCACCTGAATTTTATACGTTTTCTGTTGTATTAAGTTCGGCTCATATCTTTATCATTTTTCTATGTTCTCAGGGTTTATTGTTTTGATCTTCTGATGTAAATTAAAACACTTGGTTATACATTTTAATAAATCTTTTTACTTATACAGATTTGAACTTTTGAAGATTCCAGCTTACTTGTAAGTTTCTAAGGGTCAGGTCCTCTCCATTGTTGCTGGCCTAAGGCTTAGTTCACCATAGAGCAATGTTTATATTGACATATTTTCCCCTCGAATTTCTGTGATTCCCTACATCTCACCTTTCTTTGCAGACAAGCCCTTTGAAATACCCGTAACTTATTTCACAGCCAATAAGTCTTTGAAATAATGTGTACTTTTTAGAGAAATCTTATTATATAATTAGGCAGAAAACCTGACCTGCCATAGATTTCAAAACAGCATAATTTCACTCTTCTCAATGATTAATCTGTTGTATTACACAACCTTTGAGTATTTAGATATATCAATGACATGTACTTTAAAAATGTTTTAGAGATCCTACCAGTCTTTGAAAACATCCTTGTTCCTTGTTTCAGTTCCAGTTTTATGTATATTTTCTGCCTTGCACCTGATTATTCCAACATCTGAAGGATGGCCTTGGGAATCTAATTCTGTTATTGATTGTTTTTGCTGATTGTCTCCACTTGTAGCTGATTTCTTCATTATTGTGTAAATTTAGATCATGAGCTCATGCTTAGCTAAACAGATGACCTTGTAAGAGGCTTAGGTGTGAACGCTCGTGAGCTTCAGCAGAAAGTCGGCAAAGATTTATTTGTGTCCCTCCAGTGTGTTGCCCGCAAGGACCCCGTTTTCTACAAGTGTTGGTCCAATACTCCCTCCCGAGGCAGGGGACTCAGACAGGGATGCTTTGTGGCCCCCGATCTGGGGCAGGGGCAGGGGTGGGCCTGTGGTCAGGGCAGGAAGCTCTCCGCGTGGGTCCCTGGGACCCATCTGCCTGCGAACTTCGGTCACCTGGCAGGAAGTTACGATGCCCAGACCTATGGTTAGCTGTGCAGCAAGATGTACTGCGCGGAAAAGTTTTACACACACTACAAGTAAGAGGGCGGCCTGAGTGGAAAGGTGAGAGTTTGGCCAGCTGTGCACACAAAGAAGGCGCCCTTTGGCCTGGGCGTAAACGCTTGTGACAGCCCCCTGGGCCTGCCGGGCTCTGAGGGCCCAGCCCTGGGCCCCCTGCTCCCCGGCCCTTTGTTCAGTCACACCAGAGATGGCCACAGCCACTCCCTCAGTGATGGCAGTGTTCCAACCTCCTTCAGCCCCTCCCCCTCTCCGCAGGTTACCATGGAATACAGATGCTGCATTCTGAGGCCAGGGCATTACGAGAATGCCAAGGGCAGACATGATGACCTTAAATGATTTCCTCTTGTGTCAGTTTTGGTAAACTGTAGGAGCTAGGAAATGGTCCACTTTACAGAAATGTTCAAATTTACTGGCATTTCACATATTCTCTGCTATAACATTGTCCTGATTCTTTCTGTATATTCTTTACTTATGTTTTTGTTTTCCTTAATCAAAGTGTGTCTTTTAAATCTTTTCAAAGAATATTCTTTGGACTTACTAAATCACCTCAATTTTATACGTTTTCTGTTGTATTCAGTTCTGCTCATATCTTTATTTATCTTTTTTCTATGTTCTCAGGGTTTATTGTTTTGATCTTCTGATGTCAATTAAAACACTTGGTTATACATTTTAATAAATCTTTTTACTTATAAAGATTTGAACTTTTGAAGATTCCAGCTTACTAGTAAGTTTCTAAGGGTCAGGTCCTCTCCATTGTTGCTGGCCTAAGCCTTAGTTCACCATATAGCAATGTATATATTGCCATATTTTCCCTTCGACTTTCTGTGATTCCCTACATCTCACCTTTCTTTGCAGACAAGCCATTTGAAATACCCTTAACTTATTTTACAGCCAATAACTCTTTGAAATAATGTGTATTTTTAGATAAATCTTCTTACATAATTAGGCAGAAAATCTGACCTGCCATAGATTTCAAAACAGCATAATTTCACTCTTCTCAATGATTAATCTGTTGTATTACACAACCTTTGAGTATTTAGCTTTATCAATGACATGTACTTTAAAAATGTTTTAGAGATCCTACCAGTCTTTGAAAACATCCTTGTTCCCTGTTTCAGTTCCAGTTTTATGTATATTTTCTGCCTTGTACCTGATTATTCCAACATCTGAGGGATGGTCTTGGGAATCTAATTCTGGTATTGATTGTTTTTGCTGATTGTCTCCACTTGTAGCTGATTTCTTCATTATTGTGTAAATTTAGATCATGAGCTTATGTTTAGCTAAACAGCTGACCTTGTAAGAGGCTTAGGTGTGAACGCTCGTGACCTTCAGCAGAAAGTCGGCAAAGATTTATTTGTGTCCCTCCAATGAGTTGCCCTCAAGGACCCCGTTTTCTACAAGTGTGGGTCCAATACTCCCTCCTGAGGCATGGGACTCAGACAGGGCTGCTTTGTGGCCCCCGATCTGGGGCAGGGGCAGTGGCCGGCCTGTGGCTCGGGCAGGAGCCTCTCCGCGTGGGTCCCTGGGACCCATCTGCCTGCGAACTTCGGTCACCTGGCAGGTAGCTACGATGCCCAGACATATGGTTAGCTGTGCAGCGAGATGTACTGCGTGGAAACGTTCCACACACACTTCAAGTAAGAGGGCGGCCTGAGTGGAAATGTGAGAGTTTGGGCAGCTGTGCAGACAAAGAAGGCGCCCTTTGGCGTGGGCCGAAATGCTTGTGACAGCCCCCTGGGCCTGCCGGGCTCTGAGGGCCCTGCCCTGTGCCCCCTGCTCCCCGACCCTTTGTTCAGTTCCAACAGAGATGGCCACACCCACTCCCTCAGTGATGGCAGTGTTCCAACCTCCCTCAGCCCCTCCCCCTCTCCGCTAGTTACCATGGACTACAGATGCTGCATTCTGAGGCCAGGGCATTCCGAGAATGCCAAGGGCAGACATGATGACATTAAATGATTTCCTCTTGTGTCAGTTTTGGTAAACTGTAGGAGCTAGGAAATGGTCCACTTTACAGAAATGTTCAAATTTACTGGCATTTCACATATTCTCTGCTATAACATTGTCCTGATTCTTTCTGTATATTCTTTACTTATGTTTTTGTTTTCCTTAATCAAAGTGTGTCTTTTAAATCTTTTCAAAGAATATTCTTTGGACTTACTAAATCACCTCAATTTTATACGTTTTCTGTTGTATTCAGTTCTGCTCATATCTTTCTTTATCTTTTTTCTATGTTCTCAGGGTTTATTGTTTTGATCTTCTGATGTCAATTAAAACACTTGGTTATACATTTTAATAAATCTTTTTACTTATAAAGATTTGAACTTTTGAAGATTCCAGCTTACTTGTAAGTTTCTAAGGGTCAGGTCCTCTCCATTGTTGCTGGTCTAAGGCTTAGTTCACCATATAGCAATGTATATATTGACATATTTTCCACTCGACTTTCTGTGATTCCCTACATCTCACCTTTCTTTGCAGACAAGCCATTTGAAATACCCTTAACTTATTTCACAGCCAATAAGACTTTGAAATAATGTGTATTTTTAAATAAATCTTATTATATAATTAGGCAGAAAATCTGACCTGCCATAGTTTTCAAAACAGCATAATTTCACTCTTCTCAATGATTAATCTGTTGTATTACACAATCTTTGAGTATTTAGCTTTATCAATGACATGTACTTTAAAAATGTTTTAGAGATCATACCAGTCTTTGAAAACATCCTTGTTCCTTGTTTCAGATCCAGTTTTATGTATATTTTCTGCCTTGCAGCTGATTATTTCAACATCTGAGGGATGGCCTTGGGAATCTAATTCTGGTATTGATTGCTTTTGCTGATTCTCTCCACTTGTAGCTGATTTCTTCATTATTGTGTAAATTTAGATCATGAGCTCATGTTTAGCTAAACAGCTGACCTTGTAAGAGGCTTAGTTGTGAACGCTCGTGAGCTTCAGCAGAAAGTCGGCAAAGATTTATTTGTGTCCTTCCAATGAGTTGCCCGCAAGGACCCCGTTTTCTACAAGTGTTGGTCCAATTCTCCCTCCCGAGGCAGGGGACTCAGACAGGGCTGCTTTGTGGCCCCCGATCTGGAGCAGGGGCAGTGGTGTGCCTGTGGCCCGGGCAGGAGCCTCCCCGCGTGGGTCCCAGGGACCCATCTGCCTGCGAACTTCGGTCACCTGGCAGGAAGCTACGATGCCCAGACCTATGGTTAGCTGTGCAGCGAGATGTACTGGGCGGAAAAGTTTTACACACACTTCAAGTAAGAGGGCGGCCTGAGTGGAAATGTGAGAGTTTGGGCAGCTGTGCAGACAAAGAAGGCGCCCTTCGGCGTGGGCCTAAACGCTTGTGACAGCCCCCTGGGCCTGCCCGGCTCTGAGGGCCCTGCCCTGGGCCCCCTGCTCCCCGACCCTTTGTTCAGTCACAGCAGAGATGGCCACACCCACTCCCTCAGTGATGGCAGTGTTCCAACCTCCCTCAGCCACTCCCCCTCTCCTCAGGTTACCATGGACTACAGATTCTGCATTCTGAGGCCAGGGGGTTCCGAGAATGCCAAGGGCAGACATGATGACCTTAAATGATTTCCTCTTGTGTCAGTTTTGGTAAAATGTAGGAGCTAGGAAAGGGTCCCCTTTACAGAAATGTTCAAATTTACTGGCATTTCACATATTCTCTGCTATAATATTGTCCTGATTCTTTCTGTATATTCTTTACTTATGTTTTTGTTTTCCTTAATCAAAGTTTGTCTTTTAAATCTTTTCAAAGAATATTCTTTGGACTTACTAAATCACCTCAATTTTATACGTTTTCTGTTGTATTCAGTTCTGCTCATATCTTTCTTTATCTTTTTTCTATGGTCTCAGGGTTTATTGTTTTGATCTTCTGATGTCAATTAAAACACTTGGTTATACATTTTAATAAATCTTTTTACTTATAAAGATTTGAACTTTTGAAGATTCCAGCTTACTTGTAAATTTCTAAGGGTCAGGTCCTCTCCATTGTTGCTGGCCTAAGGCTTAGTTCACCATATAGCAATGTATATATTGACATATTTTCCCCTCGACTTTCTGTGATTCCCTACATCTCACGTTTCTTTGCAGACAAGCCATTTGAAATACCCTTAACTTATTTCACAGCCAATAAGTCTTTGAAATAATGTGTATTTTTAGATAAATCTTCTTACATAATTAGGCAGAAAATCTGACCTGCCATAGATTTCAAAACAGCATAATTTCACTCTTCTCAATGATTAATCTGTTGTATTACACAACCTTTGAGTATTTAGCTTTATCAATGACATGTACTTTCAAAATGTTTTAGAGATCCTACCAGTCTTTGAAAACATCCTTGTTCCCTGTTTCAGTTCCAGTTTTATGTATATTTTCTGCCTTGCACCTGATTATTCCAACATCTGAGGGATGGCCTTGGGAATCTAATTCTGGTATTGATTGTTTTTGCTGATTGTCTCCACTTGTAGCTGATTTCTTCATTATTGTGTAAATTTAGATCATGAGCTCATGTTTAGCTAAACAGCTGACCTTGTAAGAGGCTTAGGTGTGAATGCTCGTGAGCTTCAGCAGAAAGTCGGCAAAGATTTATTTGTGTCCCTCCAATGAGTTGCCCGCAAGGACCCCGTTTTCTACAAGTGTTGGTCCAATACTCCCTCCCGAGGCAGGGGACTCAGACAGGGCTGCTTTGTGGCCCCCGATCTGGGGCATGGGCCGTGGAGGGCCTGTGGCCCGGGCAGGAGCCTCTCCGCGTGGGACCCTGTGACCCATCTGCCTGCGAACTTCGGTCACCTGGCAGGAAGCTACGATGCCCAGACCTATGGTTAGCTGTGCAGCGAGATGTACTAGGCGGAAAAGTTCCACACACACTTCAAGTAAGAGGGCGGCCTGAGTGGAAATGTGAGAGTTTGGCCAGCTGTGCACACAAAGAAGGCGCCCTTTGGCCTCGGCCTAAACGCTTATGACAGCCCCATGGGCCTGCCGGTCTCTGAGGGCCCTGCCCTAGGCACCCTGCTCCCCGGCCCTTTGTTCAGTCACAGCAGAGATGGCCACACCCACTCCCTCAGTGAAGGCAGTGTTCCAACCTCCCTCAGCCCCTCCCCCTCTCCGCAGGTTACCATGGACTACAGATGCTGCATTCTGATGCCAGGGCATTCTGAGATTGCCAAGGGCCGACATGATGACCTTAAATGATTTCCTCTTGTGTCAGTTTTGGTAAACTGTAGGAGCTAGGAAATGGTCCACTTTACAGAAATGTTCAAATTTACTGGCATTTCACATATTCTCTGCTATAACATTGTCCTGATTCTTTCTGTATATTCTTTACTTATGTTTTTGTTTTCCTTAATCAAAGTGTGTCTTAAATCTTTTCAAAGAATATTCTTTGGACTTACTAAATCACCTCAATTTTATACGTTTTCTGTTGTATTCAGTTCTGCTCATATCTTTCTTTATCTTTTTTCTATGTTCTCAGGGTTTATTGTTTTGATCTTCTGATGTGAATTAAAACACTTGGTTTTACATTTTAATAAATCGTTTTACATATAAAGATTTGAACTTTTGAAGATTCCAGCTTACTTGTAAGTTTCTAAGGGTCAGGTCCTCTCCATTGTTGCTGGCCTAAGGCTTAGTTCACCATATAGCAATGTATATATTGACATATTTTCCTCTCGACTTTCTGTGATTCCCTACATCTCACCTTTCTTTGCAGACAAGCCATTTGAAATACCCTTAACTGATTTCACAGCCAATAAGTCTTTGAAATAATGTGTATTTTTTAGAGAAATCTTCTTATATAATTACGCAGAAAATCTGACCTGCCATAGTTTTCAAAACAGCATAATTTCACTCTTCTCAATGATTAATCTGTTGTATTACACAACCTTTGAATATTTAGCTTTATCAATGACATGTACTTTAAAAATGTTTTAGAGATCCTACCAGTCTTTGAAAACATCCTTGTTCCTTGTTTCAGTTCCAGTTTTATGTATATTTTCTGCCTTGCACCTGATTATTCCAACATCTGAGGGATGGCCTTGGGAATCTAATTCTGGTATTGATTGTTTTTGCTGATTGTCTCCACTTGTAGCTGATTTTTTCATTATTGTGTAACTTTAGATCATGAGCTCATGTTTAGCTAAACAGCTGACCTTGTAAGAGGCTTAGGTGTGAACGCTCGTGAGCTTCAGCAGAAAGTCGGCAAAGATTTATTTGTGTCCCTCCAATGAGTTGCCCGCAAGGACCACGTTTTCTACAAGTGTTGGTCCAATACTCCCTCCAGAAGCAGGGGACTCAGACAGTGCTGCTTTGTGGCCCCCGATCTGGGGCAGGGGCAGTGGCCGGCCTGTGGCTCGGGCAGGAGCCTCTCCGCGTCGGTCCCTGTGACCCATCTGCCTGCGAACTTCGGTCACCTGGCAGGAAGCTACGATGCCCAGACCTATGGTTAGCAGTGCAGCGAGATGTACTGCGCGGAAACGTTCCACACACACTTCAAGTAAGAGGGCGGCCTGAGTGGAAATGTGAGAGTTTGGGCAGCTGTGCAGACAAAGAAGGCGCCCTTTGGCGTGGGCCAAAACGATTGTTACAGCCCCTTGGGCCTGCCGGGCTCTGAGGGCCCTTCCCTGGGCCCCCTGCTCCCCGGCCCTTTGTTCAGTCACAGCAGAGATGGCACACCCAATCCCTCAGTGATGGCAGTGTTCCAACCTCCCTCAGCCCCTCCCGCTCTCCGCAGGTCACCATGGACTACAGATGCTGCATTCTGAGGCCAGGGCATTCCGAGAATGACAAGGGCAGACATGATGACCTTAAATGATTTCCTCTTGTGTTAGTTTTGGTAAACTGTAGGAGCTAGGAAATGGTCCACTTTACAGAAATGTTCAAATTTACTGGCATTTCACATATTCTGTGATATAACATTGTCCTGATTCTTTCTGTATATTCTTTACTTATGTTTTTGTTTTCCTTAATCAATGTGTGTCTTTTAAATCTTTTCAAAGAATATTCTTTGGACTTACTAAATCACCTCAATTTTATACGTTTTCTGTTGTATTCAGTTCTGCTCATATCTTTCTTTATCTTTTTTCTATGTTCTCAGGGTTTATTGCTTTGATCTTCTGATGTCAATTAAAACACTTGGTTATACATATTAATAAATCTTTATATTTATAAAGATTTGAACTTTTGAAGATTCCAGCTTACTAGTAAGTTTCTAAGGGTCAGGTCCTCTCCATTGTTGCTGGCCTAAGGCTTAGTTCACCATATAGCAATGTACATATTGACATATTTTCCCCTCGACTTTCTGTGATTCCCTACATCTCACCTTTCTTTGCAGACAAGCCATGTGAAATACCCTTAACTTATTTCACAGCCAATAAGTCTTTGAAATAATGTGTATTTTTAGATAAATCTTCTTACATAATTAGGCAGAAAATCTGACCTGCCATAGATTTCAAAACAGCATAATTTCACTCTTCTCAATGATTAATCTGTTGTATTACACAACCTTTGAGTATTTAGCTTTATCAATGACATGTACTTTAAAAATGTTTTAGAGATCCTACCAGTCTTTGAAAACATCCTTGTTCTTGTTTCAGTTCCAGTTTTATGTATATTTTCTGCCTTGCACCTGATTATTCCAACATCTGAGGGATGGCCTTGGGAATCTAATTCTGGTATTGATTGTTTTTGCTGATTGCCTCCACTTGTAGCTGATTTCTTCATTATTGTGTAAATTTAGATCATGAGCTCATGTTTAGCTAAACAGCTGACCTTGTAAGAGGCTTAGGTGTGAACGCTCGTGAGCTTCAGCAGAAAGTCGGCAAAGATTTATTTGTGTCCCTCCAATGAGTTGCCCGCAAGGACGCCGTTTTCTACAAGTGTTGTTCCAATACACCCTCCAGAGGCAGGGGACTCAGACAGGGCTGCTTTGTGGCCCCCCATCTGGGGCAGGGGCAGTGGTGGGCCTGTGGCCCAGGCAGGAGCCTCTCCACGTGGGTCCCTGGGACCCACCTGCCTGAGAACTTCGGTCACCTGGCAGGAAGCTACGATGCCCAGACCTATGGTTAGATGTGCAGCGAGATGTACTGCGCGGAAAAGTTCCACACACACTGCAAGTAAGAGGGCGGCCTGAGTGGAAATGTGAGAGTTTGGGCAGCTGTGCAGACAAAGAAGACGCCCTTTGTCATGGGCCTAAACGCTTGTGACAGCCCCCTGGGCCTGCCGGGCTCTGAGGGCCCTGCCCTGGGCCCCCTGCTCCTCGGCCCTTTGTTCAGTCACAGCAGAGATGGCCACACCCACTCCCTCAGTGAGGGCAGCCTTCCAAACTCCCTGAACCCCTCCCCCTCTCCGCAGGTTACCATGGACTACAGATGCTGCATTCTGAGGCCAGGGCATTCCGAGAATGCCAAGGGCAGACATGATGACCTTAAATGATTTCCTCTTGTGTCAGTTTTGGTAAACTGTAGGAGCTAGGAAATGGTCCCCTTTACAGAAATGTTCAAATTTACTGGCATTTCACATATTCTCTGCTATAACATTGTCCTGATTCTTTCTGTATATTCTTTACTTATGTTTTTGTTTTCCTTAATCAAAGTGTGTCTTTTAAATTTTTCAAAGAATATTCTTTGGACTTACTAAATCACCTCAATTTTATACGTTTTCTGTTGTATTCAGTTCTGCTCATATCTTTATTTATCTTTTTTCTATATTCTCAGGGTTTATTGTTTTGACCTTCTGATGTCAATTAAAACACTTGGTTATACATTTTAATAAATCTCTTTACTTATAAAGATTTGACCTTTTGAAGATTCCAGCTTACTTGTAAGTTTCTAAGGGTCAGGTCCTCTCCATTGTTGCTGGCCTAAGGCTTAGTTCACCATATAGCAATGTATATATTGACATATTTTCCCCTCGACTTTCTGTGATTCCCTACATCTCACCTTTCTTTGCAGACAAGCCATTTGAAATACCCTTAACTGATTTCACAGCCAATAAGTCTTTGAAATAATGTGTATTTTTTAGAGAAATCTTCTTATATAATTACGCAGAAAATCTGACCTGCCATAGTTTTCAAAACAGCATAATTTCACTCTTCTCAATGATTAATCTGTTGTATTACACAACCTTTGAGTATTTAGCTTTATCAATGACATGTACTTTGGAAATGTTTTAGAGATCCTACCAGTCTTTGAAAACATCCTTGTTCCTTGTTTCAGTTCCAGTTTTATGTATATTTTCTGCCTTGCACCTGATTATTCCAACATCTGAGGGATGGCCTTGGGAATCTAATTCTGGTATTGATTGTTTTTGCTGATTGTCTCCACTTGTAGCTGATTTATTCATTATTGTGTAAATTTAGCTCATGAGCTCATGTTTAGCTAAACAGCTGACCTTGAAAGAGGCTTAGGTGTGAACGCTCGTAAGCTGTAGCAGAAAGTCTGCAAAGATTTATTTGTGTCCCTCCAATGAGTTGCTCGCAAGGACCCCGTTTTCTACAAGTGTTGGTCCAACACTCCCTCCCGAGGCAGGGGACTCAGACAGGGCTGCTTTGTGGACCCCGATCTGGGGCAGGGAGAGTGGTGGGCCTGTGGCCCGTGCAGGAGCCTCTCCGGGTGGGTCCCTGGGACCCATCTGCCTGCGAACTTCGGTCACCTGGCAGGAATCTACGATGCCCAGACCTATGGTTAGCTGTGCAGCGAGATGTACTGCGTGGAAAAGTTTTACACACACTTCAAGTAAGAGGGCGGCCTGAGTGGAAATATGAGAGTTTGGCCAGCTGTGCATACAAAGAAGGCACCCTTTGGCGTGGGCCTAAACGCTTGTGACAGCCCCCTGGGAATGCCGGGCTCTGAGGGCCCTGCCCTGGGCCCCCTGCTCCCCGGCCCTTTGTTCAGTCACAGCAGAGATGGCCACACCCACTCCCTCAGTGATGGCAGTGTTCCAACCTCCCTCAGCCCCTCCACATCTCCGCAGTTTACCATGGACTACAGATGCTGCATTCTGAGGCCAGGGCATTCCGAGAATGCCAACGGCAGACATGATGACCTTTAATGATTTCCTCATGTGTCAGTTTTGGTAAACTGTAGGAGCTAGGAAATGGTCCACTTTACAGAAATGTTCAAATTTACTGGCATTTCACATATTCTCTGCTATAACATTGTCCTGATTCTTTCTGTATATTCTTTACTTATGTTTTTGTTTTCCTTAATCAAAGTGTGTCTTTTAAATCTTTTCAAAGAATATTATTTGGACTTACTAAATCACCTGAATTTTATACGTTTTCTGTTGTATTAAGTTCGGCTCATATCTTTATCATTTTTCTATGTTCTCAGGGTTTATTGTTTTGATCTTCTGATGTAAATTAAAACACTTGGTTATACATTTTAATAAATCTTTTTACTTATACAGATTTGAACTTTTGAAGATTCCAGCTTACTTGTAAGTTTCTAAGGGTCAGGTCCTCTCCATTGTTGCTGGCCTAAGGCTTAGTTCACCATAGAGCAATGTTTATATTGACATATTTTCCCCTCGAATTTCTGTGATTCCCTACATCTCACCTTTCTTTGCAGACAAGCCCTTTGAAATACCCGTAACTTATTTCACAGCCAATAAGTCTTTGAAATAATGTGTACTTTTTAGAGAAATCTTATTATATAATTAGGCAGAAAACCTGACCTGCCATAGATTTCAAAACAGCATAATTTCACTCTTCTCAATGATTAATCTGTTGTATTACACAACCTTTGAGTATTTAGATATATCAATGACATGTACTTTAAAAATGTTTTAGAGATCCTACCAGTCTTTGAAAACATCCTTGTTCCTTGTTTCAGTTCCAGTTTTATGTATATTTTCTGCCTTGCACCTGATTATTCCAACATCTGAAGGATGGCCTTGGGAATCTAATTCTGTTATTGATTGTTTTTGCTGATTGTCTCCACTTGTAGCTGATTTCTTCATTATTGTGTAAATTTAGATCATGAGCTCATGCTTAGCTAAACAGATGACCTTGTAAGAGGCTTAGGTGTGAACGCTCGTGAGCTTCAGCAGAAAGTCGGCAAAGATTTATTTGTGTCCCTCCAGTGTGTTGCCCGCAAGGACCCCGTTTTCTACAAGTGTTGGTCCAATACTCCCTCCCGAGGCAGGGGACTCAGACAGGGATGCTTTGTGGCCCCCGATCTGGGGCAGGGGCAGGGGTGGGCCTGTGGTCAGGGCAGGAAGCTCTCCGCGTGGGTCCCTGGGACCCATCTGCCTGCGAACTTCGGTCACCTGGCAGGAAGTTACGATGCCCAGACCTATGGTTAGCTGTGCAGCAAGATGTACTGCGCGGAAAAGTTTTACACACACTACAAGTAAGAGGGCGGCCTGAGTGGAAAGGTGAGAGTTTGGCCAGCTGTGCACACAAAGAAGGCGCCCTTTGGCCTGGGCGTAAACGCTTGTGACAGCCCCCTGGGCCTGCCGGGCTCTGAGGGCCCAGCCCTGGGCCCCCTGCTCCCCGGCCCTTTGTTCAGTCACACCAGAGATGGCCACACCCACTCCCTCAGTGATGGCAGTGTTCCAACCTCCTTCAGCCCCTCCCCCTCTCCGCAGGTTACCATGGAATACAGATGCTGCATTCTGAGGCCAGGGCATTACGAGAATGCCAAGGGCAGACATGATGACCTTAAATGATTTCCTCTTGTGTCAGTTTTGGTAAACTGTAGGAGCTAGGAAATGGTCCACTTTACAGAAATGTTCAAATTTACTGGCATTTCACATATTCTCTGCTATAACATTGTCCTGATTCTTTCTGTATATTCTTTACTTATGTTTTTGTTTTCCTTAATCAAAGTGTGTCTTTTAAATCTTTTCAAAGAATATTCTTTGGACTTACTAAATCACCTCAATTTTATACGTTTTCTGTTGTATTCAGTTCTGCTCATATCTTTATTTATCTTTTTTCTCTGTTCTCAGGGTTTATTGTTTTGATCTTCTGATGTCAATTAAAACACTTGGTTATACATTTTAATAAATCTTTTTACTTATAAAGATTTGAACTTTTGAAGATTCCAGCTTACTAGTAAGTTTCTAAGGGTCAGGTCCTCTCCATTGTTGCTGGCCTAAGCCTTAGTTCACCATATAGCAATGTATATATTGCCATATTTTCCCTTCGACTTTCTGTGATTCCCTACATCTCACCTTTCTTTGCAGACAAGCCATTTGAAATACCCTTAACTTATTTTACAGCCAATAACTCTTTGAAATAATGTGTATTTTTAGATAAATCTTCTTACATAATTAGGCAGAAAATCTGACCTGCCATAGATTTCAAAACAGCATAATTTCACTCTTCTCAATGATTAATCTGTTGTATTACACAACCTTTGAGTATTTAGCTTTATCAATGACATGTACTTTAAAAATGTTTTAGAGATCCTACCAGTCTTTGAAAACATCCTTGTTCCCTGTTTCAGTTCCAGTTTTATGTATATTTTCTGCCTTGTACCTGATTATTCCAACATCTGAGGGATGGTCCTGGGAATCTAATTCTGGTATTGATTGTTTTTGCTGATTGTCTCCACTTGTAGCTGATTTCTTCATTATTGTGTAAATTTAGATCATGAGCTTATGTTTAGCTAAAAAGCTGACCTTGTAAGAGGCTTAGGTGTGAACGCTCGTGACCTTCAGCAGAAAGTCGGCAAAGATTTATTTGTGTCCCTCCAATGAGTTGCCCTCAAGGACCCCGTTTTCTACAAGTGTGGGTCCAATACTCCCTCCTGAGGCATGGGACTCAGACAGGGCTGCTTTCTGGCCCCCGATCTGGGGCAGGCGCAGTGGCCGGCCTGTGGCTCGGGCAGGAGCCTCTCCGCGTGGGTCCCTGGGACCCATCTGCCTGCGAACTTCGGTCACCTGGCAGGAAGCTACGATGCCCAGACATATGGTTAGCTGTGCAGCGAGATGTACTGCGTGGAAACGTTCCACACACACTTCAAGTAAGAGGGCGGCCTGAGTGGAAATGTGAGAGTTTGGGCAGCTGTGCAGACAAAGAAGGCGCCCTTTGGCATGGGCCGAAATGCTTGTGACAGCCCCCTGGGCCTGCCGGGCTCTGAGGGCCCTGCCCTGTGCCCCCTGCTCCCCGACCCTTTGTTCAGTTCCAACAGAGATGGCCACACCCACTCCCTCAGTGATGGCAGTGTTCCAACCTCCCTCAGCCCCTCCCCCTCTCCGCTAGTTACCATGGACTACAGATGCTGCATTCTGAGGCCAGGGCATTCCGAGAATGCCAAGGGCAGACATGATGACATTAAATGATTTCCTCTTGTGTCAGTTTTGGTAAACTGTAGGAGCTAGGAAATGGTCCACTTTACAGAAATGTTCAAATTTACTGGCATTTCACATATTCTCTGCTATAACATTGTCCTGATTCTTTCTGTATATTCTTTACTTATGTTTTTGTTTTCCTTAATCAAAGTGTGTCTTTTAAATCTTTTCAAAGAATATTCTTTGGACTTACTAAATCACCTCAATTTTATACGTTTTCTGTTGTATTCAGTTCTGCTCATATCTTTCTTTATCTTTTTTCTATGTTCTCAGGGTTTATTGTTTTGATCTTCTGATGTCAATTAAAACACTTGGTTATACATTTTAATAAATCTTTTTACTTATAAAGATTTGAACTTTTGAAGATTCCAGCTTACTTGTAAGTTTCTAAGGGTCAGGTCCTCTCCATTGTTGCTGGTCTAAGGCTTAGTTCACCATATAGCAATGTATATATTGACATATTTTCCACTCGACTTTCTGTGATTCCCTACATCTCACCTTTCTTTGCAGACAAGCCATTTGAAATACCCTTAACTTATTTCACAGCCAATAAGACTTTGAAATAATGTGTATTTTTAAATAAATCTTATTATATAATTAGGCAGAAAATCTGACCTGCCATAGTTTTCAAAACAGCATAATTTCACTCTTCTCAATGATTAATCTGTTGTATTACACAATCTTTGAGTATTTAGCTTTATCAATGACATGTACTTTAAAAATGTTTTAGAGATCATACCAGTCTTTGAAAACATCCTTGTTCCTTGTTTCAGATCCAGTTTTATGTATATTTTCTGCCTTGCAGCTGATTATTTCAACATCTGAGGGATGGCCTTGGGAATCTAATTCTGGTATTGATTGCTTTTGCTGATTCTCTCCACTTGTAGCTGATTTCTTCATTATTGTGTAAATTTAGATCATGAGCTCATGTTTAGCTAAACAGCTGACCTTGTAAGAGGCTTAGTTGTGAACGCTCGTGAGCTTCAGCAGAAAGTCGGCAAAGATTTATTTGTGTCCTTCCAATGAGTTGCCCGCAAGGACCCCGTTTTCTACAAGTGTTGGTCCAATTCTCCCTCCCGAGGCAGGGGACTCAGACAGGGCTGCTTTGTGGCCCCCGATCTGGAGCAGGGGCAGTGGTGTGCCTGTGGCCCGGGCAGGAGCCTCCCCGCGTGGGTCCCAGGGACCCATCTGCCTGCGAACTTCGGTCACCTGGCAGGAAGCTACGATGCCCAGACCTATGGTTAGCTGTGCAGCGAGATGTACTGGGCGGAAAAGTTTTACACACACTTCAAGTAAGAGGGCGGCCTGAGTGGAAATGTGAGAGTTTGGGCAGCTGTGCAGACAAAGAAGGCGCCCTTCGGCGTGGGCCTAAACGCTTGTGACAGCCCCCTGGGCCTGCCCGGCTCTGAGGGCCCTGCCCTGGGCCCCCTGCTCCCCGACCCTTTGTTCAGTCACAGCAGAGATGGCCACACCCACTCCCTCAGTGATGGCAGTGTTCCAACCTCCCTCAGCCACTCCCCCTCTCCTCAGGTTACCATGGACTACAGATGCTGCATTCTGAGGCCAGGGGGTTCCGAGAATGCCAAGGGCAGACATGATGACCTTAAATGATTTCCTCTTGTGTCAGTTTTGGTAAAATGTAGGAGCTAGGAAAGGGTCCCCTTTACAGAAATGTTCAAATTTACTGGCATTTCACATATTCTCTGCTATAATATTGTCCTGATTCTTTCTGTATATTCTTTACTTATGTTTTTGTTTTCCTTAATCAAAGTTTGTCTTTTAAATCTTTTCAAAGAATATTCTTTGGACTTACTAAATCACCTCAATTTTATACGTTTTCTGTTGTATTCAGTTCTGCTCATATCTTTCTTTATCTTTTTTCTATGGTCTCAGGGTTTATTGTTTTGATCTTCTGATGTCAATTAAAACACTTGGTTATACATTTTAATAAATCTTTTTACTTATAAAGATTTGAACTTTTGAAGATTCCAGCTTACTTGTAAATTTCTAAGGGTCAGGTCCTCTCCATTGTTGCTGGCCTAAGGCTTAGTTCACCATATAGCAATGTATATATTGACATATTTTCCCCTCGACTTTCTGTGATTCCCTACATCTCACGTTTCTTTGCAGACAAGCCATTTGAAATACCCTTAACTTATTTCACAGCCAATAAGTCTTTGAAATAATGTGTATTTTTAGATAAATCTTCTTACATAATTAGGCAGAAAATCTGACCTGCCATAGATTTCAAAACAGCATAATTTCACTCTTCTCAATGATTAATCTGTTGTATTACACAACCTTTGAGTATTTAGCTTTATCAATGACATGTACTTTCAAAATGTTTTAGAGATCCTACCAGTCTTTGAAAACATCCTTGTTCCCTGTTTCAGTTCCAGTTTTATGTATATTTTCTGCCTTGCACCTGATTATTCCAACATCTGAGGGATGGCCTTGGGAATCTAATTCTGGTATTGATTGTTTTTGCTGATTGTCTCCACTTGTAGCTGATTTCTTCATTATTGTGTAAATTTAGATCATGAGCTCATGTTTAGCTAAACAGCTGACCTTGTAAGAGGCTTAGGTGTGAATGCTCGTGAGCTTCAGCAGAAAGTCGGCAAAGATTTATTTGTGTCCCTCCAATGAGTTGCCCGCAAGGACCCCGTTTTCTACAAGTGTTGGTCCAATACTCCCTCCCGAGGCAGGGGACTCAGACAGGGCTGCTTTGTGGCCCCCGATCTGGGGCATGGGCCGTGGAGGGCCTGTGGCCCGGGCAGGAGCCTCTCCGCGTGGGACCCTGTGACCCATCTGCCTGCGAACTTCGGTCACCTGGCAGGAAGCTACGATGCCCAGACCTATGGTTAGCTGTGCAGCGAGATGTACTAGGCGGAAAAGTTCCACACACACTTCAAGTAAGAGGGCGGCCTGAGTGGAAATGTGAGAGTTTGGCCAGATGTGCACACAAAGAAGGCGCCCTTTGGCCTCGGCCTAAACGCTTATGACAGCCCCATGGGCCTGCCGGTCTCTGAGGGCCCTGCCCTAGGCACCCTGCTCCCCGGCCCTTTGTTCAGTCACAGCAGAGATGGCCACACCCACTCCCTCAGTGAAGGCAGTGTTCCAACCTCCCTCAGCCCCTCCCCCTCTCCGCAGGTTACCATGGACTACAGATGCTGCATTCTGATGCCAGGGCATTCTGAGATTGCCAAGGGCCGACATGATGACCTTAAATGATTTCCTCTTGTGTCAGTTTTGGTAAACTGTAGGAGCTAGGAAATGGTCCACTTTACAGAAATGTTCAAATTTACTGGCATTTCACATATTCTCTGCTATAACATTGTCCTGATTCTTTCTGTATATTCTTTACTTATGTTTTTGTTTTCCTTAATCAAAGTGTGTCTTAAATCTTTTCAAAGAATATTCTTTGGACTTACTAAATCACCTCAATTTTATACGTTTTCTGTTGTATTCAGTTCTGCTCATATCTTTCTTTATCTTTTTTCTATGTTCTCAGGGTTTATTGTTTTGATCTTCTGATGTGAATTAAAACACTTGGTTTTACATTTTAATAAATCGTTTTACATATAAAGATTTGAACTTTTGAAGATTCCAGCTTACTTGTAAGTTTCTAAGGGTCAGGTCCTCTCCATTGTTGCTGGCCTAAGGCTTAGTTCACCATATAGCAATGTATATATTGACATATTTTCCTCTCGACTTTCTGTGATTCCCTACATCTCACCTTTCTTTGCAGACAAGCCATTTGAAATACCCTTAACTGATTTCACAGCCAATAAGTCTTTGAAATAATGTGTATTTTTTAGAGAAATCTTCTTATATAATTACGCAGAAAATCTGACCTGCCATAGTTTTCAAAACAGCATAATTTCACTCTTCTCAATGATTAATCTGTTGTATTACACAACCTTTGAATATTTAGCTTTATCAATGACATGTACTTTAAAAATGTTTTAGAGATCCTACCAGTCTTTGAAAACATCCTTGTTCCTTGTTTCAGTTCCAGTTTTATGTATATTTTCTGCCTTGCACCTGATTATTCCAACATCTGAGGGATGGCCTTGGGAATCTAATTCTGGTATTGATTGTTTTTGCTGATTGTCTCCACTTGTAGCTGATTTTTTCATTATTGTGTAACTTTAGATCATGAGCTCATGTTTAGCTAAACAGCTGACCTTGTAAGAGGCTTAGGTGTGAACGCTCGTGAGCTTCAGCAGAAAGTCGGCAAAGATTTATTTGTGTCCCTCCAATGAGTTGCCAGCAAGGACCACGTTTTCTACAAGTGTTGGTCCAATACTCCCTCCAGAAGCAGGGGACTCAGACAGTGCTGCTTTGTGGCCCCCGATCTGGGGCAGGGGCAGTGGCCGGCCTGTGGCTCGGGCAGGAGCCTCTCCGCGTCGGTCCCTGTGACCCATCTGCCTGCGAACTTCGGTCACCTGGCAGGAAGCTACGATGCCCAGACCTATGGTTAGCAGTGCAGCGAGATGTACTGCGCGGAAACGTTCCACACACACTTCAAGTAAGAGGGCGGCCTGAGTGGAAATGTGAGAGTTTGGGCAGCTGTGCAGACAAAGAAGGCGCCCTTTGGCGTGGGCCAAAACGATTGTTACAGCCCCTTGGGCCTGCCGGGCTCTGAGGGCCCTTCCCTGGGCCCCCTGCTCCCCGGCCCTTTGTTCAGTCACAGCAGAGATGGCACACCCAATCCCTCAGTGATGGCAGTGTTCCAACCTCCCTCAGCCCCTCCCGCTCTCCGCAGGTCACCATGGACTACAGATGCTGCATTCTGAGGCCAGGGCATTCCGAGAATGACAAGGGCAGACATGATGACCTTAAATGATTTCCTCTTGTGTTAGTTTTGGTAAACTGTAGGAGCTAGGAAATGGTCCACTTTACAGAAATGTTCAAATTTACTGGCATTTCACATATTCTGTGATATAACATTGTCCTGATTCTTTCTGTATATTCTTTACTTATGTTTTTGTTTTCCTTAATCAATGTGTGTCTTTTAAATCTTTTCAAAGAATATTCTTTGGACTTACTAAATCACCTCAATTTTATACGTTTTCTGTTGTATTCAGTTCTGCTCATATCTTTCTTTATCTTTTTTCTATGTTCTCAGGGTTTATTGCTTTGATCTTCTGATGTCAATTAAAACACTTGGTTATACATATTAATAAATCTTTATATTTATAAAGATTTGAACTTTTGAAGATTCCAGCTTACTAGTAAGTTTCTAAGGGTCAGGTCCTCTCCATTGTTGCTGGCCTAAGGCTTAGTTCACCATATAGCAATGTATATATTGACATATTTTCCCCTCGACTTTCTGTGATTCCCTACATCTCACCTTTCTTTGCAGACAAGCCATGTGAAATACCCTTAACTTATTTCACAGCCAATAAGTCTTTGAAATAATGTGTATTTTTAGATAAATCTTCTTACATAATTAGGCAGAAAATCTGACCTGCCATAGATTTCAAAACAGCATAATTTCACTCTTCTCAATGATTAATCTGTTGTATTACACAACCTTTGAGTATTT